>NC_090446.1:110424191-110736366 GCF_031143425.1 Pleurodeles waltl | reverse complement strand
TCTTTCTTTCCACCACCTCAAAAGGCCCAGACCACTTATCTTGGAGAGCCCTAGGCTCCACTGGTGCCATGACCCACACTTTTTGTCCAGGCTGAAACTCAACCAGAGTGGCATTCTGGTCGTACCACCGTTTCATATCCTCCTGGCTTGCTTCCAGGTTCTCCTGAGCGAGACTCCTGAAGCGGGCAGTCTGGTTTCTTAGTGCCAGCATGTAGCTAAATACATCCTGGGGTGGTTTACTAGGAGCTTTCTCCAAAGCCTCCTTCACCAGACTGAGCGGTCCCCTCACAGGGTGGCCATAGATGAGCTCAAAGGGGCTAAAGCCAAGTCCCTTTTGAGGCACCTCCCTGTAAGCGAACAGAAGGCATGGCAAGAGGACGTCCCATTTACGCCTCAAGGGCTCTGACAGGCCCTGAATCATGCCTTTCAAGGTGCGGTTGAATCTCTCAACCAGACCATTACTTTGGGGGTGGTAAGGTGTGGTGAACTTGTACGTTACCCCACACACCTTCCACAGAGACTTCCTATAAGTGGATATGAAGTTTGTACCTCTATCGGATACCACTTCCTTGGGGAACCCCATGCGGGTAAAAACTCCCATCACGGCACGTCCCACCACGGGGGCAGTGACCGTCCTTAGAGGAATGACTTCTGGGTACCGAGTGGCATGGTCCACCAAGACCAGGATGAACCTGTTGCCCATGGCTGTCTTGGGATCCAGAGGCCCCACAATGTCAATTCCTACCCTTTCAAAGGGAGTACTGACTACAGGTAAAGGTTGGAGGGGAGCTTTGCATTTCCCCACACTCTTGCCACTTGCCTGACAAGTCTGACAAGACCTACAATAAGCAGCTGACTGCTTGTGCATCAAGGGCCAGTAAAAGTGGGAGACAAGCCTCTTATAGGTCTTGTCCTGCCCTAGATATCCTGCCAAAGGCACATCATGAGCCAAACCCAGTAGGAAGGCCATAAAGCACTGGGGTACCACCAGCATACGAGCTGACCCAGGCTCAGGAACCTTAGGCTCACTATACAGGAGGCCATCCTCCCAATATATCAGGTGAGTACCTGGCGCCTCGCCAGCCGCCTGGGCTGCAGCCTGCTGCCGCAGCCCCTCAAGAGTAGGGCACTCCTTCTGCACTGTGCAGAATGCTTCCCTGGTGGGTCCCCCTTCCTGCTGCCACTGTGACAGCTCAGGGACCTCCCCCAGTTCAGCCACCTGCTCCCCTGTAGGTTCCGGGGCGTCACCTTCAGGCTCCGCCTCCTCCCGGACCGTGGGAACCTCGGGGGCCGGTTTCCCGTGCCCCCTGCCCTTCCTCTTCTTGGCGGTCCCCTGGGCCACTGTTTCAGGCTCCAGGGGCTCTTGACTACCCTGATTGGCTGCAATAGACCGGGTGGATACGCATACCCACCTAGGCAGACCCAACATCTCCAAGTGAGACCTGTGTTCCACCTCCTTCCAAGGGGAATCCTCCAGGTCGTTACCTAGCAAACAATCAACTGGCATGGTTGGACTCACAGCTACTTTCCAGGAACCTGAGGCCCCGCCCATTCAAAGGGAACCTGCGCCACTCTGCAGAGGCGCTCAGAGTTGTCTACCGCAACTACTTGGTGAAGTACCCGGGGATCAATCTGCTCTTCAGACACCAGGTGACTCCTCACTGTAGACACACTGGCTCCTGTGTCTCTCAGAGCCTCCACCCTCTGTCCATTGATGGTCACCCATTGCCTGTACTTCTTAGTGTTATCAGGCACTAGGTTTCTCTGGACCATCTCACTGTCCCCTAGTGAGACAAGGGTCATTTCTGCTGGTTCCCACCCACCTGAAACCAACTCCTCCCCAAGCGCTACACTGGCCAAACCCTGGGACGGTGCACCAGTGGGTGCCGGTGTACTTTTGGGGCATTTGGGGTCCCCCCTCACATGACCCACTTGGTCACATGCATAGCACTTACGTGGGGGACCACCTGCCACTGGCTTCCCTTTGGACAACCATGGCTTCTTTTCACTGGGGGGTTGGGAATCCTTACCCTGGGAATCAGTTTGGGGCCCTTTAGAGAACTCCCCCTGTTGGCCCTTACTCCCCCCTTTCTTCTGAGAGGGACCCTGCCCACCCTTGGTGTGGTCTCCCCCATACCTCTTTTGGACCCTGGTGCTCTCCCAGCGGTCCGCTTCCTGTGCAAGCTTCCTGGGGTCAGTCAGCTTTCTGTAAATGAGGTGCTGGCGCAGCTCTGGAAAACATAAACTGTACAAGTGCTCCCAAGCAATTAAATTGTAAAGCCCCTCATACGTGTTTACCTTACTGCCCTTCACCCAACCATCCAGTGACCTGCAAAAAGAATCAACACATTCCAACCATGTTTGGGATTCCTTTCTCTTGTAGGATCTAAACTTCTCCTTGTACTGCTCAGGGGTGAGACCATACCGGGTGAGTAAGGCCTCCTTCATGACAGGGTAGGTGAGATCCTGAGCATCTCCTAAGGCTGTCAGTGTGTCCCTCCCCTCTGCCTCAAAATGCTTCCACAGGGCTGCCCCCCAATGAGCTTCAGGGACCAGGTTCATGTGGAGAGCTGACTCATAACCCTTGAACCACAAGTAGATATCATCCTCCCTCTTATAATCCCTCACAAGGTCTTTTGGGATGTGTACCCTTCTCTCAGGCTGCACTGTAGGATTGCTGCCACCATCTCTACTGGACTGGCTCCTATGATCCATCTCTCTCAAGCTAAGCTCATGAGCCATTGCTAACTTCCTCTCCTCAAGGGCTAGCCTCCTCTGCTCCAATTGGTACTCCCTTTCTGCCTGTCTGTCCTGTAGCTCCTCAGGTGTCAGACCCTTGGATGAGACACTGCTACCTGCCCTGGAGACCTTCTCCCTGGACATAACAGGCCCACCCACAATACCATTGTGTACTGAACACTCTTCCTCATCCTCCTCATCTCCCTCATCCTCTGTGTGCCCTTCGGTGCTCTTGGCTGTCACCCAGGCCCTCAGCGCCTTTTGCAGCTCCTCCTTCCTGGATGAGCTCTTAATGGGACAGTCAAAACTTTTACAGAACTGCTTCAACTGAGCTTTGGTATAACTCTCCAATTTCTCAAGGTCAAAGTCAGCTCCAACTGATGCATCTCCAAGTAGAGACATGATGAAAGGTAAAAAGAGTGCAAAGTTCCAAATGCAGAAACAAGTTCCCAAATGAAGTTCCAGAAAAGTCAATCACAGGATCAGCGAAAAAAGAAACTGAATGCAGAGCAAAAACAGTCCAATTAGAAAAAAACAAAAATCACCAGACTAGTAGTATGTGGTCACGTAGTGGTCTGAACTCAAACAGTAGTGTACACTTAATTACTGTATGTCAAGTACAAATACAAGTCCAAATCCCAACCGCTGATCACCAATGTTAGAAATGGGGTCTTTGGTTGACAGTCAGGTTAACCCCTGTTCAAGCAAGGACCCTCACTCTAGTCAGGGTAAAAGAGAATCACCCTCAGCTAACCTCTGCTTACCCCCTTGGTAGCTTGGCAGAGCAGTAGGCTTAACCTCAGAGTGCTAGGTGTAAAGTATTTGTACCAACAAACACAGCAACTTAATGAAAACACTACAAAATGACACAACACCAGTTTAGAAAAATAGGAAATATTTATCTAAACAAAACAAGACCAAAACGACAAAAATACGACATACACAAGTCAAGTTATGAATTTTTAAAGATTAAACTCAAAAATAGCGCTTAGAAACAAAAATGCTTCGATGAGATGTTAACACGGCGTCGTGACGGAGTCATTCCCAACAAGCCGACACCAGCGGCGCCAGACACGGAGTCGTGTAGACCCCCAAGTACAGTACCTTTGGTGAAGGATGAAAACAAGCCGATGCGCGAAGTCGGGGATCGCGGCGTCTGTGCGAAACGTTGAATCCGTGCACTTCTAGCGGCGTTGGTCACGACGTGGTGCGGCGACTTCCACGGAGTCGCGGACTTCAGCGGGGCTGCTGTGGCGTCAGGCCTGCGAAGAGCGTCGCGTTCCAGCGAAGGTCACGCGTCAGGTGCAGGCGGCGTTACCAGATTCAGCAGCGGCGTCGGTCCGAAGTCGTCCGAAGTCGATTTCCTTGGATTCCACCAGCTTTCCTTTCAAGGGCCCAGGGACTGGATAGGGCACTACTTGTCAGAGCAGGAGTCTCTCCAGAGACTCCAGGTGCTGGCAGAGAGAAGTCTTTGCTGTCCCTGAGACTTCAAACAACAGGAGGCAAGCTCTAACTTAAGCCCTTGGAGATTTCTTCACAAGATGGAAGGCACACAAAGTCCAGTCTTTGCCCTCTCACTCTGGCAGAAGCAGCACTGCAGGAAAGCTCCACAAAGCACAGTCACAGGCAGGGCAACACTTCTTCCTCAGCTATCAGCTCTTCTCCAGGCAGAGGTTCCTCTTGGTTCCAGAAGTGTTTCTCAAGTCTGTAGATTTGGGTGCCCTTCTTATACCCATTTTAGTCTTTGAAGTAACCTTTCTTCAAAGGGGACTCACACCTACTTGTGAAATCCTGCCTTGCCCAGGCAAGGCATCAGACACACAGCAGGGGGTTGGAGCCGGCATTGTCAGAGGCAGGCACAGTCCTTTCAGATGAGAGTGACCACTCCACCCCTCCCTCCTAGCAGAGATGGCTAATCAGGAAATGCAGGTTACACCCCAGCCCCCTTTGTGTCACTGTCTAGTGCGAGGTGAAAAACAACCCAACTGTCAAACTGACCCAGACAGGGAATCCACAAACAAGGCAGAGTCACAAAATGGTTTAAGCAAGAAAATGCTCACTTTCTAAAAGTGGCATTTTCAAACGCACAATCTCAAAATCAACTTTACTAAAAGATGTATTTTTAAATTGTGAGTTCAGGGACCCCAAACTCCACATGTCCATCTACTCTCTAGGGGAGTCTACGCTTTAATCATATTTAAAGGTAGCCCCCATATTATCCTATGAGAGAGACAGTCCTTGCAACAGTGAAAAACGAATTTAACAATATTTCACTGTCAGGACATATAAACCACATTACTATTTGTCCTACCTTAACCATACACTGCACCCTGCCCTTGGGGCTACCTAGGGCCTACCTTAGGGGTGCCTTACATGTAAGAAAAGGGAAGGTTTAGGCCTGGCAAGTGGGTACACTTGCCAAGTCGAATTTACAGAGTATAAATACACACACAGACACTGCAGTGGCAGGTCTGAGACATGATTACAGGGTTACTTGTGTGGGTGGCACAACCAGTGCTGCAGACCCACTAGTAACATTTGATTTACAGGCCCTGGGCACCTCTAGTGCACTTTACTAGGGACTTAACAGTAAAACAAATATGCCAATCATGGAGAACCAATTACGTACATATTTTAAACAGGAGCCCTTGCACTTTAGCACTGGTTAGCAGCGGTAAAGTGCCCAGAGTTACAAAAACAGTAAAATCAGAGTCCAGCACACATCAACAACCTGGGGAACAGAGGCAAAAAGTTAAGGGAGACCACGCCAAGGATGGAAAGTCTAACAGATATGTAATAGGGTGGCTTGTTGTTGAGTGTCCTAGAGTTGAGAGGTGTGAAGTGGGCTGGCAAAGAGTGTAGTGGCATGTCACACTGTGAGGTGGCTTTCCATTTACTGGAGTGGTGTATAGCAGACTGGACTGGCATGAGTGGTGGTCAGTGGAGTGAAATGTTGTAGACTGAAGTGACATGTCGTAGAGTAGAATGGCATGTCAAACAGTGGATCGGCATGTCGTAGATTGGAGTGGCATGTCACAGAATGTTGTACTGCGGAGTGGAGTGGTGTAGAGAGGAGCAGCATAGAGTGGAGCAGAGGGTTATAGAGTGGAGTAGCATAGAGTATAGTGCTGTGTCATAGAGTAGAGTGGAGTTTTGTGTCAGCGAGTGGCATGTTATAAACTGTCTTACAGTGGAGAAGCGTACAGTGGAGTGGCATAGAGTACAGTGTAGTAGAATGAAGTGTTGTAGAGTGGAGTATTGTAGAGAAGAGTGTTGTAGTGTGGAGTGTCTTAGAGTGGAGTGGTACAGAGTAGGGTAGAGTAGAGTAGAGTGTTGCATAGTGGAGTGATGTAGAGTGGAGTGGCATAGAGTGCAGTAAAGTTGAGTGGCATAGAGTGGCGTAGAGTGGAGTGGCATACAGTGAAGTCATGAATTAGAGTGCAGTAGGGTAGAGTAGTGTGTCATATTGTAAGAGTGGAGTAAAGAGGGTGGAGTGGCATAGAGAGAGATACATAGAGATTCATAGAGTGGGGTATAGTTTCTAGAGTGAGACAGAGTGGAGTAGAGTGTTGAGGAGTAGAGTGGTAGAGTGGAGGGTAGTAGAGTGTTGGAGACAGGAGTAGCCTGTTGTAGAGTGGAGTAGAGTTGAATGGAGAAGAGTGTTGTGTCATACAGTGCTGTGTTGTACAGTGTTGTGTCATACAGTGTCATGGCGTGTAATGTTCTGGCATACAACGGACTGGTGTACAGTGTTGCGGCTTAGAATGTTGTGGCGTACAGTGTTGTGGCGTACAGTGGAGTGACAGAGAGTGGTGTGGCACAGAGTAGAATGGTGTACAGTGGAGTGGCATAAAGTGGAGTGCCGTAAAGTGGAGTGGCCTGTCAAAGAGTAAGGTGGAGTGTTGTAGACTGGAGTGGCGTGTCATAGAGTGGAGTTTAGTGGCAAGTCAAAGAATGGTGTGTTGCTCAGTGTCTTACAGTGGAGGGGTGTAGAGTTGAGTGGCCTAGAATGGAATGACATGCCATAGAGTGGAGTAGAATGTTGTAGAGTAGAGTGGAGGGTCATACTGTGCAGCAGAAAGGTGGATCGTAGAGTATCATAGACTGGAGTATATTTGTGTACAGTAGAGGCCCATAGAATGGAGCAGAGTCTTATAGAGTAGACTGGTGTCAGTAGAGGCCCATAGAATGGAGCAGAGTCTTATAGAGTAGACTGGTGTAGAGTAAAGTGGCATGTCATAGAGTAGAGTGCAGTGACGTGATAGAGTGGTGGGTTGTAGAGCGTCAGAGTGGAGGGGCATAAAGTGGAGTGATGTAGAGTGGAGTGGCGTGTTGTAGAGTGGAGTGTATTGGCATGTTGTAGAGTGTTGTTTGAGTGGAGTGGCATGTTGTACAGTTGCAGTTGTCATATATTTTCTTTTTCAATTACCACAGTACTAACTAGATAAATTCAAGTCAGTAATGCATATTTTTTTTTTAAACATATAAAAGAATACAAATACTTTTCCCAAACTCTAGAAACGTTTCTAAAGCACCTCATTAATTTCTATACATAGTTGAAACACTAGCAACCAATATTTCCCCTTCAATCCTAGTTCCAATGTATAGTGTGAATAAAAAACATATGACTGCCTTTGTATTGTGTAAAGGCTGCCGTTAGCCAATAAGAATGTGTTTTGTCATCGCCTTGTACAGCAGTATATGGCAATATTACTGCAGTACACCGCAGCCCAATATATCACTACGATTTTGTCCCTTATAACTTTAAAACTACAGAGCCAATTCAGATGAAATAACAAAAATGACCCTTTCCATCCCTTAATAAATATTTCTGCCAAATGTAATTTTAATCCAGTTAGCCATTTTGTCACTACGCCTGAGTAAAAAGTCTATGGAAAATGCATTGGTGGAAAAACGTGTTTTGGTACCCCCTGTTTTTGGCATGTACATAGCTAATCACCACAAAATGTTGCATTATCAACCAATCTAAAAAAGTTAATAGGTCTGCAAAGTTTCTTGGAGAATTGTTAAATGGTGGCTAAGTTATAAGCAAGCAAAAATCCAAGGAATTGCTATCTTTGGAAATCCTAACCATAACCATAGCTTGGCTACGCCACCCTCCAATATATATGTATGAATATATTTATATATAGACAAAGAGTGTGTGCGTGTGTGTGTGTGTGTGTGTGTGTGTGGGCGAGTGAGCGTGAGAGATGTGTTTCCGCACTTGCGGTACAATATGAAATCAATTGTGGGAAAACAAGAATGATTTCGGATAATTCTTTATAGAACATTGCAGTATAGATTTCTGCTGCAGGGGCATCCCTTTGAATGTTAGTACACACAAGAAAATTGATCCCAGTTGCTTGTTTCCTGATGGCTGTCATAGTGTGTCAGCATTAGCCAGGGTCAATAAATATTTATTGCACTGAGAAACCTCTGGTTTCAGCATTCTCGAGGAGCTGCACAGAAGCTGAGTGTGTGGACCTGAAGCTGTTATGGAGCTCCCCAGGCAGAGGTTGTTGCACATCCGCTAGGGTTGATGGTTTTAGTACTGAAGGTGTCAGAGCTCCCTGGCGTAAAAGGTATGCTAGTCCCTTTCAGGTACATGGATTGCACATCCCCTGAAGCTTTTAGTTGAGGGTTGGAGGGCAGTAATGATCCATTGTATGCCCTCAAGGTTACATCGTAGGTCATCTGGGTCCCCATTGACTATGGATCCTTTGTAGGTTGTGACTGCTGCAGCTCCCCCAGGGCCTGGTGCATTCTGTGAGACATTCACAATGATGGCATTGTGAATTCCCGGGGGTCCAGTGCAATTAACGTTGATCATAACTTGTGTATTAATAAAGTGAATAGTGGTAGCAAGTCATATTTGCAACACATATAATTGTATTTTGTAACTTTGCGTCGCTTTTGCGTCAAAAAATGAGGCAAGTGTGACCCAAAAAAGTATAAATATAGGCCTGAGTGTTTTATATTTTTAATTAATAATACATTGGACTCTGAAATCCCTGTATAAACGCCAGTGTCTAATTTCTTTATAATCAACGACTTATGACCTGACCCACTCAGTCACCAGTTATAGGTAAAAGACTCAGAAATAAGTTATTGCAGTCAAGTTTTGACATCAAACTGTCTCATGCCAGCAGCTGATGTGAAAGGCAGATCAAGAGCATAACCAAAGCAGCTTTTTATAGGACCCAAAAAGGAAAGGAAGAATTGCTTTTCTTTTTTCTTCTATATTTTTCTTCTGACAGTGAAAAGTAGGTTTTTTTGGGGGGATTCCTTAAAAAGTTAGAATCTTTCTGCACATTCTGAGCCAATGCAGTTTAAAAAAAGTAACTTTTATTAAACTGTTTCAAATATTTTTTGCAACAAATATCTGGTTTAATTTTGCACTAAAGATTCTGTTTTTATTTTTCCTGTGTGCAAACATGGGTTCTCTGGAGCTTTGGTCCAAGGTTTTAAGTGGTTTGTGGGAAAGATGATGGTGTGACCATGTAATATATGAGGAAAAGTACCTACTGTGATACATGATAAGGATATTGCAAGTCACCTCAGAGTTCCATAACTTTGTAAAGGAACTCAACCTTCGGCCTAGTTCTTCTGTGTGGTTATGGAACTCCTCAGTGACTTGCAATATGCATCTAATGTATGTCAGGGAATATTTTATCCCTTATATAATGCAAGATATTACTCAGGATTCATAAATGTTACACTATTGGCAGTGCTTAATTTGTAAATAAAAATGTGCCAGTGCCCAAATCTCTCCTCTGAAATCGCGGCTGCTGCAATTAAGGCCCGTATTTATACTCCGTTTGCGCCGAATTAGCGTCGTTTTTTTCGACGCAAATTCGGCGCAAAACTAACGCCATATTTATACTTTGGCGTTAGACGCGTCTAGCGCCAAAGTATGGGCAAATAGCGTCATTTTTTTGCGTGAACGCCTTCCTTGCGTTAATGAGATGCAAGGAAGGCGTTCCCGTCTAAAAAAATGACGGCGACGCAAATGCGTCGTATTTATACTCCCGGGCAAAAATCACGCCCGGGAGTGGTCGGGTCAAAAAACCCCGCATTTGCGCCACTTTTTAACGCCTGGGTCAGGGTAGGCGTTAAGGGGCCTGTGGGCTCAAAATTAGCCCACAGGTGCCCTCCCATGCCCCCAGGGACCCCCCCTGCCACCCTTGCCCACCCCAGGAGGACACCCAAGGATGGAGGGACCCATCCCAGGGACATTCAGGTAAGTTCAGGTAAGTATAATTTTTTATTTTTTTTAATTTTTTTTGGTGGCATAGGGGGGCCTTATTTGTGCCCCCCTACATGCCACTATGCCCAATGACAATGCCCAGGGGATATAAGTCCCCTGGGCATGGCCATTGGGCAAGGGGGCATGACTCCTGTCTTTACTAAGACAGGAGTCATTTAAATGGTGTCTGGGCGTCGAAAAAAATGGCGCAAATCGGGTTGAGGCAATTTTTTTGCCTCAACCTGACTTGCCCCATTTTAAGACGCCCTAACGCCATTTTCCCCCTACGCCGGCGCTGCCTGGTCTACGTGGTTTTTTTCCACGCACACCAGGCAGCGCCGGTCTGCTAGCGCCGGCTAACGCCATTCCATAAATACGGCGCCCGCATGGCGCTTCCGAATGGCGTTAGACGGCGCTAAATTTTTTTACGCTAAACTGCGTTAGCGCAGTTTAGCGTCAAAAAGTATAAATATGGGCCTAAATGTGCAAGTACGGAATACTGAGGCAGCGTAATCCTAAAGCCAACTCTGGCCTGTTTTATCCATTTACAGACACTCCCTGCCCCTTCAGCTCACTTTTGCAGCTTTCTGCTTTCTCCCTTTGTGACACTTTTTCTTTTTTCTCTTTCTTCGTCTTTCCTTTGGTGTCTTCTGCTCGCAGTAAATGCTTGGGGCAGAAAAATAAGTGTCGGCACTAAAAAAAAAACGGTGCCCCGCACCGGATTAAGGACTGACTGCTGGAAAGGTTTCCCTACAGTGCTGCTACACTGTATGACTACGGTGAGAAGCGTTTTACAAAACAAACGCTCTAACTACTTGTATATGATGGACCGGCACAAACCGAAATCTTGCTAGACCTGTTATCCCCCTTCTCCACCCAACAACAGTACTGAAGTGAACCTGTTTTTTACTTCTCATCATTCTATTCAGGGACGTGTTCCACTGCTGCTGAGTCTAAACATGTCTCCTTCACGTCTTGAATTTCATCTTTTGAACCTCCTGCAGAAGTGAGATAAGGGCCAAAGCAATGTGAGGAGGTTTTTACTTGCGAGCTGAGGTAAGAGGGATAGCAGGGTGTGTGTGTGTGTCTGTGTGTGTCTGATACAGGATGATGGAAAGAGAAGCAAAGAGGGAGGGCGAGCAAGAAAGCGACAGATAAGAAGAGAGAGGTAAATATAAGACATAGAGAAAGCGAGTGAAGAACAGAGATAGGATGGGAGAGAGGATAGAGGTGGTGACGGCAGCGAGAGAGAGGGATGAGAAAGAGATAAAGGAAGCAGAGATGGGAGACAGAGAAATAGGAAGTAGAGAAATAAAAGTAGAAAGGAAGAGACACAGGTTAATGGTGTGGGAAATGGTAGACTTAGGGATGGAGAAATAATGGAAGGAGAGCTCTAGAGAAAGAATGAGTGAGAAAGAGAGAGACGGAGAGAAATTAGAAGGAGAAAGACCAAAGGCAAGAGAGAGAAAGATAGTGGTCGACAGAGAGAGAGAGAATGGGAAAGAACAAAGAACATCAGCAACAAAGAAAAGAGAGAACGTACAATGAAAAACAAAAGAGACAATCAGCATTACATTAGAACAAGAAAGAACAATCAACAACCAACAAATTTGGCAGCTTTGTTAACAAAGCAACACAAATAAGAAGTTGAAATGTGCAATTGTATGAACACTCATTAGAACCCAAAGCCCAGAATAAAGAAGACAATGAATCTTGGGCAACAAAATAAGCGAAGATTCACAGTAGCAGATATTGCTTTTATTTTATTAATTCAGCAGTTACAGAATTTGTGAACTATAGTGTTCCAATGTAATTTACTCGCATTAAAGAGAGCATAATATTTGTGATCTTCCATGGTGGGAGAACTAAAGGTCACGGATTGTATCTGTTATGGGCACATCCCTCACTACCCTCCATATCTGTTGTCCTTTGGCTGCCTTCACATCATCTCCACGTCTGCCTCAATGCTGACGTCTGGACTATGATCCAATCTGTTGACTTCTGGGCTTCTGGACTCACGTGATTCCATTTTGTGAGACAACAAGTTAGCAGATTGGAATTTTTAGGTTGAGCTCGTAAGCACTTTGATCTGTTGTAAGTATTTTGGGCTTTTAACCATGCCCACCGCACTTCCATCACTTTCATTCGTTCGTGGGCTTGCCTTTTACAAATCCTTTGTTGTCAACGGTAAATCCTTTACGTTTGTCCCTCCCTGGGGCGGTTTTGTTACCGCCTTGGACACCAGCTCTGTTATATAGATAATTGCACATTTGTTGATACGTTTGACTGCGAGTGAACTTCTTTTTATTTTTGTGTCTCTCCTTCGCGCTCATGGCGGCCGTGGCACTTTGAATCGGCTTGCTTATGTCAGCTACTTTACTTTTCATTTTCAATTTATGTGGCATGAAAAATCCAGTTAGGAATTTACAACACCAATAGCTCTAACTCGAGGAAGCGAGAGACCCATTGCATTGCAATTGCTTGTTTTGGATTACAGCCCTTCCTTCCAGCCACATCTGAAGTCCTTTTGCTGCCTTTGGGATATCTCCAGGTGTGCATCCCTGCTGACTTTTTGGACAGTTATCTAGCCTGACAACTTCTGATTTGTGATACAGTCTGACAATGTGTGGACTTGCGACAAATTGTGTCACCATCTCAAGAGACCCAGAGGTCTGTGGCGGTCATTCTGACTTTGGCGGGCGGCGGAGGCCACCCGCCAAAGTCCCTCCGTCAGAATACCGCTGCGCAGTCATAAGACCACCACGGTTATTCTGAGTTTCCCGCTGGGCTGGCGGGCGACCGCCAGAAGGCCGCCCGCCAGCCCAGCGGGAAACCCCCTTCCATGAGGATGCCGGCTCCGAATGGAGCCGGCGGGGCGGAGTGGAAGGGGTGCGACGGGTGCAGTTGCACCCGTCGCGATTTTCAGTGTCTGCTTGGCAGACACTGAAAATCTTGGTGGGGCCCTGTTAGGGGGCCCCTGCAGTGCCCATGCCGTTGGCATGGGCACTGCAGGGGCCCCCAGGGGCCCTGCGACACCCGTTACCGCCAGCCAGGTTCTGGCGGTCAAAACCGCCAGAACCAGGCTGGCGGTAAGGGGGTCGGAATCCCCATGGCGGCGCTGCCTGCAGCGCCGCCATGGAGGATTCCCATGAGCAGCGGGAAACCGGCGGGACACCGCCGGTTTCCCGTTTCTGACCGCGGCTATACCGCCGCGGTCAGAATGCCCATGGGAGCACCGCCAGCCTGTTGGCGGTGCTCCCGCGGTCATTGGCCCTGGCCTCGCTCCTCAATACATTCTCTATCCTTTGGCCGCCTTTAGAACACCTCCGTGTCTTTGTCACAGACGAGTTCTGGCCTGGACGGTGACCCACTCTGATGACGTCTGGACTCGTGGACCCCTGTTTTTTGCATTTCTTATAGTTCTACCTGGAAGTATGAACATGATAATGTAGATTCTTTCCACTTCTATGTCCCTCTCTCATCTACCTTTGTTTCCTCTGCTAAGTATTGTCCTCGCTGCTTCTGCATCAATCTCTCTGTAATTAGGAGCGCCCACCCTTTAAGTAGCAGTAGGTTTATTTACTCACATTTTTACATCAAATCCCCATTAGATTACACTGATCACCCAACCATTAGTGCCTTGTGAAATCCCATTCCAAGCCCTTTAACTGTATGACTTTTCATTACTGCAAGATCAAGACATAACACGTGTCCCATGAAAGTCCACATCAGAGAGTTTAAGGCCAAGAGACCACAAAAGTGAGATTTGACAGGTTTTTATACACATTTACTGGCCTATTACTCTGTTTAGCGCAATGAGATCCTTGAAACGACTCAGCGAGAGACCCTGGTCCAAGGAGAGAGGGTCACAACTAATGAGTGGGACTGCATTTTAATGTGTCTTTCAAACCCATTGGTTAAGTTGTGAGCCTCATACTCAAATGTACAGCTCCAGAAAGTGATACTCTAGCCTGTGTCCAGTGAGTGAGACTGTGCTTCGTGGCAGGAGGCTTGTTCCTGATGGCTGAGATTGTACACCAAGCTGTATAAGACAGTGCTCCAGTGTGTGGGGGGTGCAGGAAATGAGTAAAACTGTGTACAAAGATGTAAGACTCACACTATACGTTTCTACATTAGCTCTAAGAAATGATCTGTCCTAACAATGAAAGAGACAGTGCCACAAAATGTGACATTTATACCCAATAACAGTCTGTGTTCGAAGATGAAAGATTCAAAGGCATCACACCCTATGAGACAAACTGTGCCATAAGACAAAAGACTCTTACTGAAGAACTGAGGCTTACAAACAATAACGGACACTGTTTTCCAAGAAGAAAGATGCACGTTCAGTTTGTGAGACTGCGGTTCAGGATTTTCCACTGACACCCATTCAGTCAGAGTGTACATTGTTACTCTCTGCAGCTCTGTCCCTCGTGTCCCCTCACACTCTCTGCACAAAATGTCATTAGGTGCATTTGTTTTGTTCCTTGCTCTAAGAGCAGGGCCCTGGAATTATGTGGCAGGGGAACACTAATTTATGTGCCAGGGTTGACTAAATTAAGCGTCAAGAAAAGGCAGATTATACAGCATAATGAAGGATTTTTTTTTATTGTATTACTTCATTATTTTGTTAGTTTTACACGTGGTAATACTATCCACGCAAATACTTAACCTCATTAGTACCAGTTTAACAAAAACATATAGGAATAAGCAAATTAAATATGACCAGTTAACTTTTTCAAAGGGCCTTCCACGTGCACACACGTTTCCACCTCATTAGTGACTTTTGATCTGTTTGAGCTACAAACATTTTTTTTGTTAAAATCTGCAGATTATGCAGCAGAAAATGGAATTTGTGGCAAATGTGGAAAATCCATATTTATGTAAAACAAAATGCGGCCCCAAGATGACGTAATTCCAGTGGCCCTATCTAGGAGCCTCTGCCTGGACTCTTAGTCGGGAAGTGCAACCTTTTTGCTCAACCTAACAAAAGGAGATACTCAATTTCATATTCCTTCAACTAGCTAAAGTCTTCCAGGTTTTAATTAATTCTGCTCAGCATTTCCCCTCCCTAACCATTTTAATTAACGCTATCTTTTTTCTAGTTAAACTTCATGGCAAACATTGTGGCTAAGTATATAGTGTACTGTTGTTTTGCTATGAGCTAAATCACATGCCAATATGTTTTTGTACTATAATGTTTACATAATTTCTCAGAACCCTAATATTGAGGGGGCCTGTGTATGGCATAGTGGACCAAAGAATACAATGATGAAGAATAAATACGTTTGAAGTAGTCCGCTGATCTAAATCTAAAGATACTGAGGGGCATATTTATAAACCCCTAGCGCAACCTTGCGCCACATTTGTGGCATTCATTTCAACGCAAATGTGGAAGTAAGATTGCGTTTCCCACGTGCCATATTTACAAAGTGGTGCAATGCTTGCATTGCTCCACTTTGTAAACCCTTGCACCACATTATGCCTGTGCCAGACATAGGCCCTCATTCTGACCCTGGCGGATTGAATCCGCCAGGGCCGAGGGCAGCGAATGCACCGCCAACAGGCTGGCGGTGCATTCATGGGCATTCTGACCGCGGCGGTAACGCCGCGGTCAGAAACGGGAAACCAGCGGTCTCCCGCCGGTTTCCCGCTGCCCATGGGAATCCTCCATGGCGGCGCAGCAAGCTGCGCCGCCATGGGGATTCCGACCCCCTTCCCGCCAGCCTGGTTCTGGCGGTTTACACCGCCAGAACCTGGCTGGCGGGAACGGGTGTCGTGGGGCCCCTGGGGGCCCCTGCAGTGCCCATGCCAATGGCATGGGCACTGCAGGGGCCCCCTAACAGGGCCCCACATTGCTTTTCAGTGTCTGCTTAGCAGACACTGAAAAGCGCGACGGGTGCCACAGCACCCGTCGCACACCTTCCACTCCGCCGGCTCCATTCGGAGCCGGCATCCTCGTGGAAGGCGCTTTCCCGCTGGGCCGGCGGGCGATCTTTTGCAGATCGCCCGCCGGCCCAGCGGGAAAGTTGAAATGCCCCCCGCGGTCTTCTGACCGCGGGGCGGTGTTTGGGCGGTTTCCGCCCGGCGGGCGGCGTCCGCAGCCCGTCCGGGTCGGAATGAGGCCCATAATGTATGTAAGGGGGGCGTTCCCCTGTTAGGGGGGCTGAAAAAAAGGGTGCAAGGAAATCTATGGGATTTCCTTGCACAATTCTTTTCAGCACTTTTAACACCTACTCAGAGCAGGCGTTTAAAAGGGGCCTACCATTATTTAGAATGGGCCCCTATGTACTCTTCAGGAGTAGCATCAACATTTTGGCACTACTCCTGCAGAGTACATCAATAGCGTCACATAAAATTATGCTATTGCTCTCTACTGTGTTCCGTGGCGTGCCCTATTTTAAATACAGCGCACAGATAGTGGCATTAGGGGGGGTGCCAAGGGGCACATGGAAAGTGGCGCTGCACTGAGTGCAGCACCACTTTCCATAAAGTCTGAATTCTTTAGCACTTTTATCACTTGCCAGTATGGGATAACATAGTTGCACAAAATCCAGTGGAACGTTTGCAAACATGGCGACCTATTCATAAAGGAAAATATACACATACATTTAGTTACATATATATTTACTACTACACCTAGATTTAACTCCTACACGCAACTCCACGCTTTTTAGCTATTCAACATTTACAAGTATTGGTTTACACCTAGGTGTAGACTTACGTCTTCACCCAGTCACCCAAATCAGATAGTCTAGCCCCCTTCAACAGATTCACGAGGGCAAAGTTACTGCTAGTAACTTTGCGCACATAAGTGAAGAACTCCACTACTGTGTCAGACACCTACAGAAAGTATAGGGAAAAAAATATTAGTCTTTATTATTTAACATTATTCTTATTTAATATTATTCTTTAAAAAAAATCAATATAAAGGATCATTTTTGAGAAGCAGGGCCAAAGTTGAAGGATGTGAGTGAGGCTTGGAGGAAGGTCCACATTACCTTATTAAAGGACTTCTCTGTATAAAGAACCCAAAGCTAGAATAAACATCAATGAAAAGTTGTTTAATCCCTTTTACCTCATACAAGGAACCAGACAAGGATGCCCTCTTTCCCCCTACTAATTCTACTAATGCTAGAACCCCTACTTACATTGATCAGAGAAAATCCATTCATCCCTTGTATCCCTTTCTTATCAGGCCCACAAAAACTAGCCACCTACGTGGATGACATTTTCCTTTTTACCACCCAGGCAGACTCAGCCTTGCCGCACAGTATATCCACCATCAACAACTACTCTATGATGTCAGGCCACTGCCACAACAAGGAAAAGACAGAGGTTCTACCTCTCAATGTGTACTGCAACAGTTCACACATCAGCCCCTATGGATTCCAATGGGCCCCAGATAAGATAAAATACCTGGGTATATATTTGACCCATAACCTTAAAGACTCCATCGATTTCAACGAGAAAAAGACGCTAGATAACATCAAAGATAGCTTAGACAAACGGTCAACCGGGATCATTACTCGGGGAGGTAGAATAGAATCAAAATGATGATTACCTCCCTCATTAACTTTTAAATCAGCATGTCCCCCATATACCTCTCAGGCACCTTTTCTTTTTTACTAAAATAGACACGTTACTTACCGAATTCCTATGAAAGTCTAAAAAGCCCAGAATTGTCCTAAAGAAACTGAGACCTCCTAAAAAACATTGCGGCCTAAACCGGAGTACTGGAGATATTAACATGTCTTCCTAGCGAAACAGGAAAGCCATTGGCTCCTAACCATCACCAACCCCTCGCCACCATGGCTCGCTATTGAAATCACCCTCACTAAACCCTTATCTCTCACTTCACTTCTGACTGTCAAAAAATTAAAACACACCACGCTATAAACGTTCTATCCAGCACAGCACAGGCACTTGAAATATTGACAACAAACTACCCAACAAAATTGAAAACACTCATGTTTAGCCTCGCTATGCCACAATAAAAACTTAAAACTGGAAGGGAGAATGATGTATAATAGACAGAGAAATGGGTAGAAAAAAAGATATTCCCCTGGTGAGAGATATTGGCACCTCCTCAGAACCCATACAATTCTCTCATTCTCAAATTAAAGTCAAATTTGACTTAAAGGACCTAGACTTTTACCATTTCCTTAAAATAAAATTAGTTATAGCCAAACATAAACCTCCACCCTCCTGACCTACCCAGCACATTAGAAAAGTTTACCAAAGGCAGACACTTAGGCCCATATTTATACTTTTTTTGCGCCACATTTGCGTCATTTTTTGACGCAAAAGCAGCGCAAATTTACAAAATACAATTGTATTTTGTAAATTTGCACCACTTTTGCGTCAAAAAATGACGCAAATGCAGCGCTAAAAAAGTATAAATATGGGCCTTAGCTTCCGAACTGTACTCCATCCTATCCCACACAAAAACCTCACTAAATAAACCAACAGAAGACAAGTGGAAAACTCTACTATCAGACTCCAACAACATTCTAAAGGTCTCACCAGACTGGCCATCTACCTGGAGTAACCTCCCTTCCAACATAATAACTCCATCACTAGCACAAAGCAGATACTGGATTGCCAATATGGCTCACTGGACTCCAGAAAAACTTTATAAAATAGGCCTCCGATCCTCCAACACATGCTGGAGCTGTGAGACGGAAACAGGAGACTTAAAACACATGCTAATGGACTGCACCTCTACTAAAATGTTCTGGCAAGACATCAGTAATACAATGTCTCAAATACTTCATACAAAAAGGATTCCTACTTTAGCCTCTATTACACTGGGCATCCTCCCCACTGACATTAAACAGGCATTAAACCAAGAGGTCCATCTCCTATGGAACATTCTAGTCACAACTAGCCTTAAAGTTATCCTCAATGAATGGAAAGACTCATCCAAACTATCCCCCCACACATGGTGGGAATGGGTCCAATTCACCAGAACTACCTGTAACCTATTAAACTTATAATTGATGACAACACCAATGAAGAATTGTATACTCTGGTGCAAACTAGACAACTTTATGTCTCACTCATCTATGTAACCACGATCATCTGATCACTCGATCATTCTTACATTCACTCACTCATTCTCTCGCCCTACGCCTGCTCCCCCTACTCTCCCACCTCCTCCTCTCCCTAGCTCTCCCCCTTTCCTCATGTACTCCTTACTTTTCACCCCATCACCTTCTTCTCTTCTCTGCTCAAAAATTGCTCTGTCACAATACCTACACTGATTAACCTCACCATTGCAAAAAATACACATCTCTACCTCTAGTTTTATAAACGTTGACCGACTGCTCATGCTATACCCTAAACTACTGTTCCCGCTTGATTTGATGGTACCATGACATGTATTGTTTGTTTTTATTTGTGTTATTTAATTTTCCAAGTGTATAAAATCCCAATAAAAAACTCTTGAAATAAAAATAAATAAAACATTAATGTAAAATACCTTAAAATAATTATTTTTAACCCAAACCCTATACAATGTTACAGTACAATAACTTCCCAAATTAAATCTGAATTAATGAAACAATTTAAATATTCTAATTTAATTGATAAATAATAATTTTTAAACATAAAAAAGAATTCCCAAATTCATAAACATCTTTCTTTTTAATTGCTACTTACTAAATGTTTTTACACGCTATGTGTTTAAGATACATTATTTGTAACTTTTTCCTAAAAGTTTGAAACACTAATTTAAAATGTCATTGTTTATTTAATTTTGAAATACAATTTATAACAATAGGTATAATCTTTCACTAGTAGTAGACACACAAACACGCACACACATCATATAATTATTATCTTGAAATAATGTAATTAATTTAACATTAGTACTTAAGAGGTATTATTGTATTTACCTGATTCTACTGTTTTTAATTGTGTTGTGCTCCGTTATTTGCGAGTTGCCATATGCAATAAGTACTCGGCCTACCCAGAGGCTGGGCTGGAGCACATTTACACCTGCTTTGATACCTTCCAGGCATTAGAAAGTTTAGAAGTTTAGTTTGTCTCCTGCAATTGTCTTTCTCTTTTGTGAGTGTGTGTTTGTGAATAGCATTTTGTAGTATAGAAGTAGCACTAATGTACTGTTTTATGTTCTACAAAATGCAGATTTCAAATAAGACTTATGCTCTTCTCTTAAAAAGAAAACTAAAATGCAGTTACAGTTTTACTATTCTAATGCTCAACAAGCGGGAATACAATGTGTAATAAAAGCAGTATATGCTTAGGACAGAAACTGCTGTCAATGAGTTCAATGTTACTCTTTATAGAGGCGATATTCAAGTGCATCATTTTATGCTGAAGCACCCTTGTTGCACTGACAAAAATTGGAGATCAGTCAAAAGGGACAAACCAAAAGTTATACAAATATATTGTGTTTGTAATTCCATTTTTTTTTTTTATTACATCTCTCTTTCACTCTTGCTTTCTTTCATTGGGCCTCACTTTCGGATTGGTGAAGCTGAAACTCTGCCACAAATTGGCAGAGCGTACTCTCACCAAACTCAGCATTCCCCACCACATTTAGAGATGGGCACCTGCTGTTTTTTATCGGCTGACCTTATCATCCTCAGGAATCAGCTACTCTGGTCTCAGTTGTCCATCCATTACAGGCCCACTGTGTCACAATAGTTGTAGCCCTGTCTTGTTTAGTGCGCTGCTCCAGTCACCTAGTTTTTACTTTCGGGAGTTATGACGTGAAAATGGCTGACTTGAGAAGAAAAAGTAACAATGGACTTGATATGCAGGGAGTAAAAATCTCCATGCATATGGTCAATTTTTTTTTTCTGTTCAAGCAAACCCTCAGTTTAAAACTTTCCTTGAAAAAAACAAAAAAAAGAATGCCAAGCGCACCAAACAATGCATGGTGTTCACTGTGCATTCATCTGTGCTGTCTGTACGTCAACCTCACTGTTACACATCTCTTACCCATGTCTCATTTGTCCTACCAAAATATTTGACATTTCGGCAACAAGGCCTTTAGTTATATACATTTATTTATTTATTTAGTGAAAGGTTTCTTAGACTGATGAGATCAAAGAGACCATCTCGGAGCACTTCAACTCGAAATCCTATGGATATTGGGATCACCAAAACTTATTTTGAAAACATCTAATTTTCTGTGTGGACATGTTAAATGTGTAGTGAATGTTGCCAAATGACATCATCACATATTTTCATGATATCGCTATGTTTCTTTATGTTGGAATGGTTGTTTGTAATGCATCTTATGCAGGAGATAATTCTGATTATACCACGTTTATCAAAATGTAAAGGTAGTTTTAGCCATTTGACCAAACACTGGTGTGAGCCATTAAGCTATGTTGTGTTGTAATTATTTTTATTATCCATAAAAGAAAGAACAATACAGAAAGGGGGATAAGCGCAAGTCACGCTTTGCAGGCTTAGTCAACATAGTTTACAGAAAAGGGAAAAGGCATATATGTATTTATACATAACTCTAGTATCTAAGCATTAGAAGAATAACTCAATTTGTATTGACTATAATCTTGATAATACACCATCCGTTGTGATCTCGTGGGTATTAAGTCTGAGGAAAATCGAGGAAACACTGGTCAGAAGGGGGGGGGGGTAAGGCCGGGGCGGGTTGGGGGAAAGTGCAGGTTGCGCCACGCACCATTGTAGAACGTAGTTGTTGACAAGCCGGCCGGCTTAGTGTTGAGAGGAACGAAGGGGTGTACAATATAGAATGTGTCACTTAGGTATTTATACGATTATACAATTGACTGTGAGGAGGTAGTGAGTGAGTGTTGAAGGAAAGTACGGAGTGGGGAGAAGGGAAGTAGGGGGATATATCCATGAGAGGTCAGAGGTGAGAGGTCATGGATTAGTGAGAAGAAAGAGAGAAAGAGAGGGGAGAGAATGGGGAGAGGCGATAAGAGAGAAGAGAGAACTGGGTGGAGAGAGGGGAGAAGAGGCGGGAGGGGGGGAAGGGAGGGGAGAGGGAGGGAAGCAGGGAGGTAGGGGAGAGGAAAGGGAAGGGAGGGAAAAGGAAAGCGAGAAAAGGCAGAGAAAGAGAGATGGTCGTCCCGGAACATGAGGGTGCCTACTGAAGATGGAGTTCCTTATGTGAAATGTGTAATGGGTGGTGGGGCAGGGGGGAGGTGGGGGTAAATGGGAATAGTGGAAAAAATGAAAAAGAATGAAAAATTAGGAGGAAGGGCGGAGGGGAGGGTGAGTCGTAGTGTGCCGGGAGGGGAGATAGGGAACAGCTGCAGGGAGATGTATAGTGAGTGAGGACATTAGGGTGTATGCAAGGATGGGAACGTCGATGTAATGGTGATGAGAGTGATGATCATGATAGTAGTACAAGTGGAACGGAGAGAGAGAGAGAGGTGGGGTGGGGGAAAGTGGGTTCTGAGACGTGGGTGGTGCTGTTGTGTGGTCAGACGATAAGGAACCACAGTTGGGGGATTAATATTTACAGGGCTGTGTTTGCGGTGTTTATAATGTGTGCGGTGGCAAAGGATCGGTAAGGAACGGGGCCCATAATCTGTGGAACATGGCCGCCTGGTCTTGGAGGTTATAAATGATCTTCTCGAATGCAGCTATCCAGGTCATCGCCGTTATCCATTCTCCCGGTGTGGGGGGGTCCATCAAGAGCCAATGGCAAAGGATACATATCTTAAGAGATAATGATAAGAGAGGAAGGTAGTCGTTCTGGGAGCGGAATTGAGGTGGAGAGGGTGAGGCTGACGGCCTCCCATAGAGGGCGGACTGATGGGCAGCCGACCAAGATATGGAGTAGATCACACTGGGCCTCTGAGCAGCACCAGCATGTCGCGTGCGGGAGGAGACCTGCTCTATGTAGCGTAGTGGGGTCCAGTACCAGTTATGGATGATCTTAAAGAGGCAGAATTTCAGGGGCGAACCTCGCGAACACCTCTGTCCAACGCCTCTAGTAGGTCCACCCAGTCTTCCGCGTCGAAGGATCTCTGCTGTCGGGTTTGCCATTGTAAACGTAAAGGTGTTTCTAAAAGGGGTTGAGAGAATTTATGTTGTGTGAGGACCTCGTATAGGCCTGCCATAACACCCTTATGTTTTCCCCATGTTCGGATGTATTGTATCACAGGTGACAATTTTGATCCTTTAAGGGCAATGTTTGTGTTATGTTCCAAGCAGTGTTGGAGTTGCAAGTACTGCCATTCTTGTCTCGGATGGAGACCAAAGCTCTCCCGTGGTGAGGCAAATGTCCTAATCGCTCCGTCCTGCAGGATCTGGCCCAGATGGACTAATCCTGCCTCTCTCCAGGACGGCCATGTAAAGACCCTCCCTCCTATCCGCAGTCCGTTGTTGTTCCACAGGGGTGCCTGGGTGTGCAGGGAGAGGTGAACTCCAACCAAAGAGTGGGCCCTTCTCCATGCTGCTCGCGTCGACCTTAGTATCGGATTCGCAAGTGTAGGGGAGGCTGTGTCAGTACAGTAGAGACTCTCTATACTGCCTCCATGGGGGAGCAGGGCTTTCTCAATTGCTACCCACTGGGGCGGTTCCCTCATGTTCGATGCTAGT
This sequence comes from Pleurodeles waltl, assembly GCF_031143425.1. NCBI lineage: Eukaryota > Metazoa > Chordata > Amphibia > Caudata > Salamandridae > Pleurodeles > Pleurodeles waltl. The sequence goes on along the minus strand of NC_090446.1, from coordinate 110,712,806 downwards.
GTGGCCAAGGGTGACAGGTGTAAGGCTAGAGCGTACTATTCTACTGAGGGGAGGCCTAGACCCCCGGTGGAACGGCGCGCCATAAGTTTGGCGGGGGCCAGGCGTGGTCGCGTGGAGCCCCATGCAAGGGTTCTGATCCCTGCATTCACTGACCGGAGTAGCGGGAGAGGTATCTGGAAAGGAAGGAGGCCAAGGACATAGCTAAAGCACGGTACTGTAACCAATCTCACCGCTTGTACTCTACCTCACATGGAGAGGCCTAGATGGGACCACTTGTCGAAGTCTAGCCTCATGCCTGTAATCAGAGGGCTAAGATTATCCATCACCATGTGGTCCAATCCTCTGTTGACCAGTATTCCTAAATATTTAAGATGTTTTGGCGTCCATCTAAATGGATGTCCATGTATGTCGGCTTTCGTTGTCATTCATGAGAGGGGGAGGGCCTCACTTTTTTCCCAATTCATTCGACAGCCAGAGATGGGGGCAAAGGTCTCAATGGTCTCTAGTAGCGCAGGAAAGGAGCGCCTGAGGTCTGCTATTGTGAGTAGGATGTCGTCGGCATAAAGGTAAATTTTGGAGATGCCGCCGGATATGGTGAGTCCCGTTATCGAGGGGGAGGTACGAATAGTGGCCGCGAGTGGCTCCATAGCCAGTGGGAATAAAAGAGGTGAAAAAGAGGGCATCCCTGACGGGTTCCTCTTTGAATGAGGAAAGGTTCTGAGAGAAAGCCCCCGCAATTGACCCGCGCTGTTGGGTTATTGTATAGGAGGTGAACTTTAGAGATGAACTGTTCTCCGAGGCCGAATCTTTTCAAGGTCGCAAATAGGTATGGCCATTTGATGCGGTCGAACGCCTTCTCCGCATCCAGGGACAAGGCTAGGGCAGCTTCTGACATATTTCTAGATGTCCATAGGGAGCGGCAAAGGGTACGCAGATGATTTCTAGAGCTATGGCCCGGCACAAAGCCCACCTGGGATTGGTGTACAAGTGAGGGTATGACTTTACGTAGACAGTTCGCTAAAACACTGGCTAGGATCTTAATGTCCCTGTTTAGGAGGGAGATTGGCCGATAGCTGCTATAGAGTAGAGGGTCGCGTCTGGATTTCGGTATTACCGCTATTGTGGCAGTATTAGAGATCGTGCCCAGTGAGCCCGTCTGACAGGCTTCGTCCAGCGCTCCGTGTAAGACATCAAACGCTTCATCCCCTGCCCATTTGTAAAAATTCCGCTGGGAAGACGTCTTCACCCGGCGATTTGTGATAGGGGAGGTCAGAGATAACCTGTGATATCTCCAGTCGGCTGATGTCTCCCTCTAGGAGGGCACGCCCCTCCGCGGAGAGGGGGGGTAGTTCTATACCATTGAAGAAGGTTTCTATGCTACATCATTTGTTTAGATCAGGAATGTAGAGGTTTTTTTAAATGTGGTAACTGTAACATGTGTAGATGGGCATGCCAGGGGCAAAGAGATTTTGGAGGAATGACAGGCAATAAGAGATACCCAATACAAACGTTTATAAATTTCAATACGAGTTATGTTATCTATATGTTGATTTGTAAATGTAATCGTATATACATAGGGAGCACCATCCGCCCACCAAAAATAAGGATTTGAGAACATTGGAGAGCTATTAAACACAATGATGATAGATTTCCCATTGTGGTACATATGAAAGAATGTGACATGCAAGATACACAGAAAGAATTTTGATTTTTTGGATTTGATCATGTTAAATTAGATCCCAGAGGAGGGAATAGAGAACTTGTTCTAAGGGAATCGTGTTGGATTATCAGACTAATGGCAATAGAACGTGGTTTGAATTCTGACTATGAATTGGAATACTTTCTGGGGGACTAAGTTAATAAAATGACTTTTATATTGATAATAGCGAATCACATGCATGGATGAGTAAGGCCTCTATATCAGAGATCTACTATACGGTACACACATATTAATTAGGCTTACACAGTATATGCACATGTAATTAGCATTATATTATGAGTTTTAATAAGGTTTTCGATGTAGAAGAAACGAATAGTATAAATACAAGGAATTTATATTTCTACACTAAACAGATGAATATTGTTTTAGGTACTAATAATGTGAGTATAAGAATAGCCACTCTTGTTATACATCTGGAGAGGAATGATCAGTCTGAGTTCTTCGTTTATACTTACTGACATGCATTACATTACTAGATGAATAGTCCTCTTTCTACTGTGATTACTGTGGGAAAGGAAAACGGGAAGTCCGTTTTCAGTGCCAATGAAAAATTAGGATTTAAATACATAAGCTTACGGCGCTGCTTTCCTTCGCGTACTCTCGTTCAGTTACAGGCCCCGATACTTTGTCACTATTGATATTTTATGAAACAAAGGCAGCGTAACGGGGAAAACGGCACACTAAACTTAACAGGTAACTTTATACCTTGGGAGTACGATATCGCGAAGTGAAGCAATATATATTTTTACTTTAGTTAATTACTTAAGGAAGTTTTTCTTTCTCTTTATAGAGGGAAGAAGGAGACATATATGCAATAAGCGTGCAACATTAGATTTCAATACTTTAGTGTGAGTATAGCAACAGATACATATAATATGTAGTATCAAATACAGTTTAAAAACAAGAAGGGAGAAAGTGGTTGAATCTTTCTCATTTTCATTATATCTGTAGTTACAGATGACTTAAATCTAGGTCACAATTCAAAGCAACAAACGGAGTTATTTACATCAGGTAAAATTGGCGTCTTTATTCATCTTAGTCCGATTAGATGGACACACTTTGGTGTTTCTGGTGTAGAGTGTGTCACTCGTTGGTGCACATGGGTTTATTTCTAAATATATTAATGATAAATCAATCACCATTGGTAAACAGGATACCATACTTTATAACAGATTTCTATTACATAAAAGATAACTACATATCACTGGATGTACATAAAAAGTGAGAAAATTAAGTATATTTTGGATTTATTAATATTCTAAGTACTATACTGATTAGATATTGTACATTATTGACAGCTGAGAGAAGCCCTGATGAAGTCTATGGGGAGACATATACCCAGACGAAACACGTGTTGGCTTGGCTGTAACTGCTCGTGTAGTGCGCAGGTTGTTGAGTGCCATGCGAGCGGCCTCCTGGCACCTACGCACGGGGAGAGAGGGGTGGTCTGTGTATCGCCTCGTCAATTGACGGACCGATTCCTCCAGGTTCGCTTGTTGTATTTTCCTGTTCCGATTTGCCAGCGCCGCATCCCTCATCATCTGTCTCCTCACAGTCGCCTTGGCCGCTGCCCACAGGACCCTCCGCGAGTCAGTAGAGCCTTGATTATTCTGGACATATGTGGACATGTGTTCTTGTAATCGTGCTTTGCCCTGTGGAGAGTGGTACCGGTGGACTGCTAATCTCCAGGGCTTACGACCGGGGGATGCCAGGCCCAGTTGGATCGCGATTTGCACCAGGGAGTGGTCAGATAAACCGCCTTCCAGTATCCGGGCATCTGTGACCTGCGCCGCCAGGCCGTGTAATATGAGAAAATGATCCAGGCGGGACTGGGTACCACGTACCGATGACAAAAAGGTATATTCTTTATCGGTCGGGCATGCCATTCTCCAGTAATCTACCATACCATTGTCTTGCATCACATCAGATTGTAGGGCCCTGTCTCCGTTGTTGGCCACATCTAAGGGACCTGTTCTGTCTAGCACTGCATCTCTGACTAGGTTCCAGTCCCCCCCTATTATGGTTCTGGTAGCCCCTATTTCCGACAATAGATGATTGAGTTGCAGAAAGAACAGGTGCTTGGGGCCTGTGGGGGCATAGATGGACCCCACACAGAGGGAGGAGTCTCCGAACTTGAGTTTAACAAACACATACCGACCCTCTGTATCTATCCATGTTTTAGAAACCAAACAGGTGATATTTTTCCGTATTAGTACGGCTACACCACATTTGCGTACGGGACCCTCGTCTCTCTCTTCAGAAGACGGGATACAACTGTACAACGCCGTCCCCACCCAATCCCAGTGCAATTTGGCAGATTCCTCCCTGTCTAAGTGGGTCTCTTGTAGGCGGGCAATGTCTGCCCATTTCGATTGGAGGAATGAGAGTATCTTTTTGCGCTTGATGAAGTGGGTCAGGCCGTTGACGTTCCATGAAATAATCTGCAGGGGGTGGAGGTATGCGGGGAGGATCCTGCCATATGAGGGTTGTTGTGTGGGGTTCGTCTGGGTATTGGTAGGAGATAGTAGATGTTAAGGAAAAGAGGAGAGGTATAAGGGTACTTGAGGGTTTAGAAGCGAGAATATATAAGCTGTGTAGGGGGAACAGGGGTGAGTACTTGCACTAGTATAAGAGGGCAGACGAGGCGAGGGATGAGAACAAGGATCGGGGATGTGAGGAGTGGAGGGTGTGAAGGGCGGGAAAGTCGTAGGTGATGAAGAGCGCAAAGCGGGGACGGTATCAAGCTAGGACGATCGGAGGGCAAAATCAAGAGGGGACGACCTGAGAAGAGTTGAAGCAGAGAGAGAGAGAGAGGACGATAGTGAAGGAGTGCAGGGGGGAAAAGGAGCAAAAAGTTGTGAGGAAAAAGAGGAGGGTTGTGCAGATGGGTACATGAGCTAGTGGTAGCTAGGAGGGAGTGAGGGAAAAGGAGAGGGAGAAAGGGATTTAGGAGAGGAGGAGAAGGAATGAAAGGAGCTGAGGCAAAGCGCTATAGCTCCGCCCTTCGGAGTCTGTAGTCTGCAGGTCTAGACCCAGATCAAGAAGCCCCATCCTGACCAGCGGGCCCCACGACCAGGAAGGGCAAGCGTCCTTGGGGTGGCAAGGATGTCGTAACTCCTCTGTTCTGTTTCCCTATCATCAACAGCAGCATCCTACAGCAGGAGCCCTCATGACTCTTTTACAATGGACGACATCCTTTTTTCAGTACTAGAAAGAAGGGAGAGGGCATGAAGAGGGGAGTCATGTCTTGTGTAACAGTTTAGTGTACCAGTGCGGGGGGAGGGTGTGGGAGAGAGCGTTTCATAGAGAACCAGAAGTAACCCTGTCGAGGGTCAGGGGGGGGCACCCATCATTCGCCGCGGGCGTAAAACCGTTGGCCATTCTCCCAGTGGGAGGGGCAGCAAGGGGAAAGAATGGATATGGAGCCGGCCTGGGCGCAGAGCGAGGCAGCTAGGGGGAAGCCGGCGATGGAGCGGGGGATCAGAGTGTCGAAGTGGAACCAGGGGCTAGTGTGTAGCTCAGTAGAGATACAACCCAGATTCAGAGCAAAATAAGCAAGGATAACAGTTCACAGTGGGAGAACTTCATGCAACACTCATCTCCCATTCGTCGTGGCTGTAGATTCAGAACAGGTAGGTAGGTACGGGGTTTGAAGAAGAATGTCTCCTCCTTCCCCTTTCCACAAGGTGTACGTCCTGTTCTGTTCTTTCCATCTCAGGTAGAGGATGGGGAGGGCTTTAAGGGAGAGCAGGACTTGTCCCTGTCTGTCCCCTGAGTGTGTTTAACCACTGCGTGCAATATTTGTCCTCTGTCGTCATAGTTCTTAGATGGTCTTTCAAGGTCTCTGCCTCTGTTGGAGGTTTCGGAGGGGTCATGGTCCTGACGTTCGCGAGCTGTTTCCATCGATGGTTGGTTCCGGGCTTGTGTGGTCTGGGCCTGAGGTAGGATCCGGCTGGCCGTGTCTATCGGACGGTCTGAGATGTTGTCTAGGTAAAGACTCAAGTCCGTTGGGTCATAGAAGTCCTTAGATACATTATTTTTTGTGATCTACATTCTTTCTGGTTCAAAGAGGCCGAACTTGATCTCCAGTTGTCGCAGGCGGGGCCGTAGGGCTATGAATGCTTTTCTACGTTCACTGGTCTCTTTGGAGAAGTCGGCCGTCATTCGCATCTGGAGGTCGTTCATACAGAAAGGGCCCTGCATGCGTGCTTTTTGTAAAAGCTGCTGGGCCTACGTGTGTCGTAAGAAACAAGCAATGAAAGGTCAAGGGTGGATGGCCCCATCCCGGCATTTGGGGCCCAGTCTATGTACACTTTGAAACTATAAGGGGGGGTGGAAGGTGAGGCCAGTGAGTTGAGGTAGGATGTTCTTTAGGAAAGACTGTGCGTCCGCCCCTTCAATCTCTTCCAGGAAGCCAAGGAAGCGGACATTGTCTCTGCGACTTCTGTCTTCAAGATCGATGACCTTCCTGCGAAGGTATAAGAGCTCCTGGTCCCTGTCCGCAGCGAGCGTGGCTTGTGTCTCCACTGTCATCACCCGTTGTACCAATGTGGTCACTCTGGACTGGAAGCCCGCAATGTCCAGGCACATTGACTTTGTCTCCTCTGTTAGGGAGAACATCCTGCTATCCATTCCCTCAAGCCTGCGGCCCACTGCCGATATCTACTGCAGGATGCGGTCCATTGTTGCACCCAGTGAGGCATCCGCCATGTCACTAGACTTGTTGGTTAGGTGTTCTTGGGGTGCCGAAGGTGGGGCTCCGTTCTGTCTCAGGGCTTCCAACTGTCTTGCTGGTTTACCCAGGTGTTTGTTTTGATGTTTTTTTCCCTAGCATCACCAGATGATGGGCACCAGGGGGCGAGGGTACAGTCGGGGCGTGGGCTCCTCAATGAGAGGCAGCGCGGTCATTGGGTGGACGTTCCCCACGACATCAGGGGGGTCACTGCTGTGGTCGCTGCTGGCTCTTGCGAGTCTCGGTCTGTGTGTCCCCAGATGTGGCAGTAAATGTGCCCAGGCCCCGTGCGGTGGAGCGAAATAAGGAGGGTAGCGGATGCAGGGTAGTGCCCTGAGTGTTGGGGGTCTCCACTCCACGGTGTAGGAACGCGGCGCCAGTTGTCTTGCTATGCCTACCGTTCCTCCCTCCTGTAGTAATAATGACCAGGTGCCGTCATATAGAGTCTGGGTAGGGTCACCTCCTCATGCCGTGCAAGAAAAGTCTTCTTGGTTGGGAGGAGAGGAGGGGGATGTCGTGGAGGACTGGGATATATCGACCTTGCGGGGGTGGCGTAAGACCCTGCAATAAGCAGCACGTGGGTTCAAAAAATGTCTGCTCTTCGCGTCGATGTCCTGCAGTTCTGTGTGTTAGCAATATACTCAGTTCAGGCCCCTTACAGAGCAGAGTGTGCAGTGGGAACTTTTGTCTTCCTTCAGCTGCTCCTCAGTTGGGGCCCGATGGCCTTGTATTTCCCCCTCATCTCCTCATGGCCCGGGTGAGGACAGGTGGATTCCTGCTTAGTTAATGTGGCCTCTCAGGGTGGGTATGGCCCGGTGGGGGCAGGTGGGGGGCATCCCAGGATCGATGTGGGTCTTTGCTTGAAATGTGGCCCCAAGTCTGGCCCCTTCCCGCGATGGCCCATCGTTGCAGTCAGCGCGTTCACCGCCCCCTCTCCTGCTCACCGTCTCCGCTTGTTGATTGTTTACGCCCGCGGCCTACCAGCCCGGTTGTTTTGCTGGAAGCCGCGGCTTCGCTGCAGCACGCAGGCCTCGTCACCCGTTCGGGCCTCGGGGTGAGGACGGGTCCCCCGCGGCTCCAATCGAGGGAACCCGCGGCTGCCCCCACTCCTTACAGGCCTGCCACGACTCCTCCAGGGGGGGACATCCGATGTTGGGATGCCTCCCTGCCCGAACCGGACCCACCGACAGCGGAGCGATCCGACTAGGTAGCCATGTCTTCACGTGGCCAGACCACGCCATTAAGCTATGTTGAACACAGACCTGAAAGGTAGAGCTGGCTTGAACAGAGATGTATGTGTTATGTTTCTCGCTTGCTCACTGCTTGTCCGTGAATGTGCCTGTGGGGAGACTGCCTCCCCCGAACAACATGGACGCCAATTCACCAAAATGCCAGAAGTAGCTGGAGTGACATTGTGCACCATTTGACCCCTGACTATATAAAATGGCTGATCACTAGTTCTGCTCTTAGCCCCACAACTGCTGCTAAGATGAAAAGAGAAGGAAATGGAATTGAAACTATATACAACTATATCTGTTTTGAATACCTATTTACCAGCTGGTCCAGTTGCTGCTTTATTCCAAAGACCAGGGTATGAAGACCACAGATGCTAAAGTGGAAGCCACTTGCTACTCTGTCTAACTTTAATTGATACCCATTCTGAAGAGATGATGCTTTTTTACCTGCCAATATTCCTCCTTACAGAGTTACCCAATCTGCATCAGTTGCTTATATAGAGTGGATCCTGTCTGATCCTGCAGACCACGCTTTAATATAAGAGGTAGGCGGAATTTCAACATGACTTTGATGATGAATTTATTGACAACTTTGATGAGCAAGAAGACACATGTACAATGAAGACTTGTCTTGCTTTCCCCTGTTTCAATAGAAGTTTCATGTGTGCTCTGTGGCAGAACACTCTAGTCTACTGCACTTTCATCTTTATGCAAGGAAATATCACTAACAGCATCTCCATAGTCCAACTAAGTTTGGGCCTAGGCCAGCAACAGTTTATTGGACATGAGATGACCTCTGAGTGATAAGTAGAACCCATATAGCCCCTTGCATTACTAGGTAAATGCATAGTGTAAGGGACTTATCTACAGCTGTCTAAGACCTGATTATCTAAATAAGAAGTGTCCCTTTTTCTGCAAGATGATCAAGATTGTACTCTTCCATACTCACTTCCTTTAACTAGATATCATAGCTGCAACTTTAAGTAACTGAAAGGACACTTCTGTGTCAGCGGCTACCATCATTATAGTCAATCCATTTTTAATGTGGAATCACTGGAACTCTCATACGTTTTCTAAACCCTAAAGCTTTGCCTCAGTTCTATTCATGTAACATCTCAAAAGTTTCAGAAACCCAGCATCTTGTGAAATGACAATTCTGTGAATGAAAATCTTGACAGCCTTCCAAACAATGGCTCTTTCAGCTGCAGAGCTCACCTTCATTTCAAAATATTCCACAATTTATTTTTGTAGATGTGCCTTCAAGTCTGGGTCCATCAGGGCATCATTCTAGTTTCACTAGATTTAACTGTATTTAAACACATCTTTTTTTTTATAAAGAGAGAAAAGGGCATTAGTCATGGAGTGTTCTCAGAAATATCATGCAATTACCATGATATGGGAAGAGGGAAAATGGGTATAATGTCCAACACTGCATTATGCATCAAAGGGAAATAGCTAAGTTCCATATGTTATGTGTGGCTCCAAATGTATGTGAATTAGTAGTCATTTGACAAGGTCCTTAATCATATCATCAAACTTAGATAAACTCTAAGCAAAATCTGTAGCTATATCCATTTTCAGCCCTTTTAAAGTCAACCCACATTACAAAATATGTCTAACTATGAATGACATCATACTCTAGGGATTCAACCCAGAAACTTAAACACTGATAAGAGTCAGTGTCACCCTAATCTTGCTCCATGAGTTTCATTCTTCAGAGATGATTTTACGGAGACCTATTACCTTGTTATCATGGTCACTGGACCACAGAACTTTCTTGATAGCTAAGGGAAATATCCATGGTCCAGACTTTCTGACACATATATCAAGTGTACTCATAAACAACAACAGAAACTTATGCATGTGCAATTATCAAACAGTTGTTAGTGTAGGTGTTAAAATCTTTGATATTCCATGTAGGTTTAGCTTGGACACTTCGGATTCACACCCACCGACTTGTTCTCATCAAACCTAATGGAATGAAAAACCACAACACGTGACATATTAATAGCATCCCGCGCCTGCTAAGCAACTTGGAGAGGGAATATTTTTGTAAAAAATAAATTCTCATAACCTTTTCTTGCTCCACAGCAGAAATCTCCAACTGGAGAAGAAAAATGATCCAGCCATCTAAGTCTATTACAACAACATTTATCACAACCACACAGTGCCTTAAACACCTTAACAATATCAGCAGTGGTGGTGGTACAGGTGGGGCATTTCAAGAGAAACACATTCATCCCACACTAACGAGGCATAACCAGAGTGAGAACAGATTATTTAAAACCCATGAGAGAAACATTAGATGCATATGATGCTGTCCAGTGGTGTCAATGGCTTCAATTAAACTTCGAACAAAGGGAACAATCTTGGGGGCTCTAACAAATGTGGAGGGGTTCCTCTTTATGTGAAGGATATGGACCAATACAGATGTAGTTACAGGCACTAAGAAATAGGGATCCATATTTGAGGAAAAAGTTGAATTTTGTGAATCAACTCTATTGATAGGATTTACAAAGTATACCCCAGCTGTATCCGCTGACCGGCAGCTTGGTAAACAAACATATTAATAATACAGTTCTCCATCTTCAGTAATCGAACACATGCCAATGAATCTCCCACAAACTCCTACCTAGTCTCCTGCCAAACCCCTCATCGATCATTTGACCTCCATAGTCTGCACTATGGCATGTGCCGTCATCATGATTTCTTGCAGCCAGATCTGCTCTCGCCCGCTACATGCCCCTTCCAATGCTTACTTTTCTAGTTCTGGCCCTATAATGTGGAGTATGCACAGGTATGTGGGGCGAGCAACCTCTCTGAATTCAACAAAGCAACAGCCCCAAGGATGGCTTCCAAAGAGCTGCAACCTTCTCTCCCTCCCCTGCAATCGCCATGGATTCCCAGTGGATCCCGTAACCTCATTACTCCATAACCTCAGAACAGTCAACTTGTCCACACACGAGAGCAGTGTAGTGACACGACCCCTCCAAGAGTGTGCCATTCCTAGGAAAACACATGCTGGCAGAGGGGCAGTTACATACTAACCATTAGATATATCTCATGAAGAACTCCTGACCAATAGCTTTTAAGCCTTGGGCAATGCCATAGTAGATGAAGAAGGAAACCTGAACACCTACATCCCGTCCAGCCCGCGGATTTCCTCGCCTTCTTCCATTCTTGCACTCTGGCTGACGTGTACCACCAGAGTGGAGCAACTTCAGTGAGTGTTTCTTTTACAGTTACGCTGGAAGTGCTACTCTTAGCGCTTGAAAAAATCCTTATTCCACTCTTGATCCAATTATTCACACCCCACCTCTCAGCTTTACTGTCCTGCATACTTAGCCACCATTATTTCAGTCCTAAGGAACCCGCACATTTGAGAGATTGCGTGTCTATCACTATTTTTTACCCAGGAGCCCTCTATCAAATGGGGCAAGTAGCCGTCCTGCCACATCCTCAATTCCCCCTGTTTAACCCAATGCCTAATTTAACATTAACTCCGATTCGGGGAGTCCAAACTCTTTTTTTTATATGGTCAAATGATTTGAGGTCCTCCTCCTTGTCAATCTCCCAAACTCCTACAAACCCCTTTTGCCTTCCAGAATATTGATCCTTGTCCATTGCAGGGGTGAATTCGAGGTTGCCTGGAATCGGGGAAGGGGTGAAGGGTAGCTCGATAAACTTTTTTTTTAAGTTTAATTTTACAAATTAAACAAAAAAGATGGAAGGTTGGTGAATGAATGATTTGTCTGGACCTCCAGTTGATGGTAGCTAGCCTCGGTCAACCCGTGTTTGATATTTCAGGTCTCTTGACAAATTCCATGGATCCTTAGATCTCTATTAAAAGGACTGATTGGTGAAAATAAGTATGAGACAAATCAAGGATGTCATGGCACTTTGAAAGCTCTAATCTCGCAATTGTTTTTGACCTATGTAGACCTTCAGTCAACCAAGATTTTGCTGGACGGATCAACCTCTTGTACTAAATATAATTTTAATTTTGGCCAGGTTATGAGAATGTAACCCAAACCCAAGAGTTTCATTGAATTCATTTTTTTTATTATACATTACCTTACAACACACTCTACAAGAATGATGGTTCCGTGCGCTTTAAATGCAAAAACTGTGAAAACCGATGGTCTTGAACTTATATTGAAATGATTTGTGGAGAAAGAGGTCTCAACAACAAACAAATTACAAACTCCTAGTAGCAAATCGCCACAAAAAGATTGTAGAGGCGAGAGGCTAAAATTAGGCAGAGGTGAAATTTAATTTACGCCTGCATAATCTTGCATAATTTCAGGGTGTTCATATTATGTGTGATTGTTGTGTGAGATGCCTGAAGTTATGTCACATTGTGTAATTGAGACTCAGCCGGGTACAAATTCTATTGCAGTAGCACAGGTAAGACGTGAACAAACCGAACGTCGGCAACTGTTGTTTCTGCTATGCACGATTTTACACTATTTTTATGTGAAATTCATAGGTGTGCCAAAAATAGATGCGAGGACACGTTTCTTGCTAAACAAAATATGCACAATACCGAAGTCAGTATTTTGCCTAAGAACAAGTATTTTTCCATAAATGTGTGTGGCAATTGTATATCTCTTCCACAAAATAAATTACGTACATTTTGCCTAAGCCTAACTAAATGAGTAAATAGTGACCTAGTAGGTGTTAAACAATACAAAGGCGAAAATTAATAGAATCAGCATAGTTGAACAGTTTAGATATGGCGGCCAGGTGATGGGCCAGGAACACCTCATAAAAACTGAGACCTATACTCTTCCACTTTAAAAGGCAACGAAAAAAATGATTTCATGATAACATACATTTATCCAAAAGTTCTTCCACAACACCAGTTGAGATGGTCTCATGAAGTCTGGGAATCTTAATATTGCTCTGCCACGACCTTCCTTCGAGGTCATTGCACTGGATTTTGCTTTCTGACCATCACCTTCCAATATGTTGGCTTTCTAAAGATGGTGTCTTCATGCGTCCCTGAGCTCTCACAAAGACCTGCACCAGTACTGCACTCCTTTTGCACTCAGCTAGCCATGATGTCTACTTCAGATATCTTGGTAAGAATATAAAGATGGTTAAAAGAGAAAAGGGACAGAATCCCCTCGTACAGATGCCTCAGCTTGTATATTAGTACCTAACCTTTAAGTTACTGTATAATTTTATAGCAAAATTTATAGTAGGTTAATCAGTCATCTTTTCAAGACACTTTATGCTAGATCCATGCTCTTTATCGTCCCCACTAAGTATACATTTAGAACTGATGATTAATGGGCTCAATTGTATATTCCAGGAAGTGAGACAGCACCAACACTCCTGCTTAAGGGCTTTGCCATTAAACGCTTATCAGGAAACTGGCCAATTAAGAGTCAACAAATTAATTATTGATTCACTCCTTGTAATCCAATAAATTTCTTATGTAGTAGTCCTGGAATTGACTAGTTTCTTGTATATTCGTCTTGGTATAGATCACCTTCTTGCCGCTATATATTCACTTTCCACCATGCCATCACTTCACCTCACATAGAACTATTGTAACTTAACCGAGATCCTCTTGAATATTGTTATGAATTGTTCTGCTGTAATCTTTTGTTCATAAAATAATTTTTTCTGTGTCCCATATATCTTGATTAATTTATACGTTGTGAGTAGATTTATTTGATTTTGATTGGATTAATTTACAATCATTTATTAGTGTAAATTGTTCCTAAAATGAAACATTGAAGGAACTGCGTTGTTTATACATACTAATGACCCGACCCTTTTTTGCTCAATGCACAAATTATCCAGCTTGATAAGGATCACTAGCATAAAAACATGCTCTTTGGCAGTAGCATCAGTTGTTGTTCTGGATATGGTTTTGCATATCGTTGTTCATTCAGATGCCAAGAGAATGTTAGAGTAGTTTTACTTCGTATCCCAGGTTCTAAGGATATGTTGGTCCGCATTCTCCAGGAAACTAGCCAGCATGGTGATCTTCCTCAGCAGGACAGCAAAGGAACTGGTAGGATCCCAGCATCCCACGGTCCTCTTTATTTCTTGTCTCTAGTCTAGTCTGGTCAGACTGTGGCACAGTACATCCAATGCCACATTGTTGTGTTTTGCACTCTTATACCATTTTGGATGCTTGTGGAATTCTGGACATCATCTCCAGTCTGGAGCTAGGGCTGCCAGATTTGTCCCACTGATCTAGGACCCATGCTGAAAAACAGCTCACAAAGCTACTACCTCTCCTGTCTACCTTTCACCAACTAACTCCTTGTACATCAAACTTGAGGTCCGATTTAGAATTTGGAAGAGAGGATACACATTTGCAATGCTCTGAAGGATGATACTCTGAAACCGATCCCAGGGTGATTGTGTCTGGTCCAGGGAGGACCTGACCTGGCACTTCAGACTGAACTGTTCCCATGGGAAGCAGGGTGAAAGCTGATCTGCATATCGCTGGGTCCCAACTGGGATGGCAAAATGAGCAAAAGAATGATGAATTTAACCCAGATATGTGACTGAGGGTGAGTGTTTGAAAAGTTTCAGCACTCTGTCCATCATCCTTTTGTGTTGGCCAGTTTTCAATGTCCACATCACTAGGTAAAACCTGGCGGTAAGAGTCAGAGAAAACTGCAAAAGGCTGTATTGCCATGGGGGAAAGCTTCTATGATGCGTGAGCATTTCATTTTCCAAAACAAAAATCCCCAAATCTCTCCTGGGGATTTTTGTTTTGGAAAAAAAAAAAAACACTGCAAGTTTGCCTTGTGGCTTTATCATGTTGAACAGAGCCATCCGTCAAACATACAATGTATTACCAGGAACTGCTGTGACAGCAGTTCTTGCTGGTGTTTGAGGTGTCCTCTGGCCTGGCGGATATCTCAAAATTGGATAGGCAGGGACCTCATCAGGGTGACAGAGTACTTTACTCTGTCACCCTGATGAAGTAAAGCTTAGTCCGCCAAAATCTAAAACAGGTCCTAGGTTTCTTTCACTGTCTGACTCCACCCGCACCTTAAGCACCAAGCATGGACTTTTTCACTCATGCAGTCACACTCTGTTGCCCCCTGCACAAAGTAATCACACTGGTGCATAACATTAAAAGAGATAATAAGCAGTCCTTATTTTCCTAGTGTCCTATAGGAGGTCTTCCTCGAACACATCAATTTTAAGTTCATGAATGCAACAAACTCCGTTTGTAGTGTTTTGAAATTTATAACGCTTGATTTGTAACCCTTTTCATGGGATCATGTACACCAACTTCCAAAAACAACCACTAATGTCCAAAAAACAATCAATATGTGTTCCAAGGAGCACTCTTTTTGTCAAGGCTTGTGTTTTGTGGTAGTCTGGGGTCACATGTCTTGAATTAGTAAAATATTAAACTCGGGACTATGTTCAGCTATTTAAAAAAGTACGAAAATGTATTGCTTCATATATGAATTGTAGTTTTTCATTTAGGCAGTTTTCTTTTTTAAAGGGAAAGGAAAAATGGATAGTGGAACAGGAAACACTAACATTGGGACTGGTGGACAAAGACATGAGAAAGGAATACACCAGCACAGGACACTGACAGAGACCTCTGGGACTGAGAGACACCGATGCACAAACGAAAGAGACATATGTCCCTCCAGGCCATTACTGACACTGTCTTCAGTGTTGAATTGTCCACCTACATGTGATTGATTTCGAGTGTGCTATTCTAATTACTAAATGGGGGCAAAACAAGACTGCAAAAATTGGAGTGCCTTAAACTATCACATTAAATTCCCAGATTGGAAACAAACAAAGGCCATAATAAGCTGGATCAAAAGGTCACCCTCTATATATTTAAAATGAGTAGAGCACCGCACACACTAGACTCCTGTCTACTACAGCAAATCGCATGTCAATGGAGAAAGATGCCCTCCTGACAGCTCACAGCAAGACCTGTTCATGGCAGCAGAAGAGTGCTACACAAATAAAAAGTTGTACATAGCATATGTCTGTTTTCTATAATGTATTTGTTTGTATATGGAGATTAGAATTAAATGGTCACATTTAATATCTTTTCAGGTTCATGAAGTGCACAAGAAACGTGGACATTTGCTAGGCTTAGCTTCAATATGCTTCATGAAGGCATGCCTAGGTCACTCGTTGCTGAAGGAAGATTAGGGATGACGAGTTTGATCCCCTCTTTGCTGAATGTCTGCCTTCTCAAAGACCTTCCTATGTACCAAGGGAGCGCTGAAATGCAATAAGGTCTGATGTCAAGTGCCACGTTGTTCTGTGAAAAGGGACTGGGCAAGAGGTAGAGAATCAACTTGAACTGTAAGATCACAGCGAATAGAAGTGGGTGATCTTTAATGCTGAGAGTGTGACTTCAGAAAGAGACCCCGCACTGTAGAAGATCTCATGGCCTGCAATACAGTAACTGCTTGGGCTCCAGTTTATTCTCTGTCGAACAACCTTTTTATCCAACTGACTGTGAGTGTGGTGATGGTTTGGCAAAGTGAAAACGTTCCTGTGCTAATGTTAATATCGATTACCACCTGAAAAGTCATGCGCGATAAGACTGGTCATTGGAACCCATGCAGCAAAAGCCACACTCAAACTCTGAGATGGGTACCCAGTTCCAAACCCAGACAGTGCATCTACGCATAGGCAGAGAAGAAAGATGCCAAAACATTGCTGGGGACCGGAGTGTGCAACAGAAGGAACTAGAAATAATGGCCAATATGACCAGTTCCTCTTTAGCATCTGGGAAGACTCTGGCAATGTATTCGCCATGTTAGTGCTTATGACCATGATCATTTGAAAGATCAAATCCCGGAACATTTTAAAGTTAATGTTACAGAAAATATCCAAATGTTGGGACAGTGGTAGGGAAAACAAAGACCTGGATCTCTCTAGAAACTAAACTGCTACTTAAAGTAAAGAAGCTAATCTATAGTCTCCTGACTGATGATCAAGAACAGTAAATCATCGGTCGGGCTAGGAACCTTATAGTTCATTTCAGTATATGAAGTGAGGTTTCCCTGGGTGATAGAGGTAGCATGCCCATTGAGAAGAGGGTGGGCCTGGGAAGGAAACGTGAAACTGACTAAAGATGTGTATTTTGGAAAACAAAGAAGAGGAGAAGAGTGACATAGATCACCTTCACTCCGGTCAACCCACCCAATCGGACAGAGGAGGGTCAATAGAAAGTAACAGATTCGGAAGAACACAAAACATGATGCATGGCTTGATTTAGAGCACTCGGGATCACTCGTGATGGAAACAGAAGAACTATCGTTGGTACAAGAAAGATCTAAAAACATGGGATTCCAAACTATCGTTCGGTCACGGTACAACCTGTAATATGGGGCCCTAGGCCCTCATGCTGGTAAGTAAAGTGACGCAGACATAGTGGTAGGGTACTACTAAACCTGGCCTCAGGCACGTGCGCCCCGCCCCTTTTATTGGCAGGGTCACCTGACTGGTGACGCCTGTGTTGGGTGGGTGTGGGTTACACATGTAAGACCAGCCCTCAGCAGAGTGAATGGCAGAAACACTAGAACGAGTCCAGCTGGACTCTACACAACCCAGCAGAGAAAACAGCTACACCTAATCGGAACCTAAGATTTGATAACATGGACAACCTTCATGGGGAGGAAGAATGTACAGAAGCAATCACAAGGATGCCTACAGCACTATGTGAACCGGATAAATACATAAAGAAAGAAAGAAATAAAGAAAACTTAGTGAAAACTGTTGATTTCTTGAAATGCATGCTATTAAGTAAATGCAATTACAAACAAATAATCTGCTAAATTGATTTTTCAGGAAACAAAAATGACCGAATATATATTTATCTTGTTTCATTCCAGCCTGTAATGGACCTGTTCGGAAGGAACATGTGGCTATATTATAACCGACATTTCAGAGGAGAAAAATGCGCACTCCTATGATTTATTTTGTGGGTCTGCATTTGGGAATTGCAATTTCACTAGACCAAATGAAACGATGAGCACAGTAACATCAAGAGTGATTGACTGTAGCCAGTGACGGTGTTAATGGTCTGGTCAAACTATTGATGGCTGCCTCGGAGATGGTGAACATCTGTTTGTAATGCTGTCCTATAGTACGGATGGTACATTGTGTTATGTTATGCTATTTTATATGTTATGTAATGATATACTATTTTATGTGTTATGTTATGTTATGCTATGTTACGTAATGTTACCATCCAAGCAACTGGAAGTTCCCCGCCTTCACAGCTCTCTTGGGGATCCGGTGGTCTGTGTACATTTCTTGGCAGATACGTCCAGAAGTTAGGTGTCTGGACCCAAAATGATCTGCTGCCCAGGCTGGTAAGTGTAGGAATTATCTAAAAACGGCCTGATCCAGATCACACAGTGCGCCTCGCGTGGCAGGAATACATGTGCACATTATTTGATCCTTTGTAAGTATTTGTTTATAAATGCAGCCATTCCTCTATAAATGTATGCTCATGTATTGGCTCAACCATGTAAATACAATTATAGAAAAGCGAATGCCTTGCGTGTGAAAACGCACTACATTGCTTTGTGCTAAAGTGTGTGCAATATAATACACATATACGTATACACGCGTATGTACATGAGCACTGATGTAAACGCATTTACAAGGATAAATGACGTATTTAGCAAAATATGCACCTCTGCTTTGGTCGTGTCCCGCTGTGATCCTCCTATATATTCCCTTCGAGGCAATGAATTTCAATGTAGAGTTTAATAGCAGAGGAAAGAACCCCCAATAAAACTTTGAAATGTTGGGAGCTGTACATCAGGAAGGAAAAAGGAGGAGGATGAGGGCGGGGGTATATATATACGTTGTTTGTGGATGACGTGGAGGGGTGGCTGGTCAATAGAGTGTGGCTATGTTTTGCCTGCTGTGGTATAGTTACTTGTAAAGAACTATAAAGATTTCTTGTAACTTCCCAAATGTGTCGTGGTTTATGTTTCGAGTTAGAGGTGTATGTAATGTGCATGTTAAATAACTTTTTGATTCGAGTGGATGTATGCAGGGCGTAACAAAGGCCCCCGCAGTGCAGCACCTAGCTTGAGTGAGTCCAGGGAGGGCGGGAGAGGGGGGTCCATGTTCTTTGCGAGAGGGGGGGGGGGGGGCTCCAGTTTCGTTACGCCACTGCACGTATGTGTGTGCCTTTCCGTGGTATGTGTGGGCGGACATGCACACAGGGAAGTGCGACGTGCAAAGGGCATAGTTGTGCATTTTGACATAGGGCAGAACAAGACCTACAGAGTTTGGAGGCGCCAGAAAAGTCTTTGACTTTGTCATAGGTAGCTTGGTTGTTTTTTGATATTCAACAGTGATTGTCACTGAAGACCTAGCTGACATCAACTGGCAAGGTGCTTTAAGCTGAGGCTCAATTAAGTAGCCTCCCAAAACATGACTAATCTCGGCCCAAAACTGGAAACTAGAGTTGCTTGAGGTAAAAGTGTAGAGGACAGGGGAACACAGAGGACTGCAAGTCACCCAAACTAGATGACAATGCAAAAGATACCAGTGCTACTGGCTGTGATGTATAGGAGTAAAGAATTATTCCAGTCCATGGCCGATCCCAAGGTATTTTAATCAGTTAGTCATTTTAGGAGAACTGGGTGGTAAGTAATGGCGAAAGCCACAGAGAGTTTCAAAATGACCCGGGTCACTGGCACGCCCTTCATCCTAAACTTTTCCACAACGTGGAAACCATGCTGTCTGCTTCTATGCTAGATCTAAAACCTGCTTTCATTATATTCCAGCATATCATGAATTTCCGTGAACATTTTAATTGAGCTCTCCCCCCTCTTCCAAGAGTTTTATGGGATTATGGAGAAGGAATGTCGGATGGAGGTTTGCCAGCTTAGAAGGATGCAGAAAGGGCTTGTTGAAGAGTGGTGCCTTCTCTGCTAAATAAAAGACAACTGATATGGAGACGGTGGAGAATAATTTAATTGTTGGAGAAAAATATTTCTATCTTTTTTTAACTCGCTCTGAACGGATCACTAGAAGAAGGGTGCACATTAAAAATGTTGCAGGCTTAGGTATACGAAAATCACTACTTTGCAACTTCAAGACTCTTGTTTGCTTTGCACAATTTCATTTTCTGTTGACGAATTCAGAATCAATTGGTGTAACATCATTTTCGTGCTTAAAGTAGTTTTGAAGAAAGTTTGACATAAATGCACTTTCATTGTTTTTGCCACACCTTTGAAAATCATCTCCAACAATGTGAAGATAATAAAGTTGGCGGGATTTGAAAAAAACATTTTTTGCAGTCAATAAAAATGAAGCATAACAATATCTCACATTCTTGCTCATGGGACACTATGGAGTACATGGTCAGACTGAGAAGGCCATTCATATAGTCCTCAGTAGGTTGGTGTAATTTGAAGAAAAGAGGCCAAAATCTAGACTCATATGTGCCTAGGAAAAGGTCCCCTGGGGTTGTAAAAATTGTAAAATATTCTGCTTCAATATAGGATACATGTTTCAATGTCATTTCTGATTTAACTCACTGTAAACATAAAATAATTTGTATACATTTTTACAGAGCTCTAGAGAAACAAAATATTTGAGGGTGCCTTTTATCCAATGATTTGGAAAACTCTGTGGAGATGTTAGAGAATGAGACGTCTCTCACTGAAAGATTCTAATGTACACCGGTGTCTGTAAAGATTGAATTGTTCTTGGTGCAAAACTACATTTACAATAATATTAAAATGCCACCAGATACTTTCAAGGCTCTTCAACTTTCCAGCTATGCAAACCCATTTACTGTGCCGTACCATTTATCTAGCGGCATGTGTGCCTCTCCAGGGTTAGGGGCAAACATGGATTCTAAGAGGTAAAACAGGTTTACGAGAAATCAGGCCTCATGGAGAAGGTGTGAGCCTCCAAATGTTTTGTCAACAAAAAGTAAACTTTCCCAGTGGTTAGATACAGACGGAATAGATACAAGTAGGCTATGGTAATGATAAAGGAATCCACCCAGATTTTGAAATCTCATCTCTGACAAACAAAACATGATCAAAGGAGAAGGCCCTTCAGGGGACTAAGTCAAGAAAGACCTACAAATAGGAGCAGTGTTAAGGGGGTGCTGTCTGAAAGAGGAGAAGTGAGGCTCAGAGATGCAGGGCTTGGGAATTGGTTCATGATCCTCCTTTGAGCTCCTGGTCTAAACAGTAGATTACAGTGGTGTCTCTCTATCTGCTACCTACACGTCTTGTGTAGTATCTATTCCTTGCAGATGTAATTAGGTCTTACCTGCAGGAAAGAACACAAAGCTCCCTTAGATCCCTTTGTCACTGCTCCTGCCTCGAAGCTCCATCACTCTGCTGCCTCTGCCAGTGCTCCAAAGTGCACAGCTTGCCTAGACCCGGTTGGTGTTTATTTTGTTTCTTTGTAGTACTGCCTACGGGTACTTATGGTAGCAGGTTAAATAGGGCCCTGGGATGTCATCTGTCTCGCTGATCACCTTCCCAAAGCTCTTCATCAAGGGCCTATCCTCTGTCTTTCACTTCAGTGTCTATACTCCTAATAGACCACAACATCACCCTTAAACAGAACTTGAGGATCTCTGTTTCCTAACAGATGCTGCAGGCATATTTTCTGTACACCAGGTCCCAAATTCAAACTCCATACACTTGGTCCTCTCTTGGCACATTCATCAGAGAAGATGGCACCAGGAGGACGTGCTATTCCTTCAAAGACGGTTAAGATCTTGTGTGATGTGGGACTATGTTGCATCTCTCGCTGCAAAATACGAAAACAGAGCAAACACATCATATTGGCTTTGATTGGCTTGGATGTCATCACCTGCTAGAATTACCCTTAGAAACCAGAGCCCCAATAGTTGAACAGAGTTGGGCCAAGGCCATTGGACAGTCCATATCTGGGCATCTGTATTCTACTTAAAAGCTGCTTTTGGACTTGACATGTCAAACTACCCAACAGAAAAAAGGCCTGAACTCTGTGATTATAATGGGTCAGGTGGAGACCTGGGATAGTCATAAACAGGGGTGTGGCTTAGGCAGTGAAATCTTGGGGTATGTAAATTGCAAATTTACCAATTAAAAAAGCAGCAGACCACAGGGTGAATGTGTGAGGTGATGAAGGTTCGGGATGGACTGTTCCCATGAGGAGCAGGGTCAGTACTGATTTGCACTAAGTGGGCCTCTGAGGCTGATGAAGAGTTTGGCAGAGAGGCACTCCACTGCTATGGTGATGGAGTACCCTGCCTGCCAAACTCAAAGTTCACCTGCCGATTTTGAGTTGAAGGGACCACCAGTATACATTGACGAGTGATATTAATTCCATGGTGTAAACTTTCTCTGACTGCTTCACAGAGTAGGTGCTATTGGTAGGAAGGCAACTCACCTTCCACCCTATTTAGAGTACCAATGGCCTCCAATATTTTCTGTAATAAGAGCAACTTATCTCCAATGAAAATCTTCACACGCTATTAATACTATTTGTATTGTAACAGTGACCATGTAGGACAATATTACACTGATGGCCATCCTATGCTAGATTACCAGCAGTGATCACCTCATTGCATCAGGCAAAGTTGCCAGAACTACTGTAAAAAAAAGCTTTGTTAATATGCAATGCGACTATATGGATAATATATATGTCAATCAATGCCACTGCACAAAGGCAATGTCAAGTCACAAAGGAAATTATATTAGTAATGAGCCTTCCCAAACTATCATTAATGAGCACGCAAATATCAATTTCAAGTACATTTTGGAAATTTAACAATTGTTCTACAAACATCAGTTTATGAGTTCTGTAAAATACAAGTGTAAAGAAATGGCTCCCTGTTGCAGTTACCCCCCACTTTTTGCCTGATACTGATGCTGACTTGACTCAGAAGTGTGCTGGGACCCTGCTAACCAGGCCCCAGCACCAGTGTTCTTTCACCTAAAATGTACCATTGTTTCCACAATTGGCACACCCTGGCATCCAGATAAGTCCCTTGTAACTGGTACCTCTGGTACCAAGGGCCCTGATGCCAGGGAAGGTCTATAAGGGCTGCAGCATGTATTATGCCACCCTAGAGACCCCTCACTCAGCACAGACACACTGCTTACAAGCCTGTGTGTGCTAGTGAGAACAAAATGAGTAAGTCGACATGGCACTCCCCTCAGGGTGCCATGCCAGCCTCTCACTGCCTATGCAGTATAGGTAAGACACCCCTCTAGCAGGCCTTACAGCCCCAAGGCAGGGTGCACTATACCATAGGTGAGGGTACCAGTGCATGAGCACTGTACCCCTACAGTGTCTAAGCAAAACCTTAGACATTGTAAGTGCAGGGTAGCCATAAGAGTATATGGTCTGGGAGTCTGTTTTACACGAACTCCTCAGCACCATAATGGCTACACTGAAAACTGGGAAGTTTGGTATCAAACTTCTCAGCACAATAAATGCACACTGATGCCAGTGTACATTTTATTGTAAAATACACCACAGAGGGCACCTTAGAGGTGCCCCCTGAAACTTAACCGACTGTCTGTGTAGGCTGACTAGTTCCAGCAGCCTGCCACACTAGAGACATGTTGCTGGCCCCATGGGGAGAGTGCCTTTGTCACTCTGAGGCCAGTAACAAAGCCTGCACTGGGTGGAGATGCTAACACCTCCCCCAGGCAGGAGCTGTAACACCTGGCGGTGAGCCTCAAAGGCTCACCCCTTTGTCACAGCCCAGCAGGGCACTCCAGCTTAGTGGAGTTGCCCGCCCCCTCCGGCCACGGCCCCCACTTTTGGCGGCAAGGCTGGAGGGAACAAAGAAAGCAACAAGGAGGAGTCACTGGCCAGTCAGGACAGCCCCTAAGGTGTCCTGAGCTGAGGTGACTCTAACTTTTAGAAATCCTCCATCTTGCAGATGGAGGATTCCCCCAATAGGATTAGGGATGTGACCCCCTCCCCTTGGGAGGAGGCACAAAGAGGGTGTACCCACCCTCAGGGCTAGTAGCCATTGGCTACTAACCCCCCAGACCTAAACACGCCCTTAAATTTAGTATTTAAGGGCTACCCTGAACCCTAGAAAATTAGATTCCTGCAACAACAACAAGAAGGACTGCCCAGCTGAAAACCCCTGCAGAGGAAGACCAGAAGACACCAACTGCCTTGGCTCCAGAAACTCACCGGCCTGTCTCCTGCCTTCCAAAGAACTCTGCTCCAGCGACGCCTTCCAAAGGGACCAGCGACCTCTGAATCCTCTGAGGACTGCCCTGCTTCGACGACGACAAGAAACTCCCGAGGACAGCGGACCTGCTCCAAAAAGACTGCAACTTTGTTTCAAGAAGCAGCTTTAAAGAACCCTGCAACTCCCCGCAAGAAGCGTGAGACTTGCAACACTGCACCCGGCGACCCCGACTCGGCTGGTGGAGAACCAACACCTCAGGGAGGACCCCCAGACTACTCTACGACTGTGAGTACCAAAACCTGTCCCCCCTGAGCCCCCACAGCGCCGCCTGCAGAGGGAATCCCGAGGCTTCCCCTGACCGCGACTCTCTGAAACCTAAGTCCCGACGCCTGGAAAAGACCCTGCACCCGCAGCCCCCAGGACCTGAAGGACCGGACTTTCACTGCAGAAGTGACCCCCAGGAGTCCCTCTCCCTTGCCCAAGTGGAGGTTTCCCCGAGGAAGCCCCCCCTTGCCTGCCTGCAGCGCTGAAGAGATCCCTTGATCTCTCATTGACTTACATTGCGAACCCGACGCCTGTTCTAACACTGCACCCGGCCGCCCCCGCGCCGCTGAGGGTGAAATTTCTGTGTGGGCTTGTGTCCCCCCCGGTGCCCTACAAAACCCCCGTGGTCTGCCCTCCGAAGACGCGGGTACTTACCTGCAAGCAGACCGGAACCGGGGCACCCCCTTCTCTCCATTATAGCCTATGCGTTTTGGGCACCACTTTGAACTCTGCACCTGACCGGCCCTGAGCTGCTGGTGTGGTAACTTTGGGGTTGCTCTGAACCCCCAACGGTGGGCTACCTTGGACCAAGAACTGAACCCTGTAAGTGTCTTACTTACCTGGTAAAACTAACAAAAACTTACCTCCCCCAGGAACTGTGAAAATTGCACTGTGTCCACTTTTGAAATAGCTATTTGTGAATAACTTGAAAAGTATACATGCAATTGAAATGATTCAAAGTTCCTAATGTACTTACCTGCAATACCTTTCAAACAAGATATTACATGTTAAATTTGAACCTGTGGTTCTTAAAATAAACTAAGAAAAGATATTTTTCTATAACAAAACCTATTGGCTGGATTTGTCTCTGAGTGTGTGTACCTCATTTATTGTCTATGTGTATGTACAACAAATGCTTAACACTACTCCTTGGATAAGCCTACTGCTCGACCACACTACCACAAAATAGAGCATTAGTATTATCTCTTTTTACCACTATTTTACCTCTAAGGGGAACCCTTGGACTCTGTGCATGCTATTCCTTACTTTGAAATAGCACATACAGAGCCAACTTCCTACAACAAGCTTTTCATTTTCAAAGTCATATATATTAACTCAGTCCAGCAAAAGCTTCTAATTTAATAGGCTGGACTGCACAGAGGAGAGCTACTTACAAGTTGCTGGAGAGCTACCAGCAGCTCATTAGCTACTCACTGGAAAAGACTGAAGTAGATGGTCTAATTTCTTTTTTGTCTATCCGCCACCACCCAGTATATGCTGCTAGTGACAGACATTAAATAAAGGGGAAATTACCCTAACATCATGGGAGAAAACTAGATTGCTACTGGTTACATTATTTGCAGGTCTTTAGTCCCACTATCTTTTGAGTGTTTGATTTACAGTATTATGCCTGGAAACCTGAGCCTGGTGTAGCTTTCCATGCTTACTACTCCCAATGTTTGTGAATTCTAAAAGAAAGTAATCTTGCATCCATTTAAGGAGTACCTCTGCGGCTACAGACTTGTACTCTTTTGGAAAGACTATCACTAAATATATTGAAGTTCCAGATCCAAAAAATGAGCAAGTTCAAACCTCTTAGTGTAATCAGGATAACAATAAAACCCAACACAGACATAGCAGACGTGACTCAGGGGCACCTGACCCAACTACCATGCCAATAATATGTTTACTTGTGAGAGTCATTCCCAAACACTCCCCCTGAAGCTATGCCCCTGATGTGAGCCCTTGGCCTTTTCCTTTATGTATATATACATATATATATATATATATATATATATATATATATATATATATATATATATATATGTAGATGGTTTGGGTTGTGGGTCGCACCAAGCGTCTAATATCTCAGGTGGACCTAAAGAATTCTACTCTGTGCGAGGATGTGATTTCTCTAAGAGTGAAATGTGACCTTCACTGATGAAATGCACGGGGCTGTTTCTTTTCTTATAAGATTTGCATTTTAATTTCATTACTTGCAGTCAAATAAAAAGATCCTCTCCATGCAATTATTTTAGTGTTTTCTGAATCTTTTTAAGCTGTAATGAGTGCCCCACCACGGTTACAAAAATCAATGGCTGTCTATTAAGTAAACAGTTTTGTCTCCTGCTAATGACTGTTTGTCCTGCCATTGTACTCTTAAGAAAAGACAAATGGAAATGGAAGACTGAGGTGTTTGGAAATAAGATTAGGGAGAGGGAGTCAGGTGGGGAGGGGGCATTGGTCAATAGAGTACATCGGTTAATTGATCAAGAACAATGGTAGCTTGCTCATTTCGATACATTTCTGACTCCGTTCCCTGGGGTTCGGGCACATGTACCAGCTTAGCCTTACTAAACAATATTGGGCACGTAGACTCACACTTTCTAGCTTTGGCTCTTTGTTGGTCCGAGCATCTGCGATGCATCACTTTAAAGATGCATCACTTTTAAAGATGACTATATTCAGTCAGAAAAACCACGGGGTAAACTCAACATCAGCAAAAAGGGCATCAGATGGTGTACCTTACTTATATAATTCAATCTCAAATCATGCCTATCAGATTTTATACTGGTCAAATTTTATTGTGTTCCTTGTGTCACGCCAGGAAATACTGAAAACATGTCTCCTATGGTCTAGGAGAAACTCCCAACAGGTCAGGAACATTATATTTCCTCCCGAAAACAAAGCTGAACTTTGGGTGATTTTTCTTAATAATAAAAAGTTCTGGGAGGCACTTTATGGAGGAAACCTCAGAAGAGAAACACACTGCAAACATAGCAGTCAAGCTGTTACTTGCTTCACTAATGCACTTCCTCTACTGCACCAGCTTGAGGTCGGCCATATCGCCAAAGCCTAAATGATCCCTCCTTAGTTTGGGCCTTGCATAAGGCATATTTAAGACAGGGCTTTACTTTGTGGTTGAGGTATTCAGCAGTTTGTGTGTGTGTGTGTGTGTGTGTGTGTGGGCGCGTGCATGCGCACCATTTTCTGTGCTTTACATGAATTTGCTGTTTTGGCAATATAGAACTCAGCATAATGTTGATATGACCACCTTACAGGTATTTTGGCTGGCATTGTTTAAGCAGTTTATCCATGAGGGGCATGCCAGTAGCATGTTGCGTCAAAATTAAATCCCACCTATCATTCTACCATGTAAGTCAGTCTTAAGATGGTCATCCTTCTCTTCCAAGTGCTGCATTGCCAAGCATCATTATAGAAAATGTACTGTGGCTCAAAGTTATTCCCCGCATTTGGTGCTATTTACTTAGCGGAAATATGCATCCTTGCGTCCAAATGGGTGAGAGGATGCATTTTATGCTAAGTAATAGCTCTAAATACAGTAGAGCACAAGCAATGAGTGCCTGCTCGCGCTCGCTAAATATGCTCTCAATGTAGGATCTTTTACCCTCAAATTACTCCTAATTCTTTGAGCAGGACTAACAGCACACTTATCGATAATTCTGTGTCAACAATTAAAGTGTTATTTCCAAAATTACCAAAATTACCCTGATTACTCCGACATAATTGAAATTACACTTTAGCCTAATTTTTAAGAGCTGGTCTATCCTTCCTGATTCACAAAATGTATTTTGCATATCATTATGATTCTCCATCAGTTGATTGTGTGAAAGTGCCATTTCCTTATGATTGCGAATCTCAAAGGAGTTGGAGGCTGTCTCCGAGTAACAGCTCCTACTTTGTGAATCATGTCGGGCTGCATCCAAGGGACCACTGCTTGCTCCCCCTTATTTTCCCAAAGGTGAAACTTCACTTTATTTTTTAAATCCCAGTTGACAATGCAAATACAAGAATCGAGATCCCCTGGTGTTAATGTTGCTCTTGTGATCTGTTAAGGCCCTCTAAACGTCCTCTTTTTTGTTGCACCAATTCCAAATAAAGTGCATTGATAAAAAAAAAAAACACAGCCTGTGACATTTCTCTGACAAGAAGGGGTAACATTTTCGCCTGGACTGTAGGCAACCCAAAGCAGGTAGATACGAGTTTGTTCACACGAGGACAAAACAGAAAAATCCTGTCAATTATGCCCCTCAACTTGTGTGGTTTAAAGACAGGAGGAGAGATGAGGTCTAAGGTCTTAGACCACCAGATGGTTGACCATACTGAACGACCTTTATGCAGAACAAGATTGCAAGTCTTGGCAGAATTCAATTTAAGGTCGTCATAGACCATCTATCTGGTGCTCTTTGATAAGCCAAAACTATTGATATCATAGACTTTTCGTCAAGAAAAAGAAAATGAAGGTATTGTCATCATAGGCATAATAGTCATATCGCAAAGTTTTAATCAATGTTCTTTTATTTATTTTTTTGTATTTTTCTATACATTCATCAGCTGTATCATTCAGGTGAGAAACATTTTCCTTAGTAACAGTGGTACACATAGACCAACGAAGGTGTTAACATAGCTTAGATAAACTGCAATTGTTGTGTGGATTAGTTGCACTAGTTGTGTCACTGTCATTCGTCAAAACACACACATGACTAATCACATAACAAACAGCTAGGTAACTGAAAACACAGCCATTAAATGCGCTTATTTCCATCAAAACATGTGGAATATTTTTTTACCAGAGTCCAAGGGGAACTATTATTTTGAAGTCTTGCAGATGGGTGGAGTCATGAATGTCTGACATCAAGCAGCTCGAACGTGTATGGCCAAGAAGATAGAATGACCAAACTTCTTAAGCCACATAAAATGGTTTGGGTGTTACTAGAAAGTGTTACTGGAAGGTGGAAATTCGTGACTTGTAGAACTTGAGTAAGAACATAACTAGATAAAATGTCAGAGTTGTAGTTTGGAGCCATCCCACTTCAAGCATTTAGAAGCAAGTTTCAGGACGTTGTATTAAACTGTGGTCTTGGTGATGGGCCCTCTCGCCCGTAGGCAGTATACGCGAGTAGGACTTTGTTGGGGTACATTGTGCAAAGTTTGAAGAGCACATTTTATGATCCTGTCTAGTGAGGTGACGAAGCACAGAGGGGGGTATATAGAGCACTACTACTCTAATGAAACTTACTCAGTACTGAGTTGATTAGTGTTCTGGTTGTGTTGAACAGTACATGGGAGAGTATCTACAATATTTGAAATTTTTCCCTAGCAGCAGTTTTGATAAACATCTCAAAATACTGAGGGAAAGCTGATAGCATCTTTATGAGAGCTGGATGCTGGGGGACACATAACACCACAATTTGATTTGAAGAATTTAGCACGAATTACCATAATGTCATCAAATATCTAATGTCAGTGAGGCAATACCTGGTTTGTGATGGGAGGTGGGGTCATTGGCAGTGCTTAGTTTGTAAAAGAATGAATGCCTGTGCCCAAAGCTCTCCTTCGGTGGTTCTATTAAAAAATCAACATGCCCGATACCAAGGCGGCACACTCTTGAATTCACCTCACGCATCTTTAATCCACTAACAGACAGTGTTGCCCCTATATCTGACTCTTTCTGCCCCCTCTTTTGCCATTAGTGCTGGTTTTTCCATCTTTCTCTTCTCCTTCTTTCTTGTGTGTTTTTATCTCTCTTGCTCGCGGTCAATATCTGATGTGGAAAAATAAATGCTGGTCCCAAAAATGCGTGCCGGTAGGCCACACCGGCTCAAATAAATCACTGGTCATTGGCATAAAGGTGATGAGAAAAAAACAAATTAAAAGATAATGTAAACGAGGTAAGAGATGTCGATGTGGAAGCGGGAGCTCTTAGGCGACACTTTGTGGGATGCTTCTGGTGGAGACGTGGCTGTTGATGTGTTTGAATTCCAGGTGGCTGAGCAAGGATGATCGAAGAACAGGGCTGGTGCAAGGGGAGTTGCAGATGTGGCTCTTTTTCTTCTTGAGCCTCGTACTTTTCAGGGCCTCGTGCTCTTGCTGTAAAATGTAATTCTAGAATAAAAAGGAGGCCTGGCTTGTCCATTAATGATGATCCAGCATGGTGGCAGTTTAATGACAGCAACATTAAGGCCCAGATTTAGGACGAACTTGCGCCACATTAGCCTCATTTTCTTATGCTAATGTGGTGTTAGGCATCAAAAATCATCACACCATATTTAGAAAGTGGGGCAATGCATGTATTGCGCCACTTTGTTACAATTTGTGCCAAATTATGCATGTGCCATGCACAATGTATGCAAAGGGGGCGTTCCCCCATTAGGGGGACCGCAAAAATGGTGAAGAGGGATCCAAGAGATTTCACTGCATCATTTTTTGCTCAAAGCAGGCATTAAAAGGGGGCACACCATTGGTTTACAATGGGCCCCTATATACAGTTCCGGGCTAGAGTCCACAATGTTGGAGCTAGCCCTGAACAGTACATCAATGGCGTAAAAAATGTAGATGCTATTGCCCCCTACCCTGCACCATGGTGCACCTTATTTTAAATACTGCGCACACATGGTGGCGGTGGGGGGCGCTAAGGGACGCAAGAAAAGTGGTGGTGCACTGGGTGCAGAGCTACTTTTCCTAAATCTCCCCGTAAATGTTGAAGCTTATTAATGAAGTTCTCCGCAAACATTGTTTATTCATAGGATGTGGTGCTGCTTGTTCGAAAAACAGAGTTGGGTCATGCATGTTGTTTTTGACCCAGGCCCCACAAAAAACTTTCGACAGGCCTGTGGAATTGCAAGACCTTAGCTAATTGTGCATTAAGCCATTGATGCCTCGGGTTTCCAGAGAGGACAGGAGAGTAGGATGGTCAATGGTGTAGAAGCCTTCGGGTACGTACGACACTATGAGTACTGTAGGAAGTTGACTGGGATGCTTTGTGTCAACAAAGTAGCATGCTTGTGAAAGTACTGTTTTAAAGAGTTGTAGGGTACAGAAACGGATTGAATTGAATTAAGGAGATTAATGGAGGAGAGTTAAAGTATATATCTATTAAAGACCAATCACTCAGTATTTGAAACAGAAAGGGGAGTTGAGATGGTGAATGATAGTTTTAGGCAGATGCAGAATTGTTAGAAGGTTTCTTTAGAAGAAGACGAACCACTGTAGAACTGATAAATGTTGAGTATGCAGCACTGCTAAATAAAAGAAAGATCAAAGAGAGAAGAATGCTGGATGTGTTGTCAGGAGGTTTGATATGTAGAGAAATGAAAATGTCTGATTGTTGGTCGCTTTGACTATAGAAGTAAGTTCAGGTGGAGAGAATGAGACAAATTGTAAAAGTGAAGTTGTGTAGGGTAGATGAGTGGTAGATGTGTTGTAGGGGGTGGTGGAGAAGTCAATAATGTAGTGGAGGTGCTTCTAATGGTAATGCTTTTCAAAGAGTAGTATGTGGCAAAGTAAGCAGCTGCTAACAATGGGGAAAGGGTAGGTTATTGATCATGTACATGAGATGTTGATGTGATGGTGAGGTTTAAATGAGACGAAGAAGCTGCAAAAGAATTAAGACTCAGCATTGCGTGATCAGGGCACATTTGTACTGCTCAAGGGTTCAGGTGATCTTATTTGTGTGGCCCATAAACATGAATACTCTTATTTTGGTTTTCATTTTATTAAAACTAGGTGATATCTAAACTTGTCAATGTGAAGGTAGAGGTGGAGATGATGTGTCGTGGATTTTACGTATTTGAGGCATGCTTCACCTCTTTCCTAAAATCATTGTCTAATGAGTTGCTTGGACATGGAGAGAATTTGTTGTGAATTTGGAGGAGGGATGTTACACGGGAACTTGAAGGGTTTTTCTTCTTGGAGATGAAGTTGTTAGTTGGGAGCGGGAGGACTGTTGGAGTGCCCACTACCATGTGTAGTGCCAGACTGGGAAGTGATGACTGTAGGTTTGGTAAGGGATAGAATATTTGATACAAGTGTGAGGTCTAGAGTTCTTTCCTGGAAATCGGTTGTCAAGGCTGTGGTGTTAATTACTAAGCGGTGAGAGAGTTGTTGTGAAAATAGCGGGTGTTGCAGCTGATGGTTGTGTGTGGCTTTGAAATCACCAAAAAGGGTGCATGGACTGTGCAGGTGAGACGAGGACACCCTGTGCGATACTCTGAGACTCTTCTTCAGGAGGATTCACTGACATATCAAGGGTTCAGAAAATTGTGAAATCTGTTTTCAACCATAGTAACTTCATATTTTCCCTTTAGTTATTTTTTTTTAATACCGCTTTCCTACCACATTTTGCAGTGGTAATCCCTGTAAAGACTGGTCTACTTCTCACCAATTTTTGCTCCACTTCCCGAGATCTATTGAAAGGAAGATTTGTTTGCAGTGCAGTGGTATCCTATTACTTTGGAACACCAAAAGTATTTCTACTTTTTGGAGAACTCCATATATTTCTCTGTGCACGTGGAATGCATGTATGCACTGCAACCCAAAAGTGTCATGACTGCATTTCTTTTGAGAACCATATGCATTGAGTGCATGCCTACATTACACCATCTTTCCTGTCGTACGTCTGGTTGTACCTGGAAACATTGTTTCTAACCCTGATCCAAAAAGGGAACTGTCCTCTGCGTGAACAGCCATGTTCTAATCTTTGGTTTCGCCAGTGCTTGTTTAACCATTCCACACAGCCATGCTCCATATCAACACCATTACCAAAATGAGTAAATTATAGAAAAGTGTATGCATCGCAAAACTTCAATCTGAACAAATCTGAAACTTTCGAGAGAGGCCGACGACGTTGCGCTGAAGCCATGAGTTTACTTTTTTAAGTAAATACACGTTTCGTTGGGGTTAATTTAGACCTCAGAGGCAGGAGGCAGAACATCTGGGTCTTATGGTGTGCATTGTGCTTGGAAATTGCTGGAATAACCTGGGGGAAACAGTGTTGCACCATATTTTTGCAAATTGTTTCCCAAAGCAGCCGCCACCAGTCTTTTACCGCTGGAAATGGCACATATTTTACCTGTACTGAGAAGTAGTAAAATTGCATCACTCGTGAAACATTACGGCATACCCAGTGCTTGAAATGGAAAAAAAGAAGTGCCGGTAGTCTCCAATTAAAAGTATTACGTTTTTCTTGAGAAGTGCAGGTACTCTCCCTCTAAAAATAAAAAAGTGCCGTACTGCGTACCGGACAGTACCGGCCCATTTAAAGTACCGCACATCACAAAATGTGCGCACATAGGCAAAATGTGCGGTGTTAGTGTGCATTTTTGCCATACAGGTGTGAACGAGCTCATTCAGGGGCATATTTATACTCTGTTTGCACCAAATTAGTGTCATTTTTTTTTACTCTAATTCGGTGCAAAACTAACTCCATATTTATACTTTGGTGCTAGACCCCTCTAGCACCAAATTTATGGAGTTAAAGTCATTTTTTGAAAGTGGAGTCCTACTTTGCCTTAATGAGATTCAAGGTAGGCGTTCCCGTGCAAAAAATGACTCTATGGCCTTAACACCATATTTAGGGGCATATTTATACTCTGCGGCGTATTTATACTCTGTTTGCACCGAATTAGTGTCATTTTTTTTAACTCTAATTCGGTGCAAAACTAACTCCATATTTATACTTTGGTGCTAGACCCATCTAGCACCAAGGCCCTTATTTAAACTTTTTTTGCACTGCATTAACGTCATTTTATGACACAAAAGTGGCGCAAACTTACAAAATATTGGCCCTTATTTATACTTTTTGCTGCAAAACTGCACTAACTCAGTTTTGCACCAAAAAGTTGAGCACCGGCTTGCACCATTTCTGTGCACCAGCCGGGCACCATATTTATGGAATGGTGCAAGCCGGTGCAAAGGGTAGGCTAGAGTTTAAAAAAATGACTTTAGTCGGGTGGGGCTGGCAGTATGGAAGAAGAGGGTTTAGCACCAAAAAATGGCTTTAGGCAGGTTAGAGTAAAAATAAATGACTCTAACCAGATTAGCGTCATTTTATGGTGCTAAACCTACCATGCCACATGACTCCTGCCTTAGGAAAGGCAGGAGTCATGCCCACCACCCCAGTGGCCAGCACAGAGGACAGGGGTCCCCTGGGCATGGCCATTGCACCCGGTGCCATATATGGGGGCCCATTTCAGGGCCCCCTATGGCACTTTCAAAAATAAAATGCACTTACCTGTACTTACCTGGGATGGGGTCCCCCATCCTCGCAGTCCCTCTAGTGTGGGTGGGGGTGCCCCTAGGGCCTAGGGAGGGCACCTCTGGGCTTATTCCATGGTGTTCCACCATGGAAATAGGGCCACAGGTCCTCTAAGACCTGCCCTGACCCAGGTCTTAAAAAATGGGGCAAAGCAAGCTTTGCCCCATTTTTTGACCCTTCCTCCCTCCTTTGCACCATTTTTACATGGGAGTATAAATATGGTGTTAAGGCCATAGAGTCATTTTTTTGCACGGGAACGCCTACCTTGCATCTCATTAAGGCAAGGTAGGTTTCCACTTCCAAAAAATGACTTTAACTCCATAAATTTGGTGCTAGACGGGTCTAGCACCAAAGTATAAATATGGAGTTAGTTTTGCACTGAATTAGAGTAAAAAAAAAATGACGCTAATTCATTGCAAACAGAGTATAAATACGCCCCTTAGCGTCAAAAAATGATGCTAATCTGCTCAGAATCATTTATTTTGACTCAAAACTGCCTAATGTAATTTTTTTTTTAAGCTAGCCTACCCTTTGCACCGGCTTGCACCATTCCATAAATATGGTGCCCAGCTGGTGCTAAAAAATGGTGCAAGCCGGTGCAAAACTTTTTGGGGCAAAACTGCCTTAGTGCAGTTTTGCACCAAAAAGTATAAATAAGGCCCTCAGTGTGGCACCACCGTGACAATAAAACATGGCACTCCTAAAGTCAGTGGCAGTATCTGACTTCTGAAAAAGAATTTAATTTTCAAGGGGTGTAAAATGAAAGGAGTGACAGACAGAGCGCCGTGCTTCCGCGAGGAGATGAGAGAGCCCTTTCTTCGCAGGCTGTCCCTGAGGAGGCCGATCGATGGCCTTTGTGCCTGGACCCTGAGAGCAGCCCTGCGTGCGTGCCTGTAACGAGAGCAGGGACTCGAGCGCTTAGAAAGCACGGATAATCGATAGGTTCGATGCGGTCACCGCATTCTCTCAAGGACGCCCACTGGTTGGTTGTTCTCTCTTTAGTTACAGACATATTACAAACGAGCTAACATCCTTCTGCATAGAACCAAAAAAGATGTATTCGTACGCTATCGCGAGATCACAGTGCTAAGAATAGGTTTGGACCGCTTGGAATTTTAGCAACAGATATACACAGTTTAGGACTTGTAGTGTTAGCAGCAGATATATGCCGGGCCACTGGAATTATGTGATTCTGCAGCTGCGGCGTTTTTCGCATATTTATGGATCTTCCGCATTTGCCACATACTCCATCATTTGATGCACAATCTGCTAATTTTAACAAAAAATCAATTTCTAACTCAAATGGATCAAAACTAAGATAGTGGTGACCTGTACTGCTACCTAGTGGAAAGCCCTTTGTAAAGGTTGACTGGCCATCTTTAATTTGCTTATTACTGAATTTGGATGTTAAACTGGTGCTAATATTAGAAACCTTTGTCAAAGTTGTATATGATGTGACAGAATTACAAAATTATGCAGTAACACTACCACAAAATGTGCTGCATTAAGCCACGTAATTTTCCTTTTCTTGCAGTATATTTTAGTAAACTCTGCTGCATAATTCCACCTTCCACGCAGCATAAATCTGGATATATGCAAGGCAGGCGTTAGAGTGCTAGCGGTGGGTGTGTACAACTAAGCGTTAATGTTGGACGTATACAGCTTAGGGCGTATAGTATTAGGACCAGATTTATGCAAGGAGGGGTGATTGATGGGTTAACAGTGGATGGAGAGATCATGGCTTGTAGTGTCTGTCGCGGATGAACATAACCCTAGAAGGTATTCAGCAAGGTGCAGTTAGCCCTAATTTTCTATAATCTCTTTAATGCTAATGGGTGCAAGCTTTTGCAACTTGCTTAAACTCCTAATGGGTCTTGGATGTGTGAACCAAGTAAATTCTCTCAGAATAATTATCTCTGGACAACCTCCATGTGCATCAGAGACTTGCCAACTCGTCCCTCTTTGATTGCCTGGAAGAAGTCGGCTAGCTGTAAATCTTTGCTACAGCGTGGAGGTGCGTCCTCTTCTATCGAGTGTGTGTAGGGAGTGGACTCTGCTTGAGAACCTCTGCATAGGAGTGAAGACTGTACAGACTTGGTACTTGCCCATCTATGTGTGCTTGATTTTCCACAAGAGGTTGGCTGCCTTCAAAGTGTTTAGTACAAGGTGAAGGATGTGCATAGTAGGGGCCTCATCACCTAAGGGGCCATGTGTGTTTAGAGGAGTGGACTCTCCATGGAGGAGTTCTGCACAGGATGAGACTCTTTGCAATAGCTATTTTCCTACCCATATCTGGTTCACTGACCACAAGGGAGCTGCTATCCAAAATAGGTTTGATACAAGCCAAAGGCTTGTCCACCGAATGGGACTTCGGTGTCTGGAAAGAATGTGCTAGTTTATTGCCCACATGAGCTTGGCTATCCAAAAAGTTTTTAGTACAGGGCCAATGTATAGAAGGAGCTTGGTTCATATGAGGGCTTGTGTGTTTGAAGGGTAATTTATGCTTCACACAATTCCAAACCATTTAATACTTAATTTCATAACTGAAATGCTGCCCTGGTTTATAGAGTGATTTGAACAGCGGTAGGTTTGATGATGTCATCAGTGATGTTATCAATGATGTTGTTGAACATGTACAAGTGATGTAATATGTGGGGTCATAAGCAGTCAATGATGGGGGTGCAAGTTGTAGTTAACTCAGTAAATTAAAACTGGTGAAGTTCAGTTTTTGTTTTGTTTCAAGTCAATAGTTTACATATTATAATCAGGCCTAATGTTAATGTCATTTTAATCATTGCTTTTTCTAGTGAATTTCTGTTTTTCATTATATGAGCTTAAACCTTACTGCGTTACCTGTCACATCATTTTAACCTGTTTTGTCTGCGACTTTCAAAAGTGTTTTAATGTAAAGTAAGATATGATTATCTTACATAAGTATGGTGTCACTTTAACCTTTGGTCTCCTTAGTGAATTTCTGGGAGGGCGGGGTTTAATAATATTTACCCACCTCCCTCACAGAGAAAACCTTTTGACCATGAGCAGTACAGGTTTGGACACGGGTGGATGCAGAATCTGGCTCAACCCTACACAGCCTGAAAACAACCCTCCAGCCCACGGCAGGCCAACCATCCACAGACCTCAGACCACATTTTTACATTTTTTATCTCTTTTTTTACTTTTTAAAATATTCCTTTATGACCACACAGGAGGCTGTGCAGAGTCACACAAGAGTCCCGCAGCACCGCACAGGGGGACTCACTCGGCCTCATGAGACCAGTGGCTTAAGAAAATGATTTGGCACCTGGACTGGTTCTTATGGGACTCCTGCACAAGTGTCAGTGTGTCAAGGTACCCCATCCTCTCCATTTATACCTCATTTTTTTATTTTCAGGACATGGGGACCAAGTCTTTTGTCCTGTTATGGTGGCCACTGTTGATGGTGAGGCCAGGCAATCAATTTGCCATTCCTGTGTGACGGAAGCGACTGACAAGAAAAAAGCAGCCTTGGCCAATCATATCACTATATATTTTTTTAATTTGCGGTACCGAGGGAGTTCCTTGGGACCACTGGTGTAACAAAACATGAGGGGTCACCCCTAAAAAGAAGAAAGGAGGGGGTCCTCCCACCACCCCAGTTCCAGTCAGGAGCTCTCAGGCCAGGAGTTTGCTGCTGAAGGGGCCCCCTGGAGCTCACACCCTCCTGCAGTGCGAGACTGCAGGGGTTAATGTTACGCCACTGCTTGGGACTCCTGTGGGAGGAACCCTCCAGATAGCACATGGACATTCATTTCTGAAAAAAAAGCTGTACGGATTTACACCAAATCACAAAAAAGCACGCTGCTTTCTGATTAGAGATATACCTTTCAGTTTGGTCTAATTCTGTTTAGCTGTTTTTAGATCGAGCGAGCAAGCGCTTTGATCTGTTGTAATCTATCTGTGGGCTTTTAACCACACCCACCTCACGCCCATCACTATCACTCGTTCTTGGGATTGCCTTTAAAAAATTATTTATTAGCATTGGTAAATGTTTTAAGTTTGTCCCTCCTTGGGGCGGTTTTGTTACCGCCTTGGACACCGACCCTGTTACAGGGACAATTACGCGATTGCCGATACATTTGACTGCGAGCAAACTTCTTTTTCCTTTTGTGCTTCTCCTTCTTGCTCATGCTCATGGTGGCCATGGTGCTTTTAATCGGCTTACTTATATCAACTGTTTTACTTTCCATTTTCAATGTATGTGGCAAGAAAAGTTGAGTTAGGAATTTACATCGCTAATAGCTGTAACTCGAGCAAACGCGAGACCCATTGCATAGCAAATGCTTGTTTTGTACTGATGTCTAAAATTCCTATGGGAAATTGCGTAGCAATACATGTTTTGGGACCTTGCCCCATTTTCCCTGCCCCCTTTGATGGGTCACTCTGAAACTCTGGATGCACTTTTTACGGAACATTTCATGAAGAAATTGGGTATTACTGTGCAGTGATTGTTCTGTGGGTGCACTTCTCAGAGGAGGCAGTGTCAGCAGTGGGTGCACTGCACAGGGAAAGCAGTTTTGAATACACTGTCTAGTCCGGCAGTGTCAGCAGTAATTAATATCCTGCTCTTTGCTGTCAGTGTTAATAGTGAGTTTGTACTGCTGAGGCCTGGCAGTGTTACCTGTGTCTATACTCTCCAGGGCCGGCACGTTTGCAGAGTTTGCATATGACTGGCAGTGGTAACAGTGTGAAGATACTGCTTAGGTACTGCATGGTCAGCAGTGTGTAAACACTGCTGTGGACTTGCGTGTCAGCAGGGCGCTAGTGTTCAGCATTGGTTTTACTGCTGAGCACTGGCAGCCAGTGGCTGCTGGTAACTTGCAAATAGGAGGGGCATAAATGCTTACACCGAATGGCCTCGAGGAGAGTCTCTGAGGACAAATTTAGGGGCTCTCCTCTGCCCCCCAATTTTTTTTAGAAAAAGGTAGATGTTAGACAGTGCATTTATGGCACTTTTAAAATGTATATTAGCTAACAACCAAGGATCTAACGAGTATATCCGAGGGGGAAGCAGTGAAATATTGTATAAGCTCAGACTCCCCTACAACATGTATGATGTATGTGACTGGCTCTGTCCATCAGAAACTGGCCCCAGTAGAGGCAATTTCGTTGCTAGGAGAGGGCATTGCCTGTTTACAGCCTTATGAAGTTTGAAAAATGTGCCTCAGCAACCCCAGTAGTGACTGATTGATCTTCGACAGTGAAGAATGAGGGAGACAGAGAATCTTAGAAACTAAACTCAGAACACAAGTAGAAAGGCAGCAGCAATGCAAGGTTCTCGGAACACAAACCACATATAACAAAGAGTGCAGGAGCCATTTTTATTTATTATTTAATCATGTATTCTATAGTACCGTAGGATCAGTGTTAGAGTGCTTTAGAAAGAACACACGAAACAATATGGTTTTACAGAGAATTCATAGTGGAGGGAAAATAAGGCCGGTCACCTAGACCATGAAAAATAAGGTATACAAAAAAAATTAAGATACACAAAACATATTGCTCTAAAAAGGGAAAAAACAGAAAGACATCTGTACTACTGTGGCTGCTATTTTACAGATTAAGTCGAAGAGTACTGGATTTCCAAACAAGGTATCTGCTGAAGATAAAAGTAAGCATCACCATTATTCTTGGAACACATACATGCAGCATAGGAAGTAAGGATAGCTCTGCTCATCTCCTTAATAGGCCTGGGTGTAATTTAAACTAGGCCAGCGAAATTTGCTTGATTTTGAAAATGTACACTGCACGAATACCTGAAATTATGCCATTACACCAAAGCATGTAATTACACTGCTGTTTGCATAAAAATTATGGCATAGGAGCACGGGAACAACTTAAATATGTTGAACATCAGCAGGTGTTGTTAACTGTAACTGTATTTTTTATGCAGCCACCTGAAAATCTGATATGAGTACACATTTAACTTTGAAGTATAGCACTAAGGGCCATATGTACGAAAGCTTTTCCCCATAGACACAGAATGGGTAAAATCCTTTCGTACATCTGGCCCTAACTTATGAATTTGCATTTCGCAAAATTATGTGCAATTTCAAGTTATTTTCACTAAAATGAGCAAAATTGGGAAAATCACTCCAATTTCCCACATGCCTAATCTTTGAAGGATTCCAGAGAGATGCAAATTGTTGCAAAGGCTTTCCTTCAAAACAGATAATAAGTGGACAAAACCTACGCATGGTACATGTTCTGTTGTGAAATTTGCTCTGCATTGTCAAACCCTGCAGCCTAAGCAATTTTTGCACGTGTCTATTGCTTAAACTGGGACCATGCTGCAAGTAATGAAACCTGCATACTATATATTAAGTCTGACTTTTCAGACATGTGCAAAAATATATGGGGATCCTGTTTACAAATTGCATTTTGAAATACATTTAGTACAGCTGTAATAAAATTACTGATTTACTTCACAAAGCTATTCGCTAACCTACATGCAAAGGTTTGCATTAACTTTTATGTGTGGAGATTTCATCACTCGTATGCTTAGGTTTTAGTGATAGATGTGGAAGGGATGAGGGGAGTAGCTAGAAATGGGGAATACGCACTACTAGATGGGAGGGGTTAGAGGAAGATGGAAAGGGGATTTAGGACAGGTTAAGGAGAGGTAAGCCCATTGCTATTCATCAAGTGCCCTTTGATAGTTACTACAGTTATAAATGAACCAAAACAGTAGTAAATCTACTCCAGCACAGACTTAGAGTAAGTCCAGCACCACACATGGCCAACTAGGGGTACTGTAATATCCTTCCAAAGAAAATCAAAAAATGTTAAATTAAATTAACTTATTTCAACCATTGAAAATATAAACACATTAATTTTAATGTAAAGAGATAAATGTAAATAAAACGTAATAATGAGTGTATTATAAAATGTATTGATAACCTTTTTAAAATGTAAAACTTTATGTAACTTTACTTAAAAAATTTATTATATTATGTTAAATTCATTCTAAACATAATTTGTCATATTTTTAATACATAAAAGAATAAATGTCAATGTTATACCTCTGACAGGAGTTTTTATTTAAATCACATACAAATAATAACATTTTCATAAATTCAAAGTTAAATATTTAATTAAAAATTAAGTTAATAATGTAGCATTTGGTTTATTTTGATTTGTTTCATTTGTTGTACGTTTAAATATATTTTAAATTAATTTATTTTAATGTGTATATCAAAGTATTTTTACTATTTTTTTATATTAAAAAAAACTTTTTAACTTTTCCCTGTACTTAACGATAGGGAGGGTTCTCTGTCACAGTGTGAAGACCTCAACCTACATGTGAAAAGTAGTAACTTTACACTAATTAATTCAGGGGGTGGGAAGATGTAAATCCACACTTTTGAGTAACTTTAACCTTGTAAAAGATAAAGAGGCATAAGTTGTAAAGTTACTCAAAATTGTAAGAGCAAATTCACTTGTATAAAATCTACATGTGTAAGTTTAGTTTTGTATAAAGGGTCCATATCTTTATATCAAGAAAAGCTTATGCCAACTGGACCGCTCTTGGATTGTGGTGAACACTGCACCTGAACGCATCACCAGAATACAAGAAAAAAATCAAGCACCTTTGCAATGCAGCGCCAAATCAAAGCTTTAGGAATTAACCCCAGACAGAGTGCTGAATTATCAAATTTCCCTTTTCCAAGTGTGAGCAGCTCTTCTGTTTCACATTATTTTCCTTGCATTCTGGTGATTGTGGTAGTGAACCCGCTATGTAATAAACCGGGCTAGCATCAATATGGAAAGAAAAAGTCAGTCTCACGTGGAATCAGAAAACGTGAAAGCTCCCTGGATCCTGGAATCAGAAAATCCCACCAATTTAACATATTAAAATTTACCGATCTGTTATTACCCGGCCATAATTATTTCACCAGTTTAACAGACAGGTTCAATGAATGCAGATTGCTCCACACTTTTTCAACTTACACAAAGGCAGAGCTCTAAGCAGAAAAATTTGGCAAATGCCATACATCACATCCCCCTCAACATCACTGCCTGAAAAACAGTTGTATAGGCTGTTTACCAGAAATCAGATGATTTTTCAGTCCAGCGAGGGAAGTTGTCAGGAAAATTGGAAAAAATACGTTTGGCCCAAAGTGTAGCTCGGATTTCCCAGAATTGTTTTTCCTCTTATTTTTGCAGCTGCCACTGCCATTAATTCTATGGGGAGCAGATCAGTCCATGGTGTTTATTGGAATATGTTGCTTACTTTTGGCTATCCGGGCTCTCATCCTTATCAACCTCTGGGCCAAAGACCTCCTAACTTCAAAGGTCTAAAATTGTACTCACACACACGCACTCACACATACGCACATTGTGCCAGGCATGCATATAGAGTCACTCACACACATGCTGACAAACAGACACACTCATACAAAGTGAAACAGAAAAAAAGTCACCTGGGATTGTCCTCTTTGGTGTGGGCTGGCATGCTCCTACTGCAGGGCCCATGATCCCTATCTGCTGTAACTCCAACAAGCAGAAAACTAGAGCCAAGTCAATGAGCTTCTACCATATTAGAAGCCAGAATAGGGTTGGAGGTAGAACCTTTGTCTCAATTCTGAATTCTGATAGAGCAAAAGGACGCTTGATTGACAAATCTTGCAACTCCATACATTAACATGCTGAACTTACAGAAAGTACTGCAGAATATCAGTTATGTATTGTGACTCTGTGAGGCTGGATTGTATCAGCCAACGCTTGTCACGTTGATAATGCTGACAGGGGAGCCTTGTTCTGTTGCCGAGGTGATGTTACAGCTTTTACAGCCAAACGTGATCTGGGAGATCATTCCTTTTCACGTAAAAGATGTAACATCTTAAGGAATTAGCTGCAAAACGAGGCGGTGGGTCAGCGCCCTGGCACCCCTGTGGTTGAGCTGCCACTGCCTGCAGTATTAGCAGGTTTTCGTCCACAGGTGAGTGTGTTACTAGCGACATTCACGTGAGATGACAGTGGATGCGAGCTGCTGCTGGCTGGCAGTGGTAGCCCTGTTTATGCTGCTGAGGACTGGGAGAGCCAGCGGTGTCCACTCACCACCCTTTGATGGAATCATTAGCAGCCGGTACTCCGCTCGGGGATGGCACTGTTAGCCGTGGCCAATTAACACATTTGGAGGTGTTAAGTGGTTAGATTGAGCCTTCAAAGTGATAATTAACAACAATAATTATGGTGCTCAAGACCGGAGCAGGTAGTATTGTGTATATTGTTCAGGGCTGTCAATGACGGGAGGAAATGTTTGTTTTTTATTAGAACTATTCAAAGGTTGAACGCCTTCAGTGAGGCAGGAAATAACTGCAAATGCCTGTGTAATGCTGCACAATTTCCAATGCTCTTACTTCCATTGCTGTTAGAGGTGGGCAGCCACCTGAAGGCCTGAGAATGGCTCAAGCCAGGTGACCTGTTTTGGTTCAACTCGAGGTCCTCAGCAACCTCCAAACCAAAACGCAGGTCTGAGATTGAGTAAGTGACTTCTCCAACCCATGGACTGAGGTGAAAGGGGATGGGCGAGAGATGGGTGAGACTGCGACAGGCTGATGCTTGCAAAGAATATATTTTTTAAATAGATTTATTGCTTTTGAAAACAGTGCAAACATTGCTGCACCCGAGAACAGCAGGACAGATGTATATGACCATGTTATATGATATAACACAAGTAAGCAATAAAGGTACAGGTAATCTGGCATTGGAAACACAATACACCAGGGAGGCAATCAAGTCTAACTTTAACAAATCAAGTGTCAGGGCCATTGGCAGCATCCGGTTCTAAGGTTAGTAGATAATCATGGAGTGGTTGCCAAATGTCCTTAGACCTGCAAGTTGGGGGATGAAGGAAAGATATAATTCGCTGGGAATATAAGTCGGAACAATGAATGCTGGAACCACGCATGCCTAAACAATGCGGTCGGAACAACAACCGTGATGTTACCATGAGTGCCTTTACCACGAATGTCTTAAGAACAATTTTTCATTGTAAAGGCATTCCTGGTAAAGGCATGTGTGGAATGATATGCATGGTTCCAGCATGTGACCCCAACCCCTCACCCCTAAAATAATCGTACCCCAACCCCCCACCACACCCCTAAAAACAATTCTACCCATACCCCACTACCCCAATCCTCACCCCTAAAACTTAAACTATCCCGCCCCAAAACTACCACGACCCTCCACCCCCCTAAAACGTAAACTACCCCGACCCTCCACCCTGCCCCAAAAAACTAAAAATACCCAGACCCCCACCCCTAAAATTACCACAACCCCCACCCCCTAAAACCTAAACTACCCCAACCCCCACCCCGCCCTTAAAAACTAAAAATACCCTGACCCCCACCCCTAAACTACCGCAACCCCCACCCCCTAAAACCTAAACTACCCTGACTCCCCACCCACACCCCTAAAACTACCCGACCCTAAAAAACGAAAAGTACCCTGCCCCTAAAACTACTGCGACCCACCCCCCTCAAAAACCTAAACTACCTCAACTCCCCACCCGCCTCAGCCCCTAAAAAAAATACCCTGACCCCCCACCCCACCCCTAAAACTACTGCAACCCCCCCACCCTCCCAAAATCTAAACTA
Source organism: Pleurodeles waltl (assembly GCF_031143425.1). NCBI lineage: Eukaryota > Metazoa > Chordata > Amphibia > Caudata > Salamandridae > Pleurodeles > Pleurodeles waltl. Next base: position 110,668,002 of record NC_090446.1, on the reverse strand, counting down.
CCCGACCCCCCACCCAGCCCCTAAAAACGAAAAATACCCCGACCCCACATCCCGCCCCTAAAACTAATGAGATCCTCCACCCCCAAAACCTAATCCACCCTGACCCCCCACCCCTGCCCCTAAAATCTAAAAATGCCCCGACCCTCCATTCCCACCCTAAAACAACTGCATCCTCCCATACCTCTTAAAACCTAAACTACGCCCACCCCTAAAAACTAAAAATACCCGACCACAAACCCCCGCCCCTAAAACGGCTCCAGCCCCACTTACCTGACCACATCCTCCTCCGAAGCCGACTCCCTTCTTCTGTGCCTTAACCACATATGTGCGTTGTTCACCACATGCGTGGTTAAAGCACAGAAGAACAAAGTCATGGTTAACAAACGTGTTGTTCTGCTTTTGTTGTTCACAACTTCATACTTACGGAGTCGTGGTTCGGGATGTTTCCCATTCGCTGGTTGTATCACAGAACACAAGGTCGCGGATCCAGGCATCAGTAGTAGAGGCCCTCGTGCTACCCCAATGCAGGGCTATGTGCTGTTTGACTATGAGCATTGTAATAGCAGCAAAATATTTAAGTCCCAGGGGTAGAGGTCTGACTTATCCTAGAAGTCTCACCATAGGGTCGAGATCAACTGTGTGTCTGAGCATGGATGAAATTAATGTGAACACCGCCCCCCAATAGGTACGTACTTTTGGACAGTTCCAAGTGAGATTTTTGAAGTCAGCATAGTCTACGGCGCATTTGGGACATTGATGTGATCTGGTGGGATCAAGGCGAGCCAGGGCCTTGGGCATGATGTAAGTATGGTGAAGATATTTATAGTGGAGCAAAGTGTGTCTGCGGTTTAAGGATACCAGTTTAGTCTGCGTGCAACAGTATTGTCAAGCCTTATCCGATATGGCAAAACCTAGATCCTGTGCCCATGCCTTCTATTCTGCTTGTCTCTCTTAGGTTTCATAAAAAGACTAACATGATATAAGCAGGAGATCAGTTGGGCATTATCCACTGTGGTGATTATTAATGTTAAAGCGAGAAAGTGTGCGAGTTCCTCAAGATACATGGGTATAGTGTCTTGTAGTGTGCTTTGCAAGAGATGGAATATAAAGTGGTCCATAGTGGTATGTCTCCCGGGGGAGTGGGTGCTGGTGGCCCAGTTACCCTGACATTTGTGAAGAGATCACCAATTGTGAGTACATGGTGGTTTTCTAATGTCCTCTGTGCTAAGCCTTCCTGGGTTGGGTGGAACCACGGGTGTTCAAAAGGGGTAGGTGAGGGGAGTAAAGGGGCCCATCCCCTAGGTATAGTGTGAGTCATGACCATGCCCAGCAAGTTGAGGCCAAGGTTTGAATATCTATGGGGGCCTGCGGAAGGCCTCGTGGGAATAGTGTTGACAGTGAAGTGTCATGAGCCTGGTGTGGCTCAGGTTTGACGTGGGGAAGTCTGGCACCTCAGTGATACCAATAATAAGCAAAGTGTCACTGTGCCACCAAGTAATGTAGCTGAAGATCAGGTACCTCAAAACCACCACTCTCCTATGATAAAGTGAGTGTCTCCAATCGAATTATGGGGCACCGTCGCCCCAGACCAATTGCAGCAGGAGGCTGCGGAGAGTATCAAAAAAGTGTTTAGTCATGGTGGATATTAATAAAGAGGTACAGGAAGCACGGGAAGTCAACCATGTTAGTTATGGCTATCCGTCCCGCCATTGAGAGTGGAAGCTTAATCCAGGTCTCGACCGAAGTGGTGAGTTTCTCAATGGCATGGCCATAATTCTGATGGATTACTTCAGCCCGCTGTCTGTGTATTACGATTCCTAAGTAACGGATGGAGTCAGGGCACCAGCACAAGGAGTTGTCTAGCTTGCAAGAGGCGGTGGCATCTGTCAGGGACAATAATGCAGACTCATTCCAATTTATGGACAGGCCAGATAGTAGTCCAAAGTGAATGATTTCGTTGATTAGCTATGGAAGATGTGTGGGTGGGTTTCTAAAAAATAGCAATATATCATCAGCATACAGAGATGCCAGGAGTAGGCCATGGTGGAATCAAAGACTCCTGTCAAGGTGCCGTTCCTGCAGATGACGGACCAGTGGCTCCAAGGCAATGATCAAGAGGAGGGGGAGAGGGGCATCCCTGTCTGGTCCTCACGGATATAGGGAAGGCCTCTGTGAGGGTGTCATTAATTCTCAGGTGGGCAAGTGGGTACATGTATAAAAACATAAGCTCATGAAAGTCCAGAGGCACACCTAACTTTACCAAAGTCGCCTGCAAGAAGTGCCATTGTAGCAAATCAAACGCTTTCTCAGCATCTAGTAGGGCAACCACCGCTGGAAGGTCTGGGGACAGTTGATTCAGTACCGCGAAGAGGGAGCAAAATTTAAGGGCAGTTGAGTGATGCAGGATAAAGCCAGACTGAATTGGGGAAATTATCTCTTCCATTAAGAGGGCGAGGTGGGTGGCAAGAACCTTAACTAAAATGTTGTTGTCATAGTTCAATAAGGACAAAGGCTGGTATGATGTGCAAAGATTGGTGGGCTTACCCAGTTTTAGCAGGAGAGAAATAATAGCCACTTGGAGAACGGGAGAAGGATTCTCTCCTGAAGGGCCTCTGCATGTACCTCCAGGAGACATGGGGGGCAAGGTATGCTTGTAGTCTTTCTAGAAGTGGCCTGTAAGGCCGTCCAATCAGAGGGCCTTGGATCCGCTGAGCGCCTCCATTGCCTGGGCTATCCCCTCACACGTGATGGGGGCAGATAAATATTGCTGGTGTGCACTGGTGATCCATACCATGACTGCCTCTGCCAAGTATTCAGCAGTGGCTTCTGATGCACCTGTAGCACTTGAGAAGTATAGCAGTTGATAATAAGAGAGGATAGCATGAGTGATGCCTGCATTATCATGGATAGAGGAACCTTCCTCAGTGAGGAGGCCTGTTACGTACCCAGAGTGATAGTCGGGACATAGCAACCGGCCAGAGTGCGGCCCGACATTTGCCCTCTCCATATTGGTGGGCTCGGTGTATTTGCCCAGGAAGACACCTCACACTCAATGAGTTCACGAAACTCATGTAGCAAGACAGAGTGCTGTAGAGCTGTGTACTGTGGGGTCAACAGCCACGTTGAGATCGATAGTCTGTAATTCCCACTCCATCCTGGAAGGGTCAGTACATATGCTGTGTAAGACCCCAGCATGTTTAGATATGCAGATGCCATGAATGTAGACCTTAAAGGCCTCCAAGATCGTGGCATGGCAATCCACTGAACCAATATGGTTAGGAAAATATTCATTGATAGCAAAATGGAGCTCAGATGTGAATGTAGCATTAAGGAAAGCATTTATGGGGAAGCGCCATTGCCGGGCAGAGTAGCCTGGGAAGGGGACATGTAGTGTCAATTTGACAGAAGAAGGGTCTGAGAGTGTGCGGGGAAGGTGGGTTACATTCGTCTTCGAGAGCAAGGATGCACGGGACACAAACCAGTAATCAATTTGTGTCCAGACATTGTGTGGGGTGAGTAAAAAGTATACTCCATAGCGTGAGGATGGTGGGCTCGCCAGGAGTCCTACAATTGATAACTTTCAAGTAGGTCATGTAGGGAGCGATGGGAGTGTGGCTTGGAGAACATAGAGGCACCTGTGGAGTCTATCAGGGGTGACTGGTCATATTGAAGTCCCCCCTAGGAGTATGAAGTCTACCTGAGTTCGACCTAAGAGCACAGAGATTTCTCCATAGAAGTTGGGAGCGTCAGTTTTGGGTGCATATATGTTAGTTAACCTGCAAAGCAGCGTGCCAGTGATGATTATGTAGTGGCCTTCTGCATCAGTGATCTGGTCATGGCACATGAATGGGATGCTTTTATTGATTAAAATGCAGCCCCCGCAAGATTAAGAGCTGTAGTGGGCAAAGAGGCGGTTTGAGCCCCATTTGGAGGCACATAGGCAAATGTCTTGAGGGAGAAGGTAAGTTTCTTGAAGGAAGTGAAGTTTGATGGCTTATCTATTGAGGTAGGTGAGAACTTGTTTCCCTTTCCTGGGGTTGTTCAATCCGTGGATATTCCAAGTGATGCCAGAGATGTCCACGCTACCCTGGCATGCCGGCGCAACAGACATGGGTATTAATGTGGCAATCAGAGGTGTGGTGTATAAGCCATGACTAGAGGCGTAGTGACTGGTGCTGGGGCAACATGCAGAAAAAACATTTCAAAACAATTCCCACCATCCACCCACAATGGTCCGATAGGCAGCTGGGGAATCCCATCAAAATAAAAAAAAGACCATAACATGTATAATGCGGTGTACATCTCGGGGGAGAGGCAACACCATGGGGGCAGTGCCCATTATGATCGCAGGGTATGACATTTTGTAATTGCGAGTCCGCAGATCATATCACCTGTAGGGAAGGATAAGAAGACTGTGAATGGGGTTGGTCCAGAGTTGGATGGGTGCCAGTAACGCATGTGGGAGCACAAACCCAGGCTCGTCGGGTTCATCATGAAAGTTGGCTGGGCTGATGGGGAGGAGTGAGAGGGGTAGGTGAGCTGCTCTGGGAGGCTGGGTGGGGGGTGCCATGACAGCCCCTGTTTTACTTGCAAAATTGGGTCTCATCAGGAGGCGTGCTACCATTCACCTCCACCCGTAAGCGAGCTGGAGAGAGCATGCTGTATTTGAGGCTCTGTTTCTTTAGAGAGTTCTTGACTTCTGCGTACTGGCGACAGGCTTCTTGAATCACCATGGTGAAATCCAGGAACAACTAAATATCTGCATACTTGTATTACAGTGGGCCTCGCCCAGGGACCAGGCGCATTGCCATATCCCGGCCCCTGAAGTTTAAGAGCGGTGTAAAGATGGGCAAGGTGGTGCTCCTGGGGAGGGATGAGGGCAAGTGATCTATGTGCTCACTAAACCACACACGTGGAGGAGAAAGCTTGGCTGCTGATGAGGTCAGTGAGCAGTTTTTCAACAAATTCATCACAGCGGCCAATGTTTGGAGATTTAGCCTCCCAAGGACCCGTATGCTGTTGCGGCGAGACCGAGCCTCCAAGTCCTCATTTTTAGTGACAGCAGACTTGAGCATGTATTCCTCTTTGGCCAGACGTTTCCCAGTGTCTATGGTGTTGTCCTCAGTGCTAGAGATTCTACCCCGCTCTCCTCCTCCTCTATCCAAGCACCTTGGTGATCCAGGCGCTCATTCATGCATTCAAGGCCGTTGTCCAGTGCATCTAGACAGGCATCTATAGATCTGAAGCCTGCGTGGGCTCAGCAACAATTGCTGTGGCCCTCTCTAGGGCTGAGCCCTCAGTTACTGCAGGTGGCAAGTCAGCACTGTCTGGCTGAGAAAGGGTTCTCTTGTTACCACTCGTGGTGTCTGTTGGACCTGGCCCTTTTTGCAGGGTCATCCCCAAACTTTTTACCTCATTCCTCCTATTTTGTCTGACCTGTTTTTGTTGGCTTTAGGAATCAGGGCACTATACCACTGCTAACCAGTGCTAAAGTGCATATGCTGTCTGTCTCAATTGTATTGGTGATTGGTTTATCCATGATTGGCATATTTGATTTACCAGTAAGTCCCTAGTAAAGTGCACCAGAGGTGTCCAGGGCCTGCAAAGTACTAATTGTGTCACCCACATGAGTAGCCCTGAAAAAGTCTCAGACCTGCCACTGCATTGTCTGTGTGTACAACTTGTACTGCCAGTTCGACCTGGCAAGTGTACCCACTTTTCAGGCCCAAACCTTCCCTTTTAGTACATGTAAGGCACCCACAAAGTAATCCCCAGAGAGCCACATGGGCAGAGTGCAGTGTATTTAAAAGGTAAGACATGTACTGGTGTGTTTTATATGTCCTGTTAGTGAAATACTGCTAAATGTGGTTTTCATTATTGTAAGGTCTAGCTCTCCCATAAGTTAACATGGGGATTGCCTTTAAATATCTTTGAAGTGCAGCTTCCCATTTGGAGCAGATAGGGGTTTGGGGTCTCTGAACTCACAATTTAAAAATACATCTTTTGGTAAAGTTGTTTTTTAGATTGTCTGTTTAAAAATGCCACTTTTAGACAGTGGGCATTTTCTTGCTTAACAATTCTGTGTCTCTGCGTGGTTGCTTAATCTACGTCTGGGTCAGACTGACAGTTAGGCTGTTTGTGAATTCACTGTAGACAGTGGCACAAAGGGAGCTGAGCTGTGTCCTGCAAATCCTGATGAGTATTCCTGGGCTAGAGTGGGAGGTAGGAACTGACATATGCACTTGAAAGGGCTGTGCCTGACCTCACACAATACAGTCTCCAACCCCATAGTGTGTGTCTGGGACAAGGGAAGAAAGAGGCTGGGTCTTGTGCACTACAAAGACTTTCCTTTGAAGTATGCCCACTTCAAAGGCAGAAATTAGTATAAGTATTGGACTTCTGACCCCAGAACTTTAGATTACCTCTGCCAAGGTGAAGAGCTTGATGCTTGAGGAGGACCTGACACTCTGCCTGTTGCTTTGCTGTGCTGGCCTGCTGCTGCTGCTTCTGCCTGAAGAGGAAAAGGACTGGACTTTGCTTTCTGAAAACCTGCTTGTGAAGTTTCTCCAAGGGTTTGGACTGAATTGTTCCCCTGTTCTGAAGTCTCAGGGACATCAAATACTTCATCTGCTAGTGCCTGGGCTCTTCTGCTGAGAGTCCTGACTTGCTAAGTGGTGACAAATCCAGTCCCTGGCCCTTAGAAGTGGAATCTGGTAACTTGTGGGGGAAAATCCAGACACCGCTGTGTTGCATCAGAAAAATCAATGCAGCGCCTGTCCCACAGCTGAAAATTCGACGCAGCACCTGCCTCGTGGCTGGAGAATTGATGCAGCACCTGTTTTCACCGCAGACCCTTTGCACAGCATGTCAGAATTTTCCACGCACCAGCCCTGGGCGCTAAAATCTTCAACATCATTGCATGGACCTGAGGCTGCTTGTCCAGAAATCAATGCATCCCTTCCCTGTGAGGAAAGAATCAACTCATTGCTTGCCAGGTGGAGTAAAAATTTACTCAGCCTCACTTGCGAAGAAGGAATAGCTTTTCCAATGCATGCTCACCTGTGCATCTTCATTTTTAGGCATACCAGGTACTTTGTGCTAAAACAACGCATCCATTGATTTCTATGGATGAAGACTCTTTTTACTTTAAAAGTTCATATCTTTGCTTGTTATGTTGGATTTTTATCATTCTGGTCTTGTTTGATTTAGATAAATATTTGCTATTTTTCTAAACTGGTGCGGAGTCCTTTTGTGGTGTTTTCACTGTATTACTGTGTGTGTTTGAACAAATACTATAAACATTGTCTCTGAGATAGGCCTGACTGCTTGTGCCAAGCTAACAAGAGGGTGAGCAGGGGTTATCTGAGCTGTGTATCTCTCTTACCCTGAGGGTGTAACCTGACTGCCAACTAGAGACCCCATTTCTAACAGTGTCAAATGTACGTTTTTTTCTGCTTTAGGTCAGTGCGGCCCATGGCGATAGCAGCATATTGAGGCAGCACATCCTGTCGTAGTGGACTTTCAAGGCACTGTGTTATTCCAGCAGGTAGGCCAAGTTGAATTTGAGCTATGTGTTCTGAATTAGCTGAGGAGGCCTAGAGGCAAGCAGCTCCAGATCAAAGAGGATGAGGGTGCTGGACGAGTGCATTGGAGATCTCACGGGCAAGCGGAAGCAAGAATGGAGTAGCAGAACTAAGTAGAGCACACCCGTGCAGGGGAGAGGATGAGCTCCATGCGGCATGCAGCAGTAGTATAGTGGCATGAAGGGTCAGCTGGGCCAACTGCCATGACTCTCACCTCATGTGCAATGGTGGCAGCGCCCACAGTGAAGCCCCAATAATTTGGCCACCGAGTCGGCACATGGTGTTGCAGGCCACACGGCCAGGGTGCAGGGCCGAGCGAGCAGTGACGCCAAGCGACCAAGCACCAAAGTCAGTCTCTGATACAGAGGGACCCACAGTCGAGGCCACGCAGCAGGCAGGAAATCAGGGCATTCAGCTGCATCTGTGTCTTCAGTGCCACGCTGCGGCCCCACTCTCAGGCATCACCACGACCCCTGTTGCCACAGGTTCTCTGGGAGAGACTTCAGGTCGCGCAGGGGGGCAGGCATCAGCAGGCGGTCAGGGCTCCCATTCCAACCCGAGGGTACAGCAGGGTGTATTAGGCATTCCAGAGTGGCATCCCAGGACAGAAGATAGGTACGAATGGGGGCTGAGATGCAGCGAGGCCAGGAGCTGACTCTGGAGCTTCAAAGCCATGCAGCAATCTTGGTCACTGGCTTGACCACTCCCCCAGGGCCTGGAAAGACTATTAATGTAACATGGAACTGACTGTGAGTCTACGCTACGGGTGGTACCGGCATGCCCATATCCATCAATGGGCAAAACTGCCACTTTCTCCGCCCCACTGTTCCCTACCACTCACTTACCACCCACCGGCCTGCCACACCATGACAAGGGTTTTGCAGGCTCAGCTAAAGGTTTATATCTTAGGGCCAAGTTGGACCGGTGGTTCAGCTCTTCCTTGACTCTTCCCTTAAATTTTCTGGCTCACCCACCTCTGTTTGCCAAGTGAGTGAAATTAAGCTTGTTTCCACTATTAGCGAGGAAGGGCCACAGTCTACTCGTGTGGGTGGCTTGCTGCCCTCCATTTCTCCTGGCTGAACCTCGGACATCTCTAAATTCAGTACTGTCAGCAGATTAATGGACCCCAAAAGAACTTGCAGGATGCAACTCGAGGCCAGAAAATTCCCACGATCCCTAGAGCTAATAAACGAGTACAGGAACTGGGCTGGCATATTTTGTAATAGGAAATCGCTAGCCGATCAATCACACCACAGTAACCTAGAACTGCCAGCCAGAGGCCCCTAAAATATGTCAACTCCCCAGCGTACAGCAACTCGTTCTCCCTCCTTGGTTCTCTATGCAGCGCAGATCACACACACACACACGCACATATGCACACGCCCGCACACAGCCTACAAATGCCCAAACATGCACTATCACTTGTAGTTTGAATTATGCATATATTAGGGCTTTACATGTATTCACTCATATACTTATTCATGCAACTTCATGCAACTACTCACGCATGTACTATCAGCCACATGTGCATCTTGACTCACAACGGTGCAGATTCATGCACAACCACATAAACCCCATGAACATACACACATGCACTTAAAGGTGCACCTCACTGATGAGTCCCAAGTAGGCGGGAACTGAACTGGCATTGCTTGTGTTTCTGTTCAGATGGGATGTGGCCAGGTAATTCAGGCTGGCCTGTTCATCTTGGAGCTGGACCAAGGATGAAAGCACATTCTGTTCCTTCTATAAAGACACAAACAAGCAAAAATAAATAAAAAAGATTGTCCTAGCCTGCACTCAGACAAATTACCAGTGGTTCGGGTAAATTAAACCATTACTATCCATCACTTTTTCGTTGTCTAGGAGACACCGCAAGTGAAGCTAGTACTAGCGTGCTTTAATAGACATAGAACATGCACTCACTGATGCTGTATATGTTGGTGATTGTACTACTGAATATCAACAATATTGTGGCATACTAATATTGAAGATAGAATATCAAGTGATAAAATATCGAAAGGTAAGTGCATATAGGGTAGGGTGACCAGAATTTGAGGAGCAAAAACCGGGACAGGTTAGACATAAAGGAAGGACTAAATAATTTACTCTCACTTTTATATCTGGCCTGTCCTGTTTTTTGCGTAGCTTTGTGATGTGTGCCTATACATGTGTGTTTTATATATATATATATATATATATATATATATATATATATATATATATATATATATATATATATATATATATATATATATATATATATATATATATACACACACACACACCCATTTACAAGACTACATATATAAAATTAGCTATGGCTTGACCTCCCACTCTGCAAACCCTAACCCGCCCCCACCCACCTCTCTCTGCTCCCCACTCCTTCTCTCTGCTGAGAGCAGACAGGACTGCGTTGGCTGAAAGTAACAGATAAATTACTTTAATTACTTCATACTTTGTAGGTGTCTGTTAAAGGAGATCATACCTTTAACTTATGCTCCCCTAGATGATCTGACCTTTGTCCCAAAAACCGGGAAATTTATTTAATGATCTGACCTATGTCCCAAAAGCCGGGACACTTATTTAAAATTAAGAGAAGCGTCAGGACACTGGCACAGTCCTCTAAACACTGGGACTGTTGGACGTCTGGTCACCCTAATATAGAGATGTATAGATTTAACACCACATCTAGGTACCTTGAAGATGTATATATTGCATAGGTATATATTTGTGGAATTAGGTATAGAAAATCTAGACTACTTACCTCTCAATATTTTATTTTTGATGTTCTGCTCAATCAATATTGATGATTTGATAATCAGAAGGGCACACCATGTTGGTATGTTCATTGACTGCAATATACTCATTCAAGAAGAAATGTCCTATGACTACCAAAGGTCCATTCTATGGCACACAGTGAATGGGCTGATTCTGTCCACTACATGAAATCTGTGGATGTTTTGAGCAAGGGCTTGCCTTTTCCCTTTTCATCCAATGACCAAATGCCTTATGCAAAGAGTTTGAAACCATGTGACAGAGGTCTGCATCAGGAAAAGCAACACAAATCCATTGATTTTCTCAAGGTGCATCTACCAAAATTGCTGCAGTGCCTCCTTCCGCGGTAAAGCCCAGTGGCAATGGCAAAGTCATAACAAACCTTCAAACCTTGAGCTCTAAATAAGCACCTTACTGGGGTCTAAAGTGATAGATCAGGAAGGGATACTGAGTTGAATAAACTAGTGATTCTAATTTGTCACAAAGCTCCACATTATTTTTGCATTAAACGTCTGCCTCACTTTGATGGGCTTTTATCCATTGCCAAGAGGATCTTCTCTTGTTTGAAATGCCACCTTTTTTTCTTTCTCATCTTTTTATGATCTCCCTACAGACAGATCAAGCTGTCTGTCACAGATAGTATTGTTTGCAATACTCTACGGAGTAAACCCATGCGCAAGATTAAATGATGTTCTTGTCAATCTCAATTGCCTTCTTCTTCTTGGTCATTCTGCTCCCTATTCTCTATTTGTCCCTGCACTGGAGAATAGCTCTTTTGTCCTTGTTTTTGATTGGTTGTCTAGGGTGTAGCCTTTTACTGTTGATGCCATGGATCATTTTTCTACTTTTTTCTAAACATTTTGCACTCCACACCAATGCACTCAACACCACTTTACTCAAAGCAAATGCACTCTGTGCTACTGTATGCTATGTCACTCTAGTCTACTCTGTGCAACTCTACCCTGCGTCACTCAGCGTCACTTTTGCTCTACTCCTCCCCACTGCACTCTCCACCACTCTGCTCTGCATGAATGCACTTTCAGCTGCTGAACTCAACGCCACTTTAGATTGCACAATTGCACTCCATGCCACTGCAAGCTACACCACGCTTCACAATTGAACTCTTTGTCACTGCACTGTACTCCACTGTGTTGTACTCTGCACTATTCAGTGACTCTCTACTCTGCAAGGCTGGCCTCTCTGCTATTGACCTCAACAAACTCTACTCTGCACCACTGCACTCTACACCATTGTGCTCTAAGGCACCGAACTCAATGCCACTCTATTCTACTCTGCCCCACAATACTCTACACCAATCCTTTCTGCACCACTCTACTCTGCACCACTCTACTCTATGCCATTACACTCTACACAACTCAACCCTACACCACTCTACTGCACTCTAATGCCACTACACCCTGCATCACTCCAGGCCAGTCTAATCTATTCTGCACCACTGCACTCCACGCCACTGCGCTCTACACCACTACACTCCAGGTCACTCTTCTTTACACCTCTGCACTCTACCCTGCACCACTCCACTCTATCCTGAACCACTCAACTCTACGCCACTTCACTCAAATCCAAAACAATCTACTCTATGCTGTTGCGCTGTACACCACTACACTCTTCTCTGCACCACTCTTGTCTATGCCACTATACTCTGTACCACACTACTCTGCAAGACTGCTCTCTCGACCACTGAACTCAATGCCCCTCTATTTTGTGCCACTGCACTCTATGCTACTGCAAGCTACACCAATCTGCACCATTGCAGTCTATACCACTGCACTCTGCATCACTGTACTCCACATCACTCTACTCTGCACCACTCTACTGTGCGCCACTCTGCACTGTGCCACTCTACTCAGTGTGACTTCACTATATGGCATTCCACTGTGCAAGACTTTCTCTCCACCAGTGAACTCAACACCACTCTACTCTAGACATTTGCGCTCTACATCACTGCAGATTGTGCCACTCTATTCTACTCTGCACCACTGTACTCTATACCACTGCTCTCTGCACCACTCTACTCTGCACCACTCTTCTGTATGCCACAGAACTCTGCTCTGCACCACTCAACTCTATACCACTATACTGCACTGTACGCCACTACAGTCTGCATCTTTCCCCACCACACCAATCTATTCTACACCACTGCACTCCATGTCACTGCACTCTACTCTACATCTCTGCACTCTATAAGTCTCTACTCTACACCTCTGCACTCTACCTTGCACCATTCCACTCTACGCTGAACCAGTCAACACTATGCCACTTCACTCCACTCTGAAACAATCTACTCTATGCTATTGAACTCTATGCTTCTGCACTCTACTCTGCACCACTCTACACCACTGCACTCTGTGCCACTCCACTCTACATCCCTGACCTCTACCTCAGAGCACTCTACACAACTTTATCAAAACCAGTGCACTCTGCACCACTGCATTGTACGCCAACCTACTCTGCATCACTGTACTTTACACCACTTCACCCTGGACCACTCTACAACACTACACTCTACAATACTCAATTGCATGTCTCTCTATTCTATGGAACTTTACTCCACTCTATGGCACTTTATTCCACTCACCAACATTCTACTCCACTCTGTGGCACTCTGCAACACTACGTCACTCTACGACACTCTACGCAACCCCCTGTGTACCACTCCATGCCACTTTCCTTCACTCTATTCTATTTTACTCCACTCTACTCCACTCTGTGCCACTCCACTCTATGCGCCTCCACTGTACCAACTTTATACCACTCTCTTTAAAGCCACTCCATGCCACTCTAGTCTACCTCACTTCACTCTGCGCCAATCCATTCTATGCCAACATCCCTCTACGTCACTTTACTCTACATCACTCATCTCTATGCCATTCTACTCAACACCACTCCACTCCACTGTACGCTACTCCACTCCACTGAATGTGACTCCATTCTACACCACTCCACTGTATGCCACTCCACTGTACTTTACTCCACTTTATTCTACAAAATTTGACTCTGTACTATGCCATTCCACTCTCCTACATTGCTCTACCCTATGCCACTCCACTCTACGACTATCTACTCTGCTTTATGCCACTTTACTCTACAACACGTTAGTCCACTCTACACAACACCCTCTACAGCACTCTACACTGTTCTACACCACTCCATGACACTCCATGCCATTCCACAGCACTCTACTCCAATCTGATACTCTACGCCATTCAACTCTACTTCACATTATGACACTCTACTTCCTCCATGACCAGGAGCCGCTTGCGGGGCTACATAGGGGTGGGGCGGTGCGCGCAGGGGGGAGGGGAATGGAGGTGTGGGAGAATAATTAAATAAAAAAAACGTACCTGTATTGTCGCCACCGCCGCTACAGTCACCACCACGCCGATCCTCTGCTGAAGGCAGGCTGCAGGCACATGCTCCCAGTCTGCCGTGCGGCCTATCCTGATGCTGCTCAGAGCCAGGGCGCTCCCAGGCCGTCTGGGAGCTTGTGCCTGCTCTCTCCAGCCCTGCAACACAGTGCCAGGCTGCAGAGAGCCTACTGTGCATGTGTGTTTGGCCGGCCCGAGACGGGCATCCAAACATACATGCCCAATGAGGGGGAGTGCTGTACACTTCCCCTCAGTGCTCGTCACAGCCCTTAGCCCCAGCCTTTTACTAAAAAACAATAATAAACATAGTTTATCACTGTTTTTTAGTAAAATGTTTGCAACTGCTGCTGCTGCTGGTGGGGGGCGATCCACCTCCACCTTAGTGGAGGAGCCATACCTTTCCATGACACTACACCCCACTGCATGGCACTCCACTTCACTCTACTGCATGCCACTCAACTCTACACCATTCTACGCCACTCCATGCCACTCTTGCTTACGCGAGACCTATTTCCTTTCCAAATGCATGTTTATGAAAGCAGTTTTCTGGCAGTGATGATGTGTACAAAGAGAGTTTGTACACACTTTTTGTGTAACATTTTGCAGTGGTCAGATGTGTTCTGTTATTTTTGTACCACATTTCTGTAATGCGATGTTTTGTGTTGTACTCTGGTTATTGTATTGTATTCTCTTTTTAGTGTTTTGTTTTGTTCTGTTCTTTACTTTATAGATGAGTGAACAAATGCGACTACATTTTGAGCCAAAAGCACCACAAGCCATTAAAGTGCTTGTGACAAACACCATTTGACACTGCCTAGGGTGATAAGTAGCGCTGCTCCAGATCTTTAATTAATTAGGATAATATTCAGCCCAGAACTATCAAAAAGACCTATCTTAAATTAGCACTTGCCCACTTTATGTGGGGCAGACTCATAAATCCAATATTATATTGTGGGATATTATAACAAGGTTTATATATGTTAAAGTGTCTTTACGCGTTAATAACAGCATTGACTTTAGTTCATCAGTCCTATATGCAAAATGTACAATAATTTAAGAATTAGGACTGTTGAATAAGAAAGCTTTTCAAGATGTTTGATAATTTGAAGTTGACTTGTTCAAATTCCATAGGTTACAGATCTTCACTCACTAAGCTGAGATTCTTCTCTAAAATATTTCACATTAAACATCAAAGAGTACACATATAAGCAACTGATGAAGTGTTGAACACAATTTGTATTTGTAATATGAGAGATCAGTTACAACAAAGTTATCCTCAAAGGGATGTTCAAAACCCAAAAGGGAGGCAGCAGTCCCTGGGTTTATTTTAGCCCCATAAAGAATAAAATATTTCAGAGACTCAAATATGAAACTAAATATATGTCCACTCAAGTGCCAAACATGGATGCAAAGAGGCCAGTTGCGCAAACAGAAATCACATTTTTAAGTTCATGAAACAAGCACTAAGTGGTAAATTCCTAGGAACGAAAACGTTAGGTAATGTGGATGTACTACAAATATGAGAAAGCTACAAGAATCAAATTTTTTTCATAAAAGTGCACCACAAAGCCATTTCTCGTACTTCTAAAAAATATCAAAATATAACGGTGTGTTGTATGTCTGTGAATCAATAAAATTCATAACGTACCACAACATAACATTACTCATCAATTCACCTTCAGTATATTCAGAAGGAAACAGGGAGATTTTCCTTGTGAATGATTTTACTAAAATGTGTCCTGTGTGGAGGCACTTGCCTGCAGGTAGCAAATAATAAATTGGCAACAAAAGGGCATTTGCACTTATTAGTTTTTGAAAGGAGATAGAAAATAAATGGCTCGTGTTTTAAAATATTTATATAAGCAAATTCATGGATTAATACAAAAATAGAACACAATCTCCGGCGAGTATGTCTTCATCTTCAAAGCCACATTTACACATCATAATATTTGATCTTACAGCACATCTTCACAACTTAATATAAAAATACTTTTGTTGTGGAACCATGTAAAGAGCTATTGTACATTCTATAACGCAGGGGCAAAGCAAATCGGTTTTGCTTGTCAACAATCAGCATTCGCTTTGCCAGTGCCTGATAGGCTATGTTAAACGTATAGAAAGAAATGAAACATTGCTTTCTATGCTTTGAGCATGGTCACCACGTTATACGACGTAACATGCATTGTATCGTTACGTGTTTTGGCACAACTTGACAAAGAACAAGCTGCATCATGCATCATGGCGACCATCTTGGAGGTACAGAAAATTAATGTTTTCATTGCTTTCTATACAATTATATCTACTCATGGTTCTTGAGCATTGAGAGGCAGGAAGGGTATGATGGACCATCATAAAGGCTGCCACCTGGCATGCAGCCGAGGGGTATTTAGAGGGAAGGCAGCAGAGGAGTGACATGGGGACTTGGGGTAGTTAATTTGAAGAGCACAAGCACACTCTGTAATGAAATACAGAGTAGAGTTGTGTAGAGTGCAGTGACTTAGAGTGGTGCAGAGTAGAGTGACAGCATAAAGTGCAGTGGTGTAAAGTGCGTAATATTTCAACATAATGATTTCTATAGTTTGGCAGCTTGAACAGAAAAGGCTGTACCACCTATAGTCTTTTTCTTGTATGATGGTGTTTTAAGGTGCGGTTACCAATCTTGACTACAGGTTTCTTTGTTGAATACATTTGGTGATTTTATTCCTGATGAAAAGCTGTCCTGCTCCATGTATTGCTTTGTGGGTGATACAAAGCAGCTTGAAGGTGGACCTTCTGGCAACCGGTAACCAATTTAGTGCCTTCTAGGCAGGGGAGATGTGGGATTGTGGCTTTACATGTAGTAGTAGTCTGGCAGCCAAGCTCTGAATGTGTTGTAGTTTTTTCATAGTAGATAGAGAGGATCCATGGTAGAGGCCTGTTGGACTTTTTTGCTTATGCAGGGTCATCCCCAATCTTTTTGCCTCCTGACTCCTATTTTTAATGACCTGTTGCTGTTGGCTTTTGAACTCTGAGCAATTTACCACTGATAACCAGTGCTAAAGTGTATATGCCCTCTCTGTAAATTGTATGGTTAATTGGTTAATCCATGGTTGGCACATTTGATTTACTAGTAAGTCCCTAGTATAGTGCACTAGAGGTGCCGAAGACCTGTAAATCAAATGCTACTAGTGGGCCTGCAGCACTGGTTGTGCTACCCACATGAATAGCTCTGTAATCATGTCTCAGACCTGCCACTGCATTGTCTGTGTATGCAGTTTTAACTGTAAATTCGACTTGGCAAGTGTACCCACTTGCCAGGCCTAAACCTTCCCTTTTCTTGCATGTAATGCACCCCTAAGGTAGGCCCTAGGTAGCCCCAAGGGCAGGGTGCAGTGTATGGTTAAGGTAGGTCATATAGTAATGTGTTTTATATGTCCTGACAGTGAAATATTGCTAAATTCGTTTTTCACTGTTGCAAGGCCTGTCCCTCTCATAGGTTAACATGGGGGCTAGCAAAAATCTTGTATCCAGTACTGCTGAAAAAGTGCACATGCCCAGTGATGTGGTGCTCTACTTGAAGGAGGGAGTTAACACACACCAGGAGGTTCAGGGGTATGAGGTAACTCCATTGATGCACAGGGTCCCTGAGGTGGATTGGGAAACTGGCATGGGGAGTCATATTCATAGTGATGGGAGGGACACTCTACTGACTCTAGGTGAGAGTGACAGGGAGAGGGGTTCCCCCCAAGCAGAAGTCCTGGTTATGGAGTGTGAAGACATCCCAGAAGAGTGTGGGTTGAGTGTCAGGGACAGTCAGGTACTGTTTCACCAGTCTCAGGAGGGTGATGTGGGGTACTTATTCAAGGCTGAGTCACTGGATGGTTCGGTGAAGGGTACTTTGGTTAATTTATGTGAAGGGCTGAGTGATGTAATAGCTGGAGAGCATATGTCTAGTCCCTATTTTCCAGAGATACGCCACCACCAGGTGGAGTGTGAGTTCTCTGACCCCAGGGAACTTACACTGGAGGCAGACCTCTGAGTGAGAACCAAAGAGTCTGAAGAGGCATATGGGGGTGCTCCTGAGAGGAGTGGTCTAGGTATTTCCCAACCAGGTGAGGTAGGGAAGGATTGTAGAGTCCCAGGTAGGTCCCAGTGTAGTGGGATGGGTGAGGGACCCCATGTTCAGTCTCAGAGGAGAGGGAATGGGGATGGGCTGAGGCCCAAGGTGCCCGAGATCCGATTCCAGGTCCTGGAGGGTTTCATGAGGGAACACCAGGAGGGGAGCCTAGCCTGTACCGTAGGGCCATCTGTTGAGGGAGATCTCACAGTGTCAGGAGAACTTGGGGGGGGGTGATGGCTGTAGCCAGTGCCCCACCAGTTCTGGTGTTTGGCAGTACCACTCCTAGTGAGGCGGTGGAGAAGTTCAGACAGAGGGTTGAGAGGGGTTTGCGGACCCCAGTGGATAACCTGGAGGGTTAGGGGTCAGCTCTGAGAGCAGTACCCCCAGGAATGACCTTGGTGAGACCATTTCTGGGTTGGGGGGAATCCAGACTCTGTCAGATGGGCAGAGGTCAGTAGACCTGCGCCAGCCAGACTCTTGTGTGGCCCTTGGGGATGGTGTGTCCCTTGAGGGGTGTACGTGTGCCCCCCTGGAAGTCATGGTGTGCCAGGCAATGGTTCAACCGCAGGGTGGTGACTCTGGGTTGAATGACCAGGTTCAGAGGGTAAACTCTGACATGGTGGGGGGTAGGTATGCTCCCCAGGAAGTCCTGGGTTGCCAGGAGGTGGTCCAGTCTGTGGGAACAGACCGTGGATTGGAGGATCAGGTGCAGGGGGTAAACCCTGACCTGAAGGGGGGCGGTGGCTTGCCCAATCACCCCCCGGTGTGATTTCAAGGAGTGGGGGGTTCAGAACCCTGAGAGTAAGGGCAGGGGAGAGAGAGACCCACCCCTGACCCCAGTGCAATCTAAGGGTACGGACCCTGTATTGGAAGGCCAGGTTCAGGGTGTCCCCCTTGACCTGGAGGAAGGGGCTACTGCTAACAGTGCCCCTACCATGTTGTCTTCTGGGGGGCTACCACTAGTTGGGGGGTGCAGGACCCAAGAAGGGAGGGCAGGGGGAGGGAAGCCTCACCCCTGGCCCAACCTGAAGGTGCAGACCCCAGGTTGGAGGACCATTTGCAGGTTAACATCCCTGCACTGGTGGGAGAATAGTGCAGGACTGCTTCTATAAGCACCATGACAATTTTTGACTCTGGGGGTGCCGCTCCTGGAGAAAGGGTACATAGCCACAGAGGAGAGGACCATTTGCAGGTTAACATCCCTGCATTGGTGGAAGAATTGTACAGAACTGCTTCTACAAGCACCCTGACAATTTTTGACTCTGGGGGTGCCGCTCCTGGAGGGAGGGTACAGAGCCCCAGAGGGGAGTACCAGGGTCAGGTTGTCATCCCTGACCTGGTGGAAAGAAGAGTGGTCAAAGGGTGCTAGGCACCTGTGGCTACCGCCCCCCACTCTCCACAGTCACAATGGTTGGAGAAGCCTGAGGTCTGGCTCTCATCCCTGAATCAAATCAAATCAAATCATTAACATTTATAAAGCGCGCTACTCACCCGTGCGGGTCTCAAGGCGCTAGGGGGGAAAGGGGGGGTTATCGCTGCTCGAACAGCCAAGTCTTTAGGAGTCTCCGGAAAGCGGAGTGGTCCTGGGTGGTCCTGAGGCTGGTGGGGAGGGAGTTCCAGGTCTTGGCTGCCAGGAAGGAGAAAGATCTCCCACCCGCCGTGGAGCGGCGGGTGCGAGGGACGGCAGCAAGTGCGAGGCCAGCGGAGCGGAGGGGGCGGGTGGGGACGTAGAAGCTGAGGCGTCTGTTGAGGTATTCCAGTCCCTTGTTGTGGAAGGCTTTGTGTGCGTGGGTGAGAAGACGGAAGGTGATCCTTTTGCTGACTGGGAGCCAATGCAGGTGTCTCAGGTGTGCGGAGATGTGGCTGTTGCGGGGTACGTCGAGGATGAGGCGGGCCGAGGCGTTTTGGATGCGTTGCAGGCGGTTTTGGAGTTTGGCTGTGGTCCCGGCGTAGAGGGTGTTGCCGTAGTCCAGGCGGCTCGTGACGAGGGCGTGGGTCACGGTTTTTCTGGTGTCGGCGGGGATCCAGCGGAAGATCTTACGGAGCATGCGGAGAGTGAGGAAGCAGGCGGAGGACACGGCGTTGACTTGCTTGGTCATGGTGAGAAGAGGGTCCAAGATGAAGCCGAGGTTGCGGGCGTGGTCTGCGGGGGTCGGTGCGGTGCCGAGGGCCGTGGGCCACCAGGAGTCGTCCCAGGCGGACGGGGTGTTGCCGAGGATGAGGACTTCCGTTTTTTCAGAGTTCAGCTTTAGGCGGCTGAGCCTCATCCAATCTGCGACGTCCTTCATACCCTCTTGTAGGTTGGTCTTGGCGCTGGCGGGGTCCTTGGTGAGGGACAGTACAAGTTGGGTGTCGTCGGCGTAGGAGGTGATGATGATGTCGTGCTTGCGTACGATGTCGGCGAGGGGGCTCATGTAGACATTGAAGAGTGTCGGGCTGAGCGATGAGCCTTGAGGTACGCCGCAGATGATCTTGGTGGGTTCTGAGCGAAACGGAGGGAGGTAAACTCTTTGGGAGCGGTTAGCGAGGAAGGAGGCGATCCAGTCCAGGGCCTGGCCTTGGATCCCGGTGGAGCGTAGGCGGGTGATTAGGGTGCAGTGACAGACGGTGTCAAAGGCAGCCGAGAGGTCGAGGAGAATGAGGGCGACTGTTTCACCGTTGTCCATTAGGGTTCTGATGTCGTCTGTGACTGAGATGAGGGCGGTTTCCGTGCTGTGGTTGGTTCGGAATCCGGTTTGTGAAGGGTCGAGCAGGTTGTTGTCTTCCAGGAAGGTGGTCAGCTGTTTGTTGACGGTCTTTTCTATTACCTTGGCTGGGAAAGGTAGAAGAGAGATGGGGCGGAAGTTTTTCAGGTCGCTTGGGTCAGCCGTAGGTTTCTTTAGTAGGGCGTTGACTTCAGCGTGCTTCCAGCATTCGGGGAAGGTAGCAGAAGAAAAAGAAGAGTTGATGACGGTCTGGAGGTGCGGGGCGATGATGTCGTCGGCTTTGTTAAAGATGAAGTGCGGGCAGGGGTCCGAAGGGGCGCCGGAGTGGATAGAGTTCATGATGGATTTGGTTTCTTCCGTGTTGATGTGGGTCCAGTTGTTGAGGGTGATGTCCGGGGAAGCGGGTTCAGTGGTGTATGGTTGGGTCTGGTGTCCGAAGCTGTCGTGGAGGTCGCTGATCTTGCGATGGAAGAAAGTGGCGAGGGATTCGCACAAATCCTGTGAGGGCGTGACGGCGTTGGCGCTGGCGCTGGGGTTGGAGAACTCTTTGACGATGCTGAAGAGTTCTCTGCTGTTGTGGCTGTTTTTGTCTGACAGCTGTCAGTGGCCACTGTGGCTTGCTGGCCTGGTGGACAGAGTTGCCCTTTTGGGGGGGGGGGACAAGAGACACACCCCAGGGGTGGAGTGGGCAACACCACTGTGTTGGCCCTGGAGGTACTATCTGCCCATTGGGATACATCTGGGAGCAAAGTAAAGTTAGGTGCTGCACAGATGGTATCTGCAAATGTGGAGAAGGGTTCCCCATGGGTTAGCTTAGTGGGCCCTGAGAGTATGGACAGAGGGATCCAACTGGAGTCAGGAAGGCATAGAACTGGAACATGCCCCTGCTGTTGTGGGCCTGGTCCTTGTTCTATCACCCCAATCAGGGAAGTACATCAAGGTATTGATTGTTCTCCCCTGGCTTTAGGCTGGTAGGGAGTCATGTTGGACTTTTTGGCTTATGCAGGGTCATCCCCAATCTTTTTGCCTCCTGCCTCCTATTTTTTAAGACCTGTTTCTGTTGGCTTTTGAACTCTGAGCACTTTACCACTGAAAACCAGTGCTAAAGTGCATATGCTCTCTGTGTAAATTGTATGGTTAATTGGTTCATCCATGGTTGGCATATTTGATTTACTAGTAAGTCCCTAGTACAGTGCACTAGAGGTGCCCAAGGCCTGTAAATCAAATGCTACTAGTGGGCCTGCAGCACTGGTTGTGCCAACCACATGAGTAGCTCTGTAATCATGTCTCAGACCAGCCACTGCAGTGTCTGTGTGTGCAGTTTTAACTGTAAATTTGACTTGGCAAGTGTACCCACTTGCCAGGCCTAAACCGTCCCTTTTCTTACATGTAAGGCACCCCTAAGGTAGGCCCTAGGTAGCCCCAAGGGCAGGGTGCAGTGTATGGTTAAGGTAGGACATATAGTAATGCGTTTTATATGTCCTGACAGTGAAATATTGCTAAGTTCGTTTTTCACTGTTGCAAGGCCTGTCCCTCTCATAGGTTAACATGGGCGCTACCTTTAAATCTGATTAAAGTGTAGATTCCCTTTGGGAGCGGATGGACATGTGGAGTTTGGGGTCTCTGTGCTCACAATTTAAAAATACATCTTTTAGTAAAGTTGATTTTAAGATTGTGTGTTTGAAAATGCCACTTTTAGAAAGTGAGCATTTTCTTGCTTATACCATTTCTGTGACTCTGCCTGTTTGTAGATTCCCTGTCTGGGTCAGTTTGACAGTTGGGCTGGTTGCACCTCACACTAGACAGTGACACAAAGGGAGCTGGGGTGTAGTCTGCATTTCCTGATGAGCCATCTGTGCTAGGAGGTAGGGGAGGAGTGGTCACTTACACCTGAAAGGGCTGTGCCTGTCCTCACACAATGCAGTCTTCAACCCCCTGGTGAGTGTCTGTGGCCTGGCTTGGGCAAGGCAGGATTTCACATTCAAAAGAGACTTTACTTTGAAGTAGGCCTACTTCAAAGGAGAAATTGGGTATAAGAAGGGCACCCAAAAACACAGACTTTAGAACACTTCTGGAAACCAAGAGGAACCTCTGACTGGAGAAGAGCTTAAGAGCTGAGGAAGAAGAGCTGCCCTGCCTGTGACTGTGCTTTGTAGAGCTATCCTGCAGTTGCTGCTTCTGCCAGAGTAAGAGGGCAAAGACTGGACTTTGTGTGCCTTACATCTTGTAAAGATCTCCAAGGACTTGATTTAGAGCTTGCCTCCTGTTGTTTGAAGTCTCAGGGACAGCAAAGATTTCTCTCTGCCAGCACCTGGAGTCTCTGGAGAGACTCCTACTCTGCCCTGTGGTGCCCATCCAATTCCTGGGACCCTGATAGGAGAAGCTGGCAGCCTAAGAAGAAGAAATCCACTCACAGAACGCCATGCGGGGAAAAGAAAGACCTGACTCTGATCTGCGGCTGGGAAATCGACGCGCTGCCGGCTTCGCTGCTAAAAATCAACACTCGTCGGAAACACAACTGAAGAATCGACGCACGGAGCAGGAGAAATGACACGCAGCGTCGCTGATGGAGGCTAGGTGATCGCAACCCGGGCTGCGTGGTTTTGCGGATCATCGTGCGGCTGCATTTCCAACGCAAGTACCGCTGGGCATGTAAAAACAAAGCAAGGCCTGCCCGGACCCGATAGTGCTGACCGGATCGAAGCATCGCTCTCCTGCGGAGACATGAAACGACACGCCCGACTCGACAAAAGGACAAACGACGTAAGGTCCTGCTCGTGAGTGGAATTGACGCATCGCAAGCCCTTTTTGACGCACAGTCGCCCGTGAGGGGTTATTTTTGATGCACCCAAGGTACTTTTTCACGCTAACAGTGTTAGTGTGTGTTTTAAAATACATAAAGACTCTTTTTGCTTTTTAATTGATAACTTGACTTGTGTATTGTGGATTTTTGTTGTTTTGTTTAGATAAATATTTCCTATTTGTCTAAATCTGTGTTGTGTCATTTTGTAGTGTTTTCATTAAGTTACTGTGTGTGTTGGTACACATACTTTACACCTAGCACTAAGAAGTTAAGCCTACTGCTCTGCCAAGCTACCAAGGGGGTAAGCAGGGATTAGCTGAGGGTGATTCTCTTTTACCCTGACTAGAGTGAGGGTCCTTGCTTGAACAGGGGGTAACCTGACTGTCAACCAATGACCCCTTTTCTAACAAGGCCATTGGCACAATCTAGTTTAGATAGTACAAGAGAAATAGTAGCCTGGACCTTGTGTGGAAATCCAAGGTTGGGGAAAATGCATAGTTGGGTTTTCAAAGTGATGAAGCTTGATCGTGCTAATTTGTCCACTTGGGCATTGGTAACTTGGAGTCCATGGTAATTCCAAGGTTTTTAACTTCCTTAGATACTTGAGAAGGTGGTCCCAGATCGCCAGGCCAGATGCACAGTGGGTCATAATCTTTACTGTTGTCACATGTGAGTATTTCCGTTTTGGAAGCATTCAGTTTGAGATGGCTTCAAGTCATCCACTGATCAACGACTCTGGGGCAACTGAAGATTTGTGAGTTTCAAATGTCTTTGGGGCATTCCAATTCAAAGAGTATTTTCATCTCATCTGCATAGTTGTAGCATGTGAGTTGAAATCCATTCATCAGTTCCGGTAATTACATCATGTAGATGTTGAAAAGCATAGGTGAGATAATTGATCCTTGAGGGACTCCTACTTTTGTGTAGTAGGGTTTGGATGAGAAAGGGGAGAATAGATGACATTTGTTCTGTTTTGAAGGCAGAATGTGATCCAGTCCAGAGCAGTTCCTTCTAAGTGGGCTTCATGAAGTCTTTGAATTAGGACCTCATGGTCAACAGTGTGGAAGGCAGCTGAGAGGTTTAAGAGAAGTAGTGCAGCAACTCAATTGCGGTCAACTGTGTTTTTAAGATCATCCTAGATCGCGATGAGTGCAGAGTCAGTGCCTCTTCCTGGGCGGAATCCAGTTTGGTAGTCTGAAAGTATGGAGTTATCTTCAATGAATTGTGACATCTCGGTGAATGCTGCTCTTTCTATCAGATTGCCCAGGCAAGGTCCATTTGTAAGTAATCTGTAGTTGTTAGAGTAATGTGGGTCCAGGTTTTTTTTTTTTAATAACATGCGTATGTATGCCTTTTTAAGGTCTTCAGGAAAGGTTCCTGATGTTAAAGAATTATTGATGATTCTTCTTACAGGTGTGGTAGCAAGAATGTTCTTGAAGATGAGTGCTAGACAAAGGTCGGGAGGGCTGCTGGAAGGTCTGTTTGCTTTGACAAATTCCATAAATTCACTTTGTTATATTAGTTTGAAGAAGTGCAGATGCTGGGATGGCATACTCTTGGAGGGTATTTTAGGAAACAGGTTGCTGCTGGTGGTTTTCCTTTTTTTTAAATAGGAGTCCAATGTGTCTGTTTACTTTTGTAATGATTTGCCAGTTTGTCTGTGAATTCTTGAGTTTTGGATTCAGTTCCATGCATTTAGGTTTTCAAAATTTGTTGAGAGTTTTATAAAATTCATTATTAACAGATTTAGCATTTTGAATTCTGTCTGAGTAGTACCTTTTTAGCTTTTTTGATTGATGATTTGTATATTCTGTTAAGGTTGTGTAGGTGAAGTTTGTCTTGAATGTTGTTTGTTTTGAGACAGGTTAGTTGCAGCCTTCTGATTGTTGTTTTATCTTTTTTAATTCTATATTTCTCCAAGGTGTTGGTCTCTTTTCCTGTTTAGTTTTTTTTTCTTTTAGTGGTATTAGGATATCAAAAGCTCCCTGTAGCCACTCAAAGTTTTGGAACATAATTTATTGTGTCTAGATCTGTGTAGGCTGTTAGTTGTGATTCTAAGTCTTCAAAATTCAGTTTGTTCCATGGTCAATAGATGTATGTATGTAAGGTGGTCTTGTGTGTGTTGGCTTGTCGTGTTTTATGTTGGATAGTTACCAAATGGTTGTCTGACCATGTGACTGGGGTGATGCTTTGAATGGTAACTAGTTCTGGGTTTGCAAAAATTATGTCCAGGATGTGTCCAGCGATGTGTGTGTTATTGTGTACAATCTGCTGTGAGTTCAATGTGACTAGGCCAGCGGTGATAGTTTTCTGTATGTGACATATTGGGTTTGTCAAACCAAATGTTTAGGTCCCCAAGAAGGCAGAGGTTTGAGTATAACATTATAAGGTTTGAAACCGTGCCTAGAAATGTGTCTGGGAATGTTGAATTGTTAGGGCGGAGGTCTGTAAAGGAGGAGGAAGTAATAAGAGGAAGTTGGTATTGGGTTGCATCTGGTGATGAGGGCCTCACAACCTTGTATGGGAATGTTTTCCATTTTGCTGAGATTTATTGCTTGTTTGAGTATAATATTTAGTCCACCTACTCCTTTGTCTGTGCAGTTTTGTGTGATGGTTTGATAGCCTAGAGGAATGGCTTCATATAACACTGGGGCAATTTCATCGCCCAACCATGATTCTGTTACGAATAGTAAGTCAGGTTGTGTGTCAATGAGGAAGTTGTAGATGTGGTGCTTTTATTTTTTTTTAGAGTGATCGAGCATTTATGAACAGGCAGTTTGGAAAATGTGTTTTGGTGGTGGTGTCATTTTGTTTCGGAGAAGAGTGAGCAGTATATTTCGAGCTTGTAGCAGGTGTGTTGTTAGTTGTGATAATTGTATGAGGGTCACAATAGTGTTGTTTTTCTGTATTGTGTTCCTTGTCCAGCAGGTTTAGAAGGCATTTTGTTGGGTCTGTGTGTGTTGGTGGTGGGCTTGGTGGCAGAGAGTGACATGATGAGTTTAGTTATTTTTGTAGAGTAGTCTTGTTGTGTAATTAACAGGGGGTGCGAAGTTGTTAAGGTACAGTTATCAATAATGATTTTGTGATGGAAAAAGTAGTTTTTTTCCTACAAAATCATTATCATTCAGTGTATAGAATGGAGTGCATTCTTCAGAACAGGGGCCAGTGAAATGGTTTCCGAGCATAAATAATTTGGTTATGCCTGCCTCAACCAGTGATTTTATGAAGATTGTGACAAATTTTGGTTTCACTGGCAAATCTTGCAGAATCCACAAATTTTGTATTACACACTACCTGCAAAACCTTCCCCATGTCACATTTTTGTCCTCTTGAGTCTAGCTTCAGTAGAAACTCTTTGACAGAGAGAAATATTCTCCTCCAACTAGACATTTTCTTCTTGAACCAGTCCTATGCTCTTACTTTGTGTGATTTCTTTGTGCAAGTAATGTCCTGTGAAAAGTAACTACATGATATACCGGGGGAATGAACAAAGTGCACGTCTTATGAAATTACACATGTAATTTCTTCAAAATTATGAGCATATCAAGAAAAAATACACATAATGTGCACACTCCTAGAAAACAACTGTATTGAATGCAGCCAAGAAAGTGAAATGCGTACAACCAAAGAGTGTGAATTGCCTTATGGACTTGCCAAGTAGAATGAAATATGTGGGCTATGACTAAGGGGCTTAGTTATCCATATTACCCAAGGGTAGGTCGCTCCCCCTGCCGCTGCAGCTCCACCAGCCCAGGCTCCTGAAACCTCCAAGCAAGTCCTGCGAAAATACAGTAAGTACTCCCCCCGCCCAGCCCCTCACCCTGCCCCGCGCCACTCACCTCTTTTCCTGTTCCTCTGTCTTCTGCCTTCCGCTCTCCCCTCCTACCTCTCTCAGCTCCTCCACCGTCCTTCTTCTCCTCGCTCTTTGCTCCTCTGCTCCTCTGCTGCAGCCCCCTTGCTTCATGCTCTGCTCTTCCTCGGCCCGCTCCTCTTCCTCACCGCGTTCTCTTCCTGCTTCTTTCTTCATCTGTGGTCTTCTTCTGTGTTCTTCTTCTGTATTCTTCTTCTGTGATCTTCATCTGTGTACTTCATCTGTGTTCTTCATCTGTGTTCTTCTTCTGTGATCTTCTTCTGTGTACTTCATCTGTGTTCTTCTTCTGTGTATTTCATCTGTGTATCTTCCTCCTCTTCTGCACCGCGACCTGCGTGTGCTGTCTTCTTTCTTCATCTGTGTTCTTCATCTGTGTATCTTCCTCCTCTTCTGCACCGCGACCTGCGTGTGCTTTCTTCTTTCTTCATCTGTGTTCTTCTTTCTTCCCTGCACCCCGTCCTACGTGTTCTCTCTTCTTCCCTGGTCCTTCTTCTGTGTTCTTCATCTGTGTTCTTCGTATCCTCTGCTTCTCAGGTATCTCCTCTTCTGCCTGACTCCTCTTCCTTGACTCTTCTCTCCTCCTCTTCTTTACCCTTCTTCCTGGCTCTTCTCTCCTCTGTTCTTCTGTTCTTGACTCCTCGCTCCTCTTCTTCTTTACCTTCTTCTTGGCTCTTCTCTCTTCTGCTCTTCTGCTCCTGACTCCTCGCTCCTCTTCTTCTTTACTTTCTTCTTGGCTCTTCTCCCTTCTGCTCTTCTGCTCCTGACTCCTCGCTCCTCTTCTTCTTTACCTTCTTCTTGGCTCTTCTCTCTTCTGCTCTTCGGCTCCTGACTCTTCTCTCTGTCCTTCCTTACTCCCCTCCACCATTAACCCCCCCTCCCCTATCTTTTCTCCCCTCTACCTGACCTCCCCACCCTCCGCTTTCCCGCTGCCACCTCCTGCTCGCCCCCGCCCCCCCTGCTCCCATTCGTTGCCCCACTCCCGCCCCCTGCCCCCAGCTGACCCCTCCCCCTCTCCTCCCTCTTATGGCGGCTGCTGCGCAGCCACGCCGCTGGCGTGCCAAAGGCAAGCCCGTCTGCGCCCGTCCGTGCCTGTACCGCGCCCAGCGCCACGAACCCTGGCCCCCAGCACTCCCAAACCCTGCAGCACCGCTACGACCCCATCACCCTCCACGCCCTCAACCCGGGAAGCACCTGCTTCCAAGCCAACCTGAAACGTACCCACGGACCCTTCGTATGTCACACCTGCAAACTCACCTTCCACCACGAAACCACCACGCCCGCCAGCCCACGTGCCAACAACCACCTCAAATGCATCCTGATCAACGCACGCTCCGTCCACAAGCACGCCGTTGAACTTTGGGACCTCCTGGACTCCACCGCACCGGACGTCGCCTTCATCACTGAAACCTGGATGAACGCCTCCTCGGCCCCCGACATCGCCATAGCCATCCCCGACGGCTACAAGATTTCCAGGAGAGACCGCACCATCCAAATAGGGGGAGGAATCGCCATCGTCTTCAAGGACTCCATCAACGTCACCACCTCCACCGAAGACACCCCCCTCGCCGCCGAACACCTGCACTTCCAGATCCACACTGACCCCAGGACCAGCCTCAGAGGAACTCTCATCTACCTACCGCCTGGACCACGCGCCCTCTTCAGCGACTCTATCAGTGACTTCATCTCCCCGCACGCCCTTGCCTCGCCGGACTACATCCTCCTCAGTGACCTCAACTTCCACCTGGAACAGAACAACGACCCCAACACCACCGCCCTGCTCGACAACCTCGGTCTCAAGCAACTGGTGAACACTCCCACCCACATCGCCGGACACACGCTCGACCCCATCTTCTCCGCCAGCAACCACGTATCCTTCAGCCACTCCTCCGCTATACACTGGACCGACCACAGATGTGTCCACTTCACCTTCCGACGCAAGACTCGCCACCTCCGCACACAACCCATCCCACGCCGACAGTGGAACAAAATCCCCACGGAACAGCTTCTCTCCACTCTCAGCGACAACCAACCCACCTTCTCCACCGACCCCAATGTTGCAGCCCTCAGCCTCACGCATTGGATCTCCAACTGCGCAGACAACCTCGCTCCCCTCAGACGCCTCCCAAGACAGACCAACACCAAAAAACCTCTTTGGTTCACTGATGCCCTCAAGGAATCAAAAAAATCCTGCCGCACCCTCGAGAAAGCCTGGCGCAAGGACCACACCGCAGATAACATGACTGCCCTCAAGAACGCTACCCGCGACCACCACCGACTGATCCGCGCCGCCAAAAGAAATTCCTTCACAGACAGACTGGACAAAAACAGTCACAACAGCAGAGAACTCTTCAACATCATCAAAGAGCTCTCCAACCCTAACGCCAACGCCATCACGCCCTCACAAGACCTCTGCAACTCCCTCGCCACCTTCTTCCATCGTAAGATCACCGACCTACAAGACAGCTTCGGACACCAAACCCAGCCAACCACCACAGAACCTACAACCCCAGCTATCACCCTCATCGCCTGGACTCACATCAACACGGAAGAGACCAAAGCCACCATGAACTCCATCCACTCCGGTGCCCCATTGGACCCCTGCCCACACTTCATCTTCAACAAAGCCGACGACATCATCGCCCGCATCTCCAGACCATCATCAACAGCTCTTTTTCTTCTGCCACCTTCCCCGAGAGCTGGAAACACGCTGAAGTCAACGCCCTACTGAAGAAACCTGCGGCGGACCAAAGCGACCTGAAGAACTTCCGCACCATCTCGCTCCTCCCCCTCCCTGCCAAAGTCATAGAGAAGGCCGTCAACAAGCAACTTACCAACTTCCTTGAAGACAACAACCTACTCGACCCCTCTCAGTCCGGATTCCGAGCCAATCACAGCACAGAAACCGCCCTCATCTCAGTCACAGACGACATCAGAACCCTGATGGACAACGGAGAAACAGTCGCCCTCATCCTCCTCGACCTCTCGGCTGCCTTCGACACCGTCTTCAATGTCTACATGAGCCCCCTCGCCAACACCGTACGCAAACACAGCATCATCATCACCTCCTACGCCGACGACACTCAGCTAATACTTTCCCACACCAAGGACCCCACCAGCGCCAAGACCAACCTCCAAGATGGAATGAAAGACGTTGCAGATTGGATGAAACTCAGCCGTCTGAAACTGAACTCAGACAAAACGGAAGTCCTCATCCTCGGAAACACCCCGACCGGCTGGGACGACTCCTGGTGGCCCACGGCCCTTGGCACCG
Source organism: Pleurodeles waltl (assembly GCF_031143425.1). Classification (NCBI taxonomy): domain Eukaryota; kingdom Metazoa; phylum Chordata; class Amphibia; order Caudata; family Salamandridae; genus Pleurodeles; species Pleurodeles waltl. Next base: position 110,637,503 of record NC_090446.1, on the reverse strand, counting down.
CACCAACCCCCTCAGACCACGCACGCAACCTCGGCTTCATCCTGGACCCACTTCTTACCATGACCAAACAAGTCAACGCCGTATCATCCTCCTGCTTCCTCACCCTCCGCATGCTCCGAAAGATCTTCCGTTGGGTCCCCGCCGACACCAGAAAGACCGTGACCCACGCACTCGTCACGAGCCGCCTGGACTACGGCAACACCCTATACGCAGGAACCACCGCTAAACTCCAGAAACGTCTGCAATGAATTCAAAACGCCTCTGCCCGCCTCATCCTCGACATACCCCACAACAGCCACATCTCCGCCCACCTGAGACACCTGCACTGGCTTCCCGTCAACAAAAGGATCACCTTCCGACTCCTCACCCACGCACACAAAGCCCTCCACAACAAGGGACCCGAATACCTCAACCGCCGCCTCAGTTTCTACACACCCACCCGTCAACTTCGCTCCGCCAACCTCGCTCTCGCCGCCGTCCCTCGCATCCACCGCACCATGGCGGATGGGAGGTCCTTCTCCTACCTGGCGGCCAAGACATGGAATTCCCTCCCCACCAACCTCAGGACCACCCAGGACCACTCCGCATTCCGGAGGCAACTCAAGACCTGGCTCTTCGAGCAGCAGTAACCCCATCCCCCTAGTACCTTGAGACCGGCACGGGTGAGTAACACGCTTTATAAATGTTTATGATTTGATTTGATTTTGATTTATTAGAGCAGGGTCAGTGGCACCGGGCCAAGGGGTGAGAGGGTCCAACTGCACCATAAATGTAGTTGTTTTTGCTGCTAATCTAGGAGATGGGAGCCCATTTTCTTTAATCACTTTAAGGCGCATGGGACCTTTGCTACATCATTGACTATGTGGTAGGGCTTGCTCTTTTGTTGGCACCGGACCTGATACCAAACCTTCTGGGATTTGTTTATGGTTTATGTCTCCATTGAAGTAGAGGCACAGGTGGATTTAGGAACGCAGGCATAGGAGTTAAGAGTTGATAAAAAAACGTAATTTGGTCTAAGTCAGTTTAACTTTCAATAAGCTCTGAGCAATGTTAGGTATAGGATGTCAGATGCTGATAATACCTTAGGGTATAAAAGTGTCTCATTGAGGTACTGCTGTAAAGGTATGTCTTGTTTGGATAGGAGAACCCATGAAGACTCCAAACACAAACTGAATATTAAAAGAGCGAATTAGAAGGCACATACTCAGATGCAGAGGATAGGTTTTGAATGAGTCCAACCAACTCAATATTATGTTCTCTGTTGGTCACTTAAATAGAAAAATTTCTGAGAGCTGTTTTAGAAATATCTACGTGGAGGGAATGGGTATAAAGCAACAATTGGAGCAATGTGGGGTTAAAGGTTCTGAGTGGATATTATGGACATGGAAGCAGGGTTCACCTTTGCCAAGGAATTGCATTACATCATTGACTTTCTATTTGGATGGTGAGACCATCAATGCCCCCTGTGGTTTGGTGACCCATCCACCAAGGGCCAAAGGGACCTCTTAAGTTCGGAATTTCCTGTCATAGTTCCAAGGTCACACACCATTTAGAAAGTGAACAGTGTTATCATTCACTTAAAAAAGGGCACAATAGAAAAGATTGCTACAAATTCTACTTCAAACAGAAAACATTTTACACAACCATCTTCCAAATATTAGACACCTGCAGTATTGTTAACCACACAAGTTCAGACAATGTGTGGCTATTTCACTAAAGCTTGTAATAACTGCAGATGTGTTAGCCTACAACTTTTGTCTTTTTTTATTCTAATTCTCTACATTTCTAGGCTTACCATGGTCAATTCTCCAAGATGCGTACCTTGAGATTTTGATATTATCGGTTTCTGCATGAGGATTCTGTCTGCCCCAGATGGCTTAAATACTGATCCACACATCAACTGCGAAAACGCACTTTGTCCTTACTACTGGACTTTTTTTATGATGACCTAATCTACATTAGGTATGTTCTTCTTGTTATTTCCAGAATATCCTGCTCTGGATTACTTTCTCACTTTCAAAAGGATAGTTGGTTACATAAGGGTCTTTCCTTAAGCAGTCACAATACGGTTATCCTATCGTATTTAACTTCGCACAATTCTTTTTTCTTTTCTATCTCTTCGAATGGGTTTACTCCTTACTATAGACTCTGTTTGTCACGGCTCGTTTTCTAAAGACACTATCAATCGTCCCTCCTAGGTGGTTTGATCACTCACAGTGGTTTGTTCATGCTCTCAACCCTCTCATCTACGTAATGACCCCGGAATATCATCAGAATAGTTTTTTCTTATTATCGCTTCTCTTTGCTCATTTAATTTACAGCCTTGAGAAAGTCAATGCGACAAAACACGTGTCGGCTGTAAGTTGTATACTGGCCCTTTTCCTTCTTGATAAAAATAAAACTTTATCATCACCAACTACGTGGCTTTGGACTTTCAGTTGCTTTCCGCTTGGATGAACTATGCCGAATTACTTATGGTATGCCCTGGTCTATATTGACAACCTTCTCTCTTACCCCTCCCCACTCATTCTTCACCGGCCGCCCACACACATTTAGCGCCTGATTACGACCTTGGCAGATGGGATACTCCGTCACAAAAGTGACAGATCTCCCGCCCGCCATTGTACAAGTTCCATAGGATATAATGGATCTTGTAGGACGGCGGACAGGATATCCGTCACATCTGGGACGGAATATCCCAACCGCCAAGATTGTAATCAGGCCCTTAGTTTCTGCAAAGAGTAGGTGGTAAATGGGAGCGTTAATCTGCATGGAATAGGAAATCCCTTCAGAGATTTTCTGTAGAAAACTAGGGTAACTTGGTTATCACCGATTCCATGGTTATTAATTCTAAACAGTCAGATTTAGGTGCCTGGATACTTGATGGAAACATTTTTGCTGACAACTTGACCAAAGTCTGCCCCACTCGCAATTGGGGCTTATGTAATAATTGTCTACCCTAAATGGTACTCATTTACTGTACTTAAAAGGCTAAACAAGCCTTGATCAAGGCCGTAGTTCTCACTTTTTTGCTTTGCCAATGCTTTTTGCCGACGCTGTGCAGCATCAGCAAAATGAAAAATAAAAAGACTATTGCTGGTAGCATTGGCAAAAAAACCTCAAAAAAAATAGTCATCATGCATGTGCACTATGGTGACCACCTGGCAGGCAGGCAAATTCTGGACAGTGACGTTAAAAATGCAGGGCAAAGGGTCAAAATTCAGGACAAAATTTAAGACAAAAGGTCATTTTTACGGACCCACCTGAGGAAGTTGCACGGTTATAAAATAAACAGCTGACAAAAGTACAAGACAAAATAGATTTATGTTGTTTAATTTACATTATACCTTGGAGTATTGAGCACACATTGACATGTAGTTAGACATATTTCATGAAGAAAAAATAGCTAACATATACACACTGCAGAATTTGACAGCCAACATAAGGGTCAATTTTCACAATTCTACACCTTACCTTGAATGATAGTGCCAGAAGCAAAGCTGTGTTGCTATAGGTAGACTTAGAATTCACAGGCAGTAGCACTACAAGCAAGTGAAACAGAGAGAGAAATGATTGTGTGAAAGGAGGAGAGAGGGCTGTATACAGAGATGAAGAGACAGAAAATTGAAACAGTGAGAGTAAACAGTGAGAGAATAGGAAAGCAAGCAAGGGTCTGCCTGCTGAGAGAGAGAAAGAATAAGCAGTGAAAAGAGAATCACAGAAGAAGATGGGGCAGAGAAAGGAGCAACAAACAGATACAGAAATATACTGAGGGTGGTAGAGGAAAGGTTGAAAAGGAAAAAAGGTCGAGGGGCATATAAAAAGCAAGGTAGAGGGAACTGAAAGAAAGCATGTGGGGGACTGAGAGAGGCAGCGATGACTGGAATAGTGAGAGAGAGGAAGGAGCAGATAGGAAAAAGGGAACTGATAGAGAAAGATTATTAGGGAGTGAACTGAGAACTTATTTGAGGGGTCCCTGTGTAACATGCATGCTTTCAGTCCCAATTCCAATGTACCATTTCTTTAGAAATATGGTGTTCTTCTGCAAATTCATGTAACAGAGCACAGAAACTTCACTTACTGTGCCATGTTGAGTGAAATGTTAGTAAATCTGCTCCTCAATGGTTTGGCACAGGTGTACTGAAATATGTTTTGTCTTTGACCTTGTAGTGGGCCCTGCTGACTTTTGGCTAGGGTCATGTTAATGAAATTATATGTATATATACTTATATATATATATATATCTATTACCTGGTGGTGGTCGCCACTAGGTAGTTATAGGTAGGATCACGTTTGTATACAAAAAGTGGATTTTTTACTTGCCTATATCATTGGCACTGCTTGATGAATCTTCACAAAACTTTACAAAACAATTTGCTAGTACCGTCAGCTGCTGCCTGGAAAGTTTTGGGATGACCCAACCAGGGGGTGCCAAGAAAAAAGGGGGGTCCCAAAACCTGTTTTCCCATTCATTTTTCTATAGGTATTTTTACAGCAGTAGCGCAAAAAATAGTTGATGGAATTACACCAAATCTGACAGGAAGGTAGGTCCTGGCCCAGAAAGAATGCTTATTTGTTTTGGTGTATTTCCGTTCAGTAATTTTTGAGAAATTAAGGGGAAAACAAATTTGTATATCTAGGGACGCGAAGGATTTGTGACCCCTAATGATCTTTTGCTGAGATCTGATTGGCCGATAACACTTCAACAACAGAAGCTGTTGAAATGTTGTCAGCCATCTTGGGACTCGGCTTCAGCCGAGTCCAAAAATAAAAGTAAAAAAAAAAAAAAAGGGGCCAGGGTACAAATACCCTGACCCCTTAGCTCTGGTGGTGGGGTCCCAAAGGCACACCCCAGGGCTAAAAAGAAGTTTTTTTTAATTTTGTGAGCGGAGATGCGGTGGATCTGCAAATCCACTCGTAAATTTTTTTTTTAAGAAAACGAAGCGCGGGCTCCTGTGCTTCGTTAATCTAATGCCCCTGGGTGGGCCAAGTCCTGTTTTTTTTTTTTTTTTTTTTAAACAGGGGAGGGGGGCCTCCTGGCTCCCTCCTGCTGCCTCAAGGACCACCACCTCCCCAGGGCTCATATTTTTTTGGATGCCGCTGCCAAGGGGACCGCCACCTCCCCAGGGCTTCATTGTAATATGATTACCAAATAGAAAAATATGTGAGGCACTCCTATTCAAATAATAGAGTCATCTATGGGTAGTCACAAAAAAGAGACCGAAGCAGTCATATATATATAAAGATCATACAACTATATGCAATTTTAAGAAAGGTATAAATGACTACATAAGGGGATACGGTACATGGAAAACTAATTTTATACTTTTCATCTAATTATTCAAAATATGTGACAATTGTAATACCAATAGACATATGAAATACACAATACAGACTAGACATCAATACATACAATTGTAATACCAATAGACATATCAACTACACATTACAGACTAGACATCAATACATGTTGAACATACATAGATCAAAAACAAACATAAAGATAATATCCATGGTCAGTCCATCAAAAAAGAATCATGTTAAAGTCCAATCAGAAGATTAAATAATCAGTAGTTCCATTTGTAACCATGTAGTTCACTCTGCTTGAAGAGAGAAAAAACCATCCGAGTACTCCAGCCTACACGTGTTTCGACCTATTCTGGACTTCCCCAAGGCTCCTTGCAGGGGTATATGTCCATGTCATACTCTTAGATACCTTGCTGTAATCCTTCTGGTTACAATGTAGTTCATGATGAACAGATCAATGGAATGCAAATGTCATTTTGCCAGATCACTCGTCTGGAAAGAATTTGTCCAAACAGAACAATCTCCGATTCGGACGCGATGTCTTTTTCTGTTCCATTTAGCATTTAACTAATTACGAATATTTTCAAATACTGTTCTGTTTGGACGAATATATATATATGACTACTTCGGTCTCTTTTTTGTGACTACCCATAGATGACTCTATTATTTGAATAGGAGTGCCTCACATATTTTTCTATTTGGTAATCTTTTTACTGGTTAGGGTTTCCCTTCCAGTACACATATTTTGGCAACAACATGTTTATGTGTTTTGAGCACCCGTTTTATACTTTCGCACTATAGGAGTATGCGGCCATTCTAAGCTTTCTGTTGCCTTGTCTTTATTGTAATATGCGTTAGGGGGCCTCCTGGCCCCCTACTTCTCCCCCGGGGACCACCACCTCCCAGGGGCGATCTTGTCATTAATGCAGGGGCCCCTGTGGCACCCTGCTGCCCCGGGGCGACCACCACCCCCTGGCACATGTTTTAAAGGATAAAGGGGGTCCGATACGGACTCCCACCCCCTGGGGAACACCACCCCCTGGGGCAAGACTGTAGTTGGAGCTGGGGCACGTGGCCCCCGCCCAGGGACCACCACCCCCGGGACAAATGTTTAAAAAAATAAAGGGGGTACCTATGGGACCCCAACGCCCCAGGGACCACCACCCCCCAGGGCTATGATCCCATTGGAGGGGCCCCCTGGCCACCAAGGAGCTTCTGATAGCCCATAAAGGGCCTTATTATAAAAATATTTATTTTTTTAAATAAAAATAAAAAAGTGGGGCCAAATGAGGGCTCCCCACGCGGTCCCCGTTTTATTTATTTTTTAATACAATGCCCAGAAGGGGCTAAAAAACAAAAGGAAAAAAAAGAAAACCCTCATCGCTCAGTGTGAAGGTCGCAGATCTTAACACTGAGCTATGGGGGTTTGAGTCCAGGTGGCTTCATTTCCTTTTTTTAAACATTGAAATTGTATTTTTTTAAATATATTAAAAACATTTTTTTGTTAAATCCAACAAAAATATCTCATTCTATGTGTATAAGATATTAAAGCCTAAATAAACTCTCGCTCACTTTCTTTCTCTCTTTCTGCCTCTCCTTCAATCAATTTCTCCCACTCACACACCCACTGAGACACTTACTCACCCACTCTCAGACCAACTTAGACACTTACTCACCCACTCACAGACCCACTCAGACACTCACTCACCCACTCACAGACCCACTGACATGCAGCCACTCAGAGACCTGCACACAGACTGACAGGTTACAGGGACGTTATAGTTAGGAATAAGAATTTTAAAAAACGTAGAAAGTCACTGAAAAAAAACAAAGGTTACATAGCCATTATAGTTACATTCTGAATTTACTCGTACAAAACCATAGAAATTCAGCAGTTATTGTTACCTGAGCTAACTATAACTTGTGCTCCTGTAATGTACTACTTATGACTTCAAATATTATATCACTCATGACATGGTCACTGATGATATCATACACACAAACAGTCATACACCCATTCATTTGTTGATACAAACTCTTGTATACACACACACACACACACACACACACATAACATAACATAACGTGTATTTGTAAAGCGCACGTTCACCTGTAGGCCTCTTGGCGCTGAATAACATATGTTTATTGTTACCAAACTCAATGGTACTCACATACTTATTCAGAGATGTATAAAAGTAGTTATATACAGACATTCATTCAGTCAAAAAGCCACTGACACAACCAGGGTAGTACAGGGAAACCCAACCGCACCCGGTCCTTTGTTTGTAAGTGCAGGTGAAAGACTAGTGATTTCTGATAACTCCCTAGGCTGACCCATTGTCATTTTGTATGTGACAATCAGTCAGCAGACAAAATGACAATGGGTCCATCTCAGTCTGTGCTAGGGTGGGGAGGGGCTGCAGCAGCCCCTTATCTTCAGAGGAGTGTGCTCTGGCCCCAGAAGTGACTGCTTCAGAACTTGGAAGCTTCTCGCAGGAGAACAGCTTAACTGGCTGCAATCCCCAGCATTGCGGACAAAAGCCATCCGTAAAGAGGGTCATTACAGACAACGGACATAACACCCAAATAATGGATGGTCCATGAAATTTATGGCTGGGTGGTCACCCTAATGCACACATATGCATCAAGGCTCTACAAAAGCCCCAGCTTGGTGATGTACACATATGTATGCATCACTATGCATGCACGTGTTTATTATTAGGATGCAGTGCCAATTTTTTTAAATATACCATTCCAAGATCGTTGATGCCAATCTGGGGGGTACATGATAAAAATATTAAAAGTGCAACAAATTGCTTTTTTTAGAAAAGAGCATCCTGCCGGGCCTTACAAAAAAAGAAAAACTGAAAAGAAATGTGATTGAGTGGGATGGGTGAACAACGGTGGATAGGATGGTATGTGAGGGTAAAATGTCACTGAGTGCCAGAAGCAATTGACACCAGGAGCAACAAAACTTGGATTGACAACAACAAAATTTAATTAAAAAGCCAATCAGGACTAGGGGGAGCCTGAAATGCAATAGATAAGTTTGGAGGTGTGGGAGCAACACAGAATGCAGAGACTGGGATATGACTGGGAAGCAACCCATGTGAGATAGAGCAAGAAAACACATGCCGTCACATAGGTTGCTGAAAAAAGTAACTCTCTGATGTGGAGGTATGGAAAGATGAAAGGTATGCAGTCAAGCGTATGTGGCAAACAGGCTACACTCCAGGGAAGGAGCAAAAAACTGAAAAAGAAAAAATGCATTGAAGAAAAAGCAAGTAAATGTGATTGCCAACCAATGGTAAATATGGGCTGACCCAAATTGACCTCTAAATGTTGGTATTGTGTACTTTAGGTTTTGACAGCATCAGCTAAGCTTTAGGTGACATCTAAAGAGGTCTCAGGCCTTCACTTCTTGACATAGCTAATTACAGTCATACCTCATCTGTGAGTGCTCAGACCACTGAAATGTCTTCTTTGCTTTATGTGGCACCCTTTAAGGGGTTCCCCTTTGCCACACTCTGACCAACTATAGTTCAGATCTGCCCTTCACTTCTAACCTCCAGGAAAACGCTCAAATCCCTCCTCTTGTTCACCAATATCCTTGCCTCCTAATACTGTCTCCCTACCATCCTGTCTGCTTTGTGTGAACTACAGCTGTCCTACCATGCCTTGGTTAGTGTATGCTTTCATGGTGGATTTTCTGACCACCATTATGTAACATGAGCAATATAGGCCTCACCCAACTAGTCAATGTACCCTCACACAAGGCCGGACACTCTCTCAACCCACTCTTTATCTCAAGCAACAGAGTCAGACTCACCACATCACAGAACTCTCCTGGCCTGACCACAGCATTTTCCACTTTACCATCACTTATGCCCAAAATACCACCACCAGGAACCACAGAATCGACTACCGCAACTGGAGCAGATCAACTGAATCACAGTAGACGCAGGCCCGCAGCTCATCCAAGCCCAAGACATAATCTGACCTCAACTATGCCATCCTGAATTTCTCCTCCCAGATCTCCAAATGTGCCGAGTCAGTTGCCCCGCATAAACCAGCCAGAACCAACAAAGCCTCTACAAATGCCGGCTGGTACACTCCGGAGCTCAAAGTCACCAAGCGCAGCTGCTACAAACTCAAAAAACAATGGCAATCCACCAGGAAGCCCTCTGACAGAACATCCCACAAAGCAGCCCTCAGCAACTACTACTGACAACTCAAGGAGGCCAATAGAGTGGCCATCATGACCCACATCGACTCAGCATCGGACCGCACAAAATAACTTTTCAAGTTAGTCAAAGAATACTCCAATCCAGCAGCCACCAAGAACACCATCCACCCCTCCCAAGAACTCTGCAACATCCTCTCAGACTACTTCCACAGCAAGATCGTGACCATCTACAATAACTTCGACCCCCAACCCACGACCTCCAACATCAGCTCTCCCACCCCCCCCAGCGCACACTAACAGTATAATCTCAACATCGGCACTGCTCACTACTCAATCCACCTCAGCCATTCTATAATCCATTCACTCTGGGTCACTCTGGGTCACACACCGCCCCATGCCCCCACCACCTGCTCAACGCGGAACCAACCACATCAGCACAGAACTCATGAGCATCCTCAACACTTCCATCACATCTGCAGTTTTTCTGGACAAATGGAAACGACTAACAGAAATCAAACCACTCCTGAAAAAACCCTCTACCGACCCTAAAAGAACTCAAGAATTACTGACACATCTCTCTACTCCCCTACCAGATCAAAGTACTCAAGAAGGCCAACAATCAGCAGCTCACCAGCTACCTGGAAGAAAACAAACTACTGGGCACCTCCCAAATAGGTTTCGATTCCACCCACTGCAACAAGACTGCACTGACAACATCAGAGCACTCCTTGACCATGGGGAAACTGCCATCCATCAGCTGCGTTCAACACCATCTACCACCACGCCTCCATCAACAGACTCCACTGCATTGGAATACAAAATGATGCTCTCAAATGGATCACCTCGTTCCAGACAGGATGCACTGAGAGCATCAGACTACCCGCTTTCACCTCTGCACTCATGAACATCATCTGCAGCGTACCCCAAGGTGCATCCCTCAGCCCCACTCTGTTCAATATCTACATGACCCCCCCTGGCCGACATCGTTAGATGCCATGGACTCAACATAATCTCCTATGTAGATGATACTCAACTGATTCTCTCACTTACTGATCACCTCTCCACCACCACAACCAACTTTTGCAAAGCCATGACCAGCATAGCGTACTGGATGAAAACCAACTGCCTGTAGCTCACCTTCGACAAGACATAAGTCCTAATCGTTGGGAAAAACACCTCCATTTGGGACCACAGCTGGTGGCCAGCCGAACTCAGACCCACTCCCATGTCTACAGACCACACTTGCAACCTTGGCATCATCCTCGACAGAGAGCTGACCATGAAGAGGCAGATCAACACAATCGTCTCCTCCTGCTTCCAAACCCTTTGCATGCTCTGCAGAATCTTCAGCTGGATTACAGCCAACACCAGGAAAACCGTCACCCAGGCCCTCATCACCTGCTGCCTTGACTACTGCAACGCTCTCAACGGCATGTCCTCCCAACTCCTGAAGAGACTCCAGACAATACAGAACATCATCACGAGATTCATCCTGGACCTTCCCATGTGGACCACATCACCCCCCATCTCAGAAACCTCCACTGGCTCACCGTCAAAAATGAGATGTCATTTCAAGCTCCTCATGCATGCCTACAAAGCCCTACACCAGTGGTCCCCAACTTGTTGACTTCTGTGGACCCCCCCTTTATCAATAGTGGAACCTGGGGATCCCCACTGAGTCTTTATTGGAATTTGGGACCCCCCATTGAGTTATTGCTGTAACTTAGGACCTAATCTGTTATTATTACTGAATTTTCAAAGCAGTCACGGACCCCCGGAGGAAGCTTTGCGGACCCCCAGGGGTCCCAGAACCACACGTTGGGAATAACTGCCCTACATGATCAAGGACCAGACCACATTAACCACTGTCTACACTTCCACCAACCCACCAACTTCCTCTCTGGCCCACGCACACACACTGAGAATCCAGCACAGCCGCAGCGGCGGCCTCTCTTCTCCTATCAATCAATCAATCAATCAATCAGATACATTTAGAAAGCGCGCTACTCACCCGTAAGGGTCTCAAGGCGCTGGGGGGAGGGGGGGTGGGTCAGTGCTCGTAGAGCCAGGTCTTGAGCTGCCTTCTGAAGGGGAGGTGGTCCTGTATGGCGCGAAGGTGGCTGGGAAGGGAGTTCCAGGTCTTCGCTGCCAGAAAAGAGAAGGATCTTCCTCCGGCGGTGGCTTTGCGGATGCGGGGTACGGCTGCCAGGGCTTGTCCGGTCGAGCGTAGGGTGCTCGGAGGAGTGTAGAATGAGACGCGGTGGTTGATGAGTTTTGGTCCGAGGTTGTGCAGGGCTTTGTGTGCGTGGGTGAGGAGTCTGAAGGTGATCCTCTTGTTGACTGGGAGCCAGTGAAGTTTCTTCAGGTGTCCGGAGATGTGGTGGTGGCGGGGTATGTTCAGGATGAGTCGTGCGGCAGCGTTCTGGATTCGTTGCAGTTTCCTCTGCAGCTTGATGGTGATGCCGGCGTACAGAGTGTTCCCATAGTCCAAGCGACTGGTGACGAGGGCGTGGGTGACGGTCTTCCTGGTGTCGGTGGGGATCCAGCGGAAGATCTTGCGGAGCATGCAGAGGGTGTTGAAGCATGCCAAGGTCACCGAGTTGACCTGTCTGGTCATGGAGAGGGATGAGTCCAGGATGAAGCCGAGGTTGCGTGCGTGGTTGGTGGGTTGGGGAGTGCTGCCCAGGGCGGGAGGCCACCAGGAGTCGTCCCAGGCGGTGGGTGTAGGGCCGAGGATGAGGACCTCCGTCTTTTCTGTGTTGAGTTTAAGCCGGCTGTCTGTCATCCAGTTCGCTACTTCCTTCATGCCTTCGTGTAGTCTGGTTCTTGCTGAGGTGGGGTTGTTGGTGAGGGATAAGATGAGCTGGGTGTCGTCGGCGTAGGATATGAGGTCGAGTCCGTGTTTTCGTGCGATGTTCACCAGGGGGGTCATGTAGATGTTGAAGAGGGTGGGGCTGAGGGAGGATCCTTGGGGGACGCTGCAGATGATCTCTGTGGCTGTGGATCTGAAGGGGGGGAGGCGGACTCTCTGAGTTCTTCCGGAGAGGAAGGAGATGATCCATTCCAGGGCCTTGCCTCTGATGCCGGTGTTGCTGAGGCGACGTATCAGGGTACGGTGGCATACCGTGTCGAAGGCTGCAGAGAGATCCAGGAGTATGAGGGCCACGGTTTCTCCTTTGTCGGTCAGGGATCTGATGTCGTCCGTGGCTGCGATGAGGGCGGTCTCGGTGCTGTGGTTAGCTCTGAAGCCGATCTGTGAGGGGTCGAGTGAGTCGTTGGTTTCCAGGGCGGTGGTGAGTTGAGCATTGACGATTTTCTCAATCACTTTGGCGGGGAACGGTAGGAGCGAGATGGGCCGGAAGTTTTTGAGTTCGGTGGGGTCTGCTGTTGGTTTCTTTAGGAGGGCGTTGAGTTCGGCGTGTTTCCAGTTCTCCGGGAAGGTGGCGGTGGTGAAAGACGCATTGATGATGTCTCGGAGGTGGGGTGCGATGATGTTGTCGGCTTTGTTGATGATGTGGTGCGGGCAGGGGTCGGATGGTGATCCTGAGTGGATGGAGTTCATGATGCGGGTGGTTTCCCCGGTGGTGGTTGGGTTCCAGGTGAGGATGGTGGTGTTGTCGGTGGCGGGTTCCAGTGGTGGGTTCGTGTTGGTTGTGGTGAAGCTGTTGTAGATGTCGGTGATCTTGTGGTGGAAGAAGGCTGCGAGGGAGTCGCAGAGGTCCTGTGAGGGAGGGATGGAGTTGTTTTCTGCGTCGGGGTTGGAGAGTTCTTTGACGATGCCAAATAGTTCCTTGCTGTTGTGGGCGTTGTTGTCTAGTCTGTTCTGGAAGGCTGATTTTCGTGCGGAGCGGAGGCGTTGGTGGTGTTGGCGGGTGGCGTTCTTGAGAGCAGACATGTTCTCCTCGGTCTGGTTGAGGCGCCAAGTCTTTTCGAGGGTGCGGCATTCTTTTTTGGAGTCCTTGAGGTCGGGGGTGAACCAGGAGTTTTTCTTGTGGTTGTTAGTGTTTGCTTGGGTCTTTAGGGGGGGCCAGGAGGTTGGCGCAGTCGGAGATCCAGCTCGTGAGGTTGTTGGTGGCTTCGTTGGGGTCTGTGGTGCTGGTGGGTTGGTTCTGAGAGAGGGTCGATGTGAGTTGTTCCGTGGTGATTCGATTCCACTGTCTTCTTGGTGGTTGCTGGGTGTGGTGGTGCACGGTGGTCTTCTTGAAGCTGAAGTGGACACAGCTGTGGTCCGACCAGGCGAGTTCGGTGGTGTGGCTGAAAGAGATGTGTTTGCTGGAGGAGAAGATGGGGTCGAGCGTGTGTCTGGCGTGGTGGGTGGGGGTGTTGACTAGCTGTTTCAGTCCCAGGTTGGCGAGGTTGTCCAGTAAGGCGGTGGTGTTGTTGTCGGTGTGGTTCTCCAGGTGGAAGTTGAGGTCCCCTAGGAGGATGTAGTCGGTGGACGGGAGTGCGTGTGGGCTGACGAAGTCTGCGATGTCTTCGCTGAACTTAGTGCGTGGTCCTGGTGGTCTGCACATGAGGGTGCCTCTGAGGGTGGTCTTGGGGTCGCTGTGGATCGCGAAGTGGAGGTGTTCGGCGTCGGGGAGTGAGTCGTCGACGTGGGTCGAGATGCGGATGGAGCTTTTGTGTGCGATGGCGATGCCTCCTCCGGTGCGGTTGGTGCGGTCTTTCCGGATGATTTTGTAGCCGTCGGGGATGGCTATGGTGATGTCGGGTGTCGAGGAGGGGTTCATCCAGGTCTCGGTGAGGAAGGCGATGTCCGGTGTTGTTGAGTCGATGAGGTTCCATAGTTCGATGGCATGCCTGTGGACGGATCGGGTGTTGATCAGGATGCAGTCGAGGTTGTTTCCGGGGGAGTCGTTCTTGTCGGGTGCGATGTGTGTTCGTAGGCAGGTAAAGCGGCAGTTGCGGCAGGTGAAGGATCCTTGGGTCCGCTTTGGGGTAGCGCGGTAGCAGCCCGGCGTGCGGCCGGGGTTGAGGGCGGTGAGGGTGGTGGTGTCGTAGGTCAGGCGGGGGTGGCGGATGGGGTGGGGGTCGCGGGGACCAGGGGTTCGGGCGCTGGGTGCGGTCCAGGCACGGACGGGCTTGCCTTAGGCGCGCCTTCGGCGCGGCCGCCATATATGGGGTAGCCGGGGAGGAGGGGTCAGCTGGGAGGCGGGAGGGTAGGTGAGCCAATGGGATTGCGCTTGAGGAGCGCAGAAACGGCGGGAAAAGCGGGAGGCGGGCGGCGGGAAAAAACGAGGGAAAAACGGCTTTGGGAGGGTGGCGAGAAAACAGGGGAAGAGCGATGCAGACGACGAGAAAGGCGGAAAAAGGACGAAAAAAGGCGGAGAAAAACAAGCACAACGAGAAGGGGCACCGGGCGCACAGGGGGGGGGCCACGCACTCGGGGATACAGAAAAAAGGTGGAATTACATTCAACCAGGCAGTCTCTGAGGCAGGCACTCGGGGGTACAAAATAAAAGAGGGGAACCGGGCGCTCTGGGGCCACGCACTCGGGAAACAAGGAGAGAAGTGGAAGCGTCAGTCACGGGGGCACACAGGCAGAAATAGGCAACACTGAGGCAGGCAAGCACTGGTGGCGCTGCGGAGGCGGGGGAGTGACCTACCCTAAGGTCACACATCGCAGCCAAGACCTTGAATGACCCACCCCTTCCCACTGCGAACTGCACCCTCACTGGCAGACTTCAGAAAGACACTCAAGACCTGGTTCTTCAACAGAGACATCACACCCCAGTGCCCTGATACCCCCCAGGGGTGACAGTGACACGCTGTACAAATGACTGATGATTGATTGAACATGTCACCCACTGCCTGTTACCTTACATGCATTTGTTTTGGCAATTCCTACATCTGTATGACTCATTTCTTCCATCTGTACGTCCTTTAACAATACTGCTGGTAAATCTCTCAAGTCGTAGCTGCAAACACCAAATGTCCATGTGTAAAAGTGGGGAGATACAGCACCCCTTTGGCTGTCGGTGCCTTTGCCGTGAGCCCAGCCAGAGCCGCAGCTTGGGGGGGGAAGGGGAATAAATCTGTTCTCTGATAAATAGTTGTGTGCAGGTGATTTCAGTCGGGTATGGTGAGGTGTCTGTCAGATTTCACCAGGAGTTTTTACACACACAGACAAAAAAGAACACACACTCTCTCTCTTCCTCTGTTTAGAAAGACTTCAAAAATATTGGTAATTCACAAAATAGTCCCCTTTCACTCAATTAGTGCACCTACCAATCCTCATTCATCTCTCCTTCCACTGCCTCTTAAGCCTCTCTCGTGCACCTTGCTTGTCATGACGTGTCAGGTTGGCACATGATGTATTTTAACATGTGCCAGCCTGATTGTCGGGAACTCTGAAGGTACCCCCTCCTCCCCCAGTCATACTGACCAAGCTAGGCCCCTGGGCCCAGCTCTCACATGCTAGCCTGCAATTCGACTGGCCCTGAATGCACGTATCTTCCCAGTATAGCAGCTGCATGTATCACTCAGGGGTCTTTGTTAGAAAATACACATACGCGCTCTCAAGGCTTCACGCTAGATGATTTTTTTATTTTCTATGTATTCTGTCCCTTGCAATCAGGCCTTATCATTCATCATCGCATGGACTCCAATAAGCACTTCCATGTGACATGATCAGAACTTGTCTCCGTCTGGCCCTGTTTCAGTGAAATATCGAGAGAGCTGCGGCGTTCGCTTCGCTCATTTTCACCTGCCGACAGTCGCATTTCTCTCACTGCAGATTTACCCCTTGAGCTGAGTCCCTGGCAGTGAGCATCCATCCAGTCTTTGGTATCAGACCTCACTGGCATCTGTTGCTTGTCTCAGACGCACGCGGTGCCAAACACTGCTGGCCCCGGGATTGCCCCCACGCGCCAGACGCGCGAGCTGTGAATACACGAACGCAGCGCGCGCTGATCTCCCATCCGAATGCATCACTTGAAAGGCAGGATCGGCTCGAGGCGGCCGGCCCACAATGGCAGCGGTAATGAGAACAGGTGACATCCATTTTCTAGGAATAATTGTGTCTGGGGAGGCTGGCAGCTTTGACAGTGACGGGAATCAAAGCCCGTCCTTTGATTTATTGCGGTGACTCGCCGGGCCAGCGCGAGCATCACCTAGAAGGAGTTACTAAACCTGCTGATGATGCGGCGCTCTGCAGGATGCAAGGGAGAATGTGCAGGCATTTGAACTCGTGACCCTTGCACACGCCTGTTCCCTGCACCGAGGGAGTTATCTCACTACCCTCTTTAAAGCAAAATTGAGGCATATCCAAAAATATATATGTATGTGTCAATATCTTTATATCTATAAGATACAGCTGAAAAGATTACCTCACACTAGTTTATATTCCAGTTGAAAGGTGCTCTGACGCTGTAACCTGCTGCAAGTAAAAGTAAGCCGGCAAAGATAACTGAGTGCAATGGTAAAACAGATGCACATCATGCACCCAACTGTGAATGTGTATGTTTGCACTTACACAGTCAGCTGCCGTTGGCAGAAATTCATGAATTTTGGCCACATGTAAAAAGTCATGTTGCGATTTCAAAAAAGATTTGTGAATCGTATATTGGATTCACAAATATGGCACACGCTTCAAATCTCAAAATTACATCGGGATTGTAAGCGGAAAGTTTGATTCATGAGAGCGCAAAACCTAAAATAGTGGCTAGGGATCGCTTGGTATTGCCATTTTAGGGATCGGTAATTCAAAAATTAGAAATCCGGTCACAAATCTTGACATATTTTTCCTTTTTTTTAAAAACTGAACCCACGTGAGGAGCCTCTCACTGTGTTCTGGGATTCAGGGTGTGCTACCCTTCCACATGAAGGGTATTTTTATCAAAACTGCAGGACACAGAATTTGTGCCTCGAGTCTTGTAATGGCTGCAGCAAGAGAAATTTACACTTAAGCCAATGAGATTTCTCAGATGCGCGGTGCCAACTTTGCTATTGCTGATCTGAAAGGGACAATGGGAGTGAAGACACCCTTGCCCACAAAGATTTTTT
Organism: Pleurodeles waltl; assembly: GCF_031143425.1. Classification (NCBI taxonomy): domain Eukaryota; kingdom Metazoa; phylum Chordata; class Amphibia; order Caudata; family Salamandridae; genus Pleurodeles; species Pleurodeles waltl. Next base: position 110,620,006 of record NC_090446.1, on the reverse strand, counting down.
TTTTTTTTTTTACAAATTACTTGACTTGTGAATTCCTTGCAAGTCCCAAACTGTAGAGACATATCGAAGTGTTAACTATATAAATAAAGCTTATCTACCCTTTTAAATATTAATATTTCAAAAACTACTGAACAGATTTACAATAAACTAATGTAAGCTCGCATTTCGAGTAAAGTTCTTCTTTCATGCCCAGGTTGGTGACAATCTGTTCAGCCATTCAGGCTGTAGGCGTGGGCAAACTTTCCTCTGAAGCTAAAATGAGAAAACACACTTTATTTCACCCCACCTAACCTTTATCCCAATGGACAGATCACCATAACTCTTGGAATGCAAATGCTTAGCTGACCAAGCTATTAAATTGCCAAACCTCTTGTAAATCCATCAATTGGGACCAATGGTTTTAGGCAATGTCCTTGAGTACGGTAAGAAGTGGTTTAGTTTTTATTTTTGATGTCATATGCCATTCACTGATCAAAATAGATTCCAAGTCCGACTTCAGGAAGGTACATTGTCACTTTCTTGAAACAAAATGGCAAACTTTCTTCTAAGCCCAATGCAGAATGGGACTTTGGTATTCTTTGAGAATAAAAATCTTCTGCACACAGAATACCACTGAAACTTTAGCCTCTGCTGTGGAAGCAAAGGCCAGATACCCCAAGTGAGTTGGTCAGCTGGCGCTCTGCAGCTTTGAAGACTTCTCACTGAAAAAATTCTAATTCACAACTCAGAATAGGACTTTATTATTTTTATCAGAATTGCGTAGGTCTTCACTTGCAACATACCTGAAATTCAATTCAATGCTGTTTATCTGCCAGCTGAATTCTTTTGCTGGCTGGTCCTGCTGAAGCTCTGTATACAAAGTTTTCAATACATTTCAGACTTTCTTCTGGTGCTCAAACAGCCCCAAGGAATTATTTTAGCCTCCTGCACCTTTGTGGAAGGTAAATTGAGAGTCTCAGGATACCTGACAGAGGCCAATTCGCTACTGTCCATGCATATTTGCTTTTTCTTATAGCCAAACAGTAAGTCAACCAACTAACCCTTGGAGTCTTCGGGCCAGATGTATGAAAGCATTTTGCATTCGCAAACGGTGTGAATTCCCGTTTGCGAATGCAAAATGCCATTTCAGGATGTATCAAATACATTCTGAATGCAATTTTAAGGAATCGCTAAAATAGCAATTCCTTAAAATTGCGACCCTGTTTAGAGAGTCGCAAATTGTGACTCTCTAAATTAGAAATCGCAAATAAGGATTCCTTATTTGCGATTTCTTAGCACATGTGTGAAGCAATTCCTAAATGTGATTTTGGCATTTAGGAATCGCTAATTACCACCAAGTTGAACTTGGTGGTAACTATGTGCAAAATTTAAAAATGCATTTAAAATGCATTTTTAAAATGTACATGTAAAGCACACATGCCCTTTTGGCATGTGTGCACCTTACATGTCCTCCAAAAATATTTTGAGGTGCAGCAGAGGGGGCCTTACTCCCCCAGCACCCTGGGGTTTCGCATTTCCAAAATTGCGATTTCTGGTTCAGAAATCGCAATTTTGGAAATGCAAAAAATTTGCAGATATGGGCCAACAGGCCCATAGCTGCGAATGGGGCCGGTATCGCAATTTGCGATTCGTTAATAGCATTTGCGATTTTTAAGAAATTGCTATTATCGATTCCCAAATGTGATACATGGCACTTTGCGAGTCGGAAATAGTGATTTCTTAAAAATCACTATTTCCGAATCGCAAAGGGATGTGATGATACATCTGGCCCTTCATCTTTGTCCTGTGTACAAGAGGGAGAAGGTCCAGTCCTACAAGGCTAATTTCTGGTCAAACACAACAGGCCCTGCCCTCCTCTGATCTTCTGAAGGAACAGAACGTATTCCAAGGAGGGTGTCTTGTGGTTTGCACTAGCAAGTGAGTGGGATGATTCCCAGGCACTTCCTAGCCCAGGTGGTAAAAATTCCCAGACCCTGGCCTACCTCCTTTTTCACTCAATCCTGTTTGCCTTACGTCAAACAGGCCCAAAATTCAATGCATTAGGGCAATTCTACGATGCAAACTGTAGCATTCAGGTTACAATAGGAGACATGAAACCATGCTTTTCAGGCCCACTCTGTAAATGGCACAGTAAGTGCTGAAAGCCACAGGTGGTATTTAAGTTCCAGTCTCTGAATGCACTTTCCACACCATGCACTAGGAACTTATAGGCAAGATAAATGAGTCAATTAGGAATAAGCCAATGCAACCATGTTTAACGGTGGAGCAGAGGCAATTTACTCTTGTTTAGAAGGGATAGCATCACACAGAGTTCTATGTCAATCAAAATAGGGTCCAGAAAAATGTGAAAATTCTCATGTGACTAAGTAGGAAAGGCTTATTTCCTGTAGGCTAAGTTCATGTTCTCATAAATCCAAGAAAGCTAATAGATCAGCATAATCCAAATTCGCATATATATACAATATATCAAAAAAGTTTATAAAGCGCGCTACTCACCTGTGAGGGTCTCAAGGCGCTTGGAGGGGTGTTGGGGGGGGGCAGGAGGGTCACTGTTAGAACAGCCATGTTTTGAGGTTCTATCTGAAGAGCAGGAGGTCTTTGGTTTTGCGGAGGTTCGGGGGGAGGAAGTTCCAAGTTTTGGGGGAGAGGTAGGAGAAGGACCTGCCTCCTGTGGTGGTGCGTTGGATGCGGGGGACTGTGGCTAGGGCGAGGTTGGCTGATCGTAGGTTGGGGGTGGGAGTGTGAAAGTTCACTCTTTCGTTGAGGTATGTAGGGCCAGTGTTGTGGAGGGATTTGTGTGCGTGGATGAGGATCTTGAATGTGATTCTGTTGTTTATGGGGAGCCAGTGAAGGGTTTTGAGGTGTGGTGAGATTCGTTCGTGGCAGGGGAGGCTAAGGACGAGGCGCGCGGCTGTGTTCTGGATATAAAATATAATACCCCAGTGAAATTGATTACTCTATAAAGCCTCTAATTCATAAACTCATAGATCATAACAAATTCATTTTTATATCAAATTGACACATCATAATTCTATAAAATACATTAGTCCTTTGAGCACATCAATTAATTTCATTAGTGATTCTAATTATACTGACTTGACATCGTCAATAATCCGGGAAATACTGAAATCCAAAGAGATTCTATTATACACAAGTGGGCACAAAAAGTCCATTATATCTTTTTTTACATTATCTGGAAATGTCTTCTATATTATATTGTTATTTTCATTTCTCAAATTATAGAAGTCTCTTAAAAAGCCATGAGAAGCATTATTCCAAACCCTTTCATAATGGAGTAGATATTTTTGATAGCTCTTAGAGTAAATCATATTGGGTTCAATCCATGCCTGTTGTTGAATAAAGCTCAAAAACAATGCTATCAATTCACAAAAATACAGGTAAACCACAACTTGCAAAGGACACTAAATAGTGACCAAAAAGCTTGCATGATATAATAATGTTTTACTTGTAAATGTACATATAACTCTTCTCTACTATTCAAACCAATCAGTTCTTTAGCATTTTAATTAGAAACATACTTAGATTCCATTAATATACAAATATTCTCCTTTTCATCATACACAAGTGACAGGTAGGCATTATCGATCACCAAGAATTTAATATTGAAACTTTATCTTTATGAATTTTGTTGAAGTGTTTTTCTAATTGGTAGTTAAAATCTAATTTTACATTGTCCTTAAAAGTTGAAATATTCTTTTGTGTTCAGGCAAGGCTGTAGTACCTATATGGCTTAAGAACACAGGCACACCAATATATAAGGCATGACCAGTTCTGCATGTTAATTTCTTATTGATTTTGATTTGGTACAGTAAAAAAGGTGTACAACAATTAGAACAATCCTTACACTGCCTGCAGGTTTTGTATTTTTACAACCTCTAAAACCCTTTTCAAAATTCAACCAGGTGGTTATTTCAAGGCTTCTGAATTCACTCTGTTTCAACCTATCCAAAATAGACCTCACTCATTAAAAAGTTAATCGTGGGTTTCTGGGAATTATTTATGTTTTCAATGATAGGTACACGCTCAATTTATATGAATGCTTGTTGAATCTTTCTTATAGCTTTGTGTTCTGAACTGAATGCTATAAATAATTTCCCTGATGTTGCCTCCATTTACTGCATCTTAAAGAACAGTAACATCCCTATTTCTACTTTTTACCTTATCTGTTGCATTCATGAATATAGTTTGTGAGGAACCTCTCTGTCTTAAATGATTTATTATTACTGTTTGCACCTTGCAAAAAGCTTCTTCCATACTCCAGTTTCTTTTAGCCCTCAATAAGTCAAGTAAGATAAGATAATTTGAAGGGTTCTAGATGGAATTCCTTTGCATCCTGGATAGTATTGCCGGCTGTGCTCTTCCTAAATAATGCTATTACTACTGTATTATGGTACACTTACAACTTGACATCAAGGAACTTTATCTGTTTCACTTACTGTACTTGCGAGAGTTAAATGTAGATGATTGTTGTTGAATTTATATTTACCCATGAATTCCACAAATGTTTCTCGGTGCTTCTCCAAATGATAAGGAGATCATCGATATATCTCAACCTCATTAATCTTTGTTTTCATGCTCTCTCTAAATATAACTCTTGCGCATACCACTGGCCCATATGTAAATTAGCATAGCTGGGGGTGAAGCAGATGCTCATTGCTCTTTTCTTGCTTATAAAGGGTATTGCTAAAGAGAAAAATATTGTCAGTGAAGAATGGCCTATCATCTGTAATAACATCTTTGTGTGCCTAGAAAGTCTAGGTAGTCTAAACCTTAGAAAGTACTCACATGCATTTAGGCTTTTATGGTGTCTTACACTTGTATACCAAGAGGAGGCATCCAAAGTTACAAAAAAAGTATTCTTCCTCTCATCTTATGTCAAATATTCTACAGAGGAAGTCAGTAGAATGTTTTATATATGAAGGAAACAGACAATGATCTACATAAATCAATTGCCATAAATCAATTATTCTTTTTAAAAGGCAGCCAAGGGCTGAAATAATTGGCATCCTGAGGATTTTTTTTTTTTTGTACACCGTTGGACCAGTAAGTGTGGATGGTCACTTTTCAGACACTGGTACATATTTTGTTTTAAAAGCAGTGTTCTAACTAATCAATCAATTCCAAATATGAATTCGGTTTAATTCACATACAATCTTCTTGTAATCTTTCATAACATTACTTGTCTCCCAGTGTCAATGTGCTTCCTGTTAATAAATATCGTAAGGCCATAAAAAAAATCTTACCCTCTTTATATGTGGGTTTGTCGATTATATTGGCCTCTTCTGTAGGTCTCTTCCATAAGACTCTTTATGATATCACAGTACAATTGCTTCTTTTTAGGCATATTTGTAGACCTGGGTGAAATTAGAAAATTATGCAAAACAAAAGCTATGCAAAATTAGTGAAATGGCACCATTATTCCACATTACATAATTTCAGGTAGAAATGTTAATGCAAGATGTACTGTTAAGGTTATTTTTAACAAAAACAGCAATTCAGGTAGGGTTATTTACTTGAGCGACCTGTTAGCGTAATTTTTGAGTGTGAACAAATTGTACCATGATTGGCAGTGTTTTGAATGAGAGTGGCAGTTCCTTTAGCTTGTATGGTGAACAAGCATTTCAGGTAGATTATTTACCCAAGCTACCTGTTCACATAATTTTTGAGTGCAAACCTACAGATCTAAATGTGAGCAACCAAAAATCAATTCAAAATTAGATTTTCGAGTTGAAATTTTACCGGAATGCCCAGTTCGGGTACATTTTTTGAGTGTGGGAATGCATTTTGCTTAATTATGCATATTTTCACATAATTTAGTGGTAAATTTACATAATTACACTATCACTCAATCAATCATTTGTAAAGCGCGCTACTCACCCGCTAGGGTCTCAAGGTGCTGAAGGGGGAGGAGGGAAGGAATTGCTACTGCTCGAACAGCTAGGTCTTGAGGCGTTTCCTGAAAGTCAGGAGGTCCTGGGTCTGTCGTGGGTGGTGAGGGAGTTCCAGGTCTCAGCGGCGAGGTGGGAGAAGGATCTGCCACCGGCTGTAGTTCTGTGGATGCGAGGGACGGTGGCGAGTGCGAGTTAGGAGGAGCGGAGTTGGCGGTTGGGAGTGTGGAAGGTGAGTCACTCGTTGAGGTAGGCAGGGCCAGCGTTGTGAAGAGCTTTGTGGGCGTGGATGAGGAGTTTGAAGGTGATCCTCTTGTTGACGGGGAGCCAGTGTAGGTCTCTGAGGTGGGCTGAGATGTGGTTGAGGCGTAGGATGTTGAGGATGAGTAATGCGGAGGCATTCTGTATACGTTGCAGTTTTTTCTGGAGCTTGGCCGTGGTTCCAGCGTAGAAAGCGTTGTCGTAGTCCAATCTGCTGCTGACGAGGGCGTGGGTGACTGTCCTTCTGGTTTCGGTGGGGATCCATCTGAAGATCTTGTGGAGCATGCAGAAGGTGTTGAAGCAGGAAGATGAGACGGCGTTGACTTGCTGGGTCATAGTGAGCGATGAGTCTAGGATGAAACCAGGGTTGCATGTGTGTTGGTGGGCGTCGGTGCAGTTCCTAGGGTGGCCAGCCCCCAGGAATCGACCCATGTGGAGCAGTCGGAGCAGAGGATGAGGATCTCTGTCTTGCCTGAGTTCAGTTTAAGGCGGCTCCTCTCCATCCAGTTGGCGATGGCATGTAGTCCGTCGTGGAGATTGGTTTTGGTGGTGGCGGGGTCCTTGGTGAGTTAGAGGATCAGCTGGGTGTCGTCGGCGTAGGAGATGATGTTGAGGTTGTGAGATTGGACAATGTTGGTGAGCGGTGCCATGTAGATGTTAAAAAGGGTTGGACTGAGAGAGGATCGTTGGGGAACACCGCAGATGGTCTTGGTGCTTCAGAAAGGAAGGGAGGGAGGCGGACTCTCTGGGTTCTGCCAGAGAGGAAGGATGTGATCCAGTCCAGGGCCATGTGGAGTGGATCACAATTATGCAAGTTACACCCAACCCTATATATTTCTACTCCTAATTCTGCTTGTGGTCTGTTCATGGAGTTTCTTAAAAGTGATATAACTAGATCATGATCAATATGCAAAACATCAGGAGCAAACCAGGGAACATATCTGGATAGTGGCCTGGTGGCAGTATTGGCAATATTGCTTGTGTCTATACCTAAGCGTATGTGGATGAAATTTAGATTACTCCAAAGTAATCAGAGAAATTTCACTTTACTCTTTAGATGAGAAACTACTGAAAATAACTTGATTATGTCAATTTTTGTAATTTGGCACGAAAATCTGACATCAGGAGCACTGGAACACCTAATTTAGCAAGTAGCTGCTGCTATTTGTGTTCTGTTACATTTAACACTATTTTCTTAGTGCAAAATGCATCCTCTGATTCATTTTGGATGCAAGGTTACATTTTGCACTAACAATATAGCTCTAAATGCTGGCTTATGTTCCCTATGTAATTCTGCTTAATCTTGCATAATTTCGCTGTAATTTTTCATAATTCTGCTATAGCTAATTAAATGAGTTACACCCACCCCTATACCTAATGTTACCTCCAAAAGGGAGGTATCTCCTTGTAGTTGGTTTCCTCTTTCCTGGCCATGACTTGTGTTCTAAGACAGCAAGTTTATTCAACAGCTCAAGATTTACTATTTGTTTCCAATTCTTTTAATCTGTATTGTTATATTTCTTACTTTTAGTTTTTTTCTTTATAGTTGGGAAAATGTTTCAGTAGTTTCAATTTATGTATGTGTTTGTATCCATTAACACAGGCCTGTGGGTAACTGAAACGTGTCTCTGGGAGGTACGACAACCTTTATGATAAATGCTGTAGTTCAGAATCTGCTAATATTTGATCACTTAAAATGATTATCAAATTGTCATCTATTATTTCAATGAACTCTTTTTCATTAGGGCCCAAGTGTTGGAAAGTGGATTATTGGTAAGGGCAGGTAGGTACCTACACTTAGAAATAGGCCACAAGCAGTTAGGCTTAACTGTGTAAAGCATTTAATAATTTAATAGCAACAAAACAGTATATAAGTAAAACACAACACACAATAAAAATCCAACACCAATTTGTAAAAATAGGAAATATTTCTATCTTTAAAATGACACCAAAATGACAAATATCCAATGTAGAGAACCAGATATATGAAGTTTTAAAGATTAAATGAAAAAATGTTTTATAGCACCTAAAAACCAAAAGTGCCAACTGGGGACATCTGGTCGCACTCAATCAGGGCAAAGTCATAAGATGAAGCAGACTGCAATGGAGTCCTGCTCAGATACACTGAGCGGAGGCCTCAGTCAAAATGTTATCTTCACACTTAGAAATTTTTCTGGAGCTTTTTCTCAGGTTGTTGGGCGAGGCTTCTCTTCAGGCCAGAATGCGATATGGCAATGGCGGCTTGCTTCAGTGCAGGCTTCCGGTCAACTCCTGGAAGTCTTGTTGATTTGGAAAAGCTCCAGAACTTTGGCGTGACGAACCTGAAATTCAGACCAGCTAACGGTTCGACATTGCTGGTTTGACTCTCATCAACGGGTCGGCCACCATATGGAGTTTTTTTTCCAAAAGTGCTCCAAAATTTTCCAAACTTCTGGATCTTCATCCTTCCTTGAAGTGTCCACAAACTTCAAAGCTCCAGAAGCGCTGAGTTGCTCCTTGGATGTTGGGACTACAGTTCCCAATATGCACCTGGTCAGAATCCTAAATTGGCCACTGTACACTGGTCAGCTGGGCTCTTTTTTGCAGGACTTGATGCAGGGGACTCTGGTGCTCCTTTGTACCTGTAGCTTACAGGAAGTCCACTCCTGCAGTTGCAGAAGCAAAGCAAAGTCCTTTTCTTGTTGAAGCCCAAAGTGTGCAGCTGGTGCAGTCCTTGTGAGTGCAGTGTCCAGGTGCAGGCCAGGGTTCCAGCAGGGTAATCTTTCGTCATCAGTATCTTCTTCCAGCAGGGACATGAATTGTGGATCAGCTCTGCCATCTTTACCCTTGCTCCTGGAGATGTGAAGCAGGGGGGTGCTGCTGTCCAATAGAGTTCAGGCCATCACCCTCTAAGTGACCACTTCCTGTGAAGTGTGGGAAAAATCAATCCCAGGTAGCAACATTCGCTAAAAATCCAAGATTGCAAAAATTCATCCTTAGAGTTTAGATCTGGCTGAGTCCACCCACTGGTGTGGCTTAGTTTCTCTTAACACACCCCTTTCAGTCCCTCTCCTTATCTACTCTTTGGGGCTCCCATTGTACTGGGGAGAAGTAAATGAGGGAGATCCAGTATATGTTCCAAGTGGCTTTCCCTCCTTTGAAGACCAGTTTGGCTGATCTCCAGATATCCTGTTCTGCCATCTGCTGTGGCAGTTCTCCACCCCCCAGATGCTTCCTTTGTCTCAGCCCAGGCCACTTCAGACCTCAGAGGCTGAATGATCAGGAAAGGGGACTACAGGGCTCAATTTGGTAACTTTGAGAAAGAGTTCTAAAATGCTTTACCTGGGTTAGTTATATTAAATTCAACTTTGGCAAGTTGTTGGATTTATTATTATTTATTATTTTAAAATAAATTCTCTCAGTGTTAGCCTACGGAGTTCATTGACTACAATGGGGATAAACACATTATGCTGTTTTTCACTCAGCAGGGCTTATAAAACATATTTTATTATTTTATGAAGTCCCTGCTTATATTTACACTGTACCCAACCCTGGGGGCACCTAGGGCAGACCTAAGGGGTGACTCATATGCAAACATAAGGTACTTTGAGACTTTGGAAGTAGTTTTAATTCAAAAGTCGAATTTGGGGTTAATTTTAACTTAAAAGCAGCAAGCAAGACAGGCCTGTTTTTACAATGGCACTGGACACCACAGAAGTGCACCCATGGGTGCACTAATTATGCTAGGGTTCTTAAACCTACATGCCCTACCATATACTAGGGACTTATAGGTAGGGTGTCAGAGCCAATTATAATTATTCCTAATTAGCATATTGCCATTTGACACTGGCACTGGGACTGGTTAGCAGTGCCCCAGGCACAGTCAGAATCAGTAGCCACCAGTATCAGTCAAAAAGTTTGGGGGTGACCAGAGCAAAAGGATGACTTCCCCACACCAAGTCACTGTGCCAAGTTTTTTCACTTCTTTTTCTTTTTACCTTTCTACTTCTTCTTTCTTTTTTCCCCATTTTTATACTTTTGTCTGTCTCTTTCTTTGACTCATTTACTGGATCTTGTTCAATTCAGTGAGCCAAAATTCCTCTCTAAAAGACCCCTGGTTCACTGGTTGATTTGTTGAGATGCCCTCTCTTGGGTTATATTTAACCTCTGAGTTTGCATGTGAAATGAAAAACCAGTTGTCAATGTTCCTGCCTCTCACTAGTTGTTTCAACTTGTTTTTCCTGTCTGAGTATATCAGAGTTACATGCAAATGTAAACTATTTCTCTAATTCATTATCCAAGTTATTTGTTTCAATTTTTGTGTGCTTTCTTCTCAATTATGTACTGTTTAATCTTTGCTAATAAACCCTTCAATTCATTGTAAAATATTTCAATTTGCTGTTTCTTACCATATTTCAGTAGCTCTTTTTGTAAATAAGCAACCTCTTACAGAGTTTTCTAACAATGACTCATTCAATATTTTACTCCAGTACATAACATTTGTGATGATTCCGCTGCCTTGTTATCTTCCTTTTCCATTAGCATGTTGAGGTTCCGGTCCTCATAGCTGGGGTTTCATAACATTTGTAATTTCTATGATACACTCCTCACAACCAGATAGTTTTCAGTGAGGTACTTTCATACCGTTTTATCATTTTGATAGCTTTTTCAGTTTTAGATAACAAATAAATTCTACCGTGCCATTGGATTTGTTAATGTCAGTATTTATATCCTGTAGCCCCTTGCAATAGAATCTCTTTGGGCAGCGATGCTCAAGAATTCTGACAATGCAAATATGATATAAACAGACTGTCTAATTAAATTAATTAATGGACTCATAGAGCTATTGTGTTTTATAGCATCGTGACAGGTTCACTTTCATTTAAAATATGAATTATTTGCAGTCTACGGGTTTATTAATGAGAATTTCTATGAAGCCAACTAGTTCACTAGGATATGATGTTTTGTATGTTAATGAATTTGGATTATGCAGATCTATTACACTTCCCAGATTTATGAGAGTGTGAACTCTGCCCACAAGGGCATAATGTATTATAATTGGAAACTTTAACATTTCATAAATAACCTATAATAGAATTTGTGATGTAATTTAAGCATATGCTTTACTTGTTGTCAGTGGTTTCAAAGCTCATATTTCTCTAGAGGTCTTAATTGTGAATTATTTCCCCTAATTCAAAGTGCTGAATTCATTTGCAGGTATGAATTATCTAAACTTCAGTTAACTATAACTGATTAATTTCATTGGTTTTTTTGTTTAAAATGTAACACTTTAATAGCCATTTTATATCACTATAACGTCACTTAACACTTAGTTTTTTTCAATGAACTTTTCAGACTTTTCTAAAGTGAGATATTATAAGCGTACCTAACCAAAACATCATTTTAACCTTTGATTTTGTCCAGGAATTTCTAGGTTTTTTGTTTAATGTAAAGTAATATTTTGTTAGCATACCTAACTAGGCCAACCCAGTGCCACACACTGTCTTTGGTTTTGTGTGTTGGGGTTCTGCCTCAGGCCAAGCCCTCAGTCTCCCCAGGTGCCCAAACCCCCGCTGTGTATGGCCTTCGGCTGTGCAGAGCAAGGGTTTGGCAGCCAGTCTGATCTGTAGTGTGGCCCTGCATCTACCCCCCCTCACCACAGCCAGCCAACCCCAACTGCACACAGTGTTTGGCTGTGCAGAGTGCGGGCTTGGCCACAGGGTCCGGTCTGCATCCAGGCCCTGCGCCCAAACATCCATGGGCCTCCAATCCCCCAGGGGTGGCTAGGCATCATTACTGTGCAACATCCATGGTGTTGCTGTGTCCCAAAGCCCCACCCTTCTTTTTGCAGGGCAGTTTTACTGCAATACTATCGCCAACTTACCCAGGTGTTGCGCTGAGCATTGTGGTAGGGCCACAGTACTTGAGCACTACATAAAAAAATCATATTTTTAATTTGATACCAGGAGTGCCCCTCTGGGGCCCCAAACAAGGGCCAGGGTAGTCAGGGTACCCTTACCCTGCCCTCTTAGTCAACATTTTGATTTTATTTATCAATGAGACAGGAACTGAGATGTCAGTTATGTAATAGCAGCTACAATTTTCTTTTTTTGTTGTCCCCAGCCAATCAGTTTGGGTGTTTTGAGCCTGCAGTACTGCAGCACTCCACAGTAGTACCCTATGGCTAGGTATCTAAATATTTTGGACCTTAAATTCTTAAGAACCGCTGTATAGATTTACAGCAAATCACAAAGAGAACACTTTCTCGATAAAGATGTAGCTTTCTGCAAATTTTAGAGTAATTCCATTCAACCATTTTGGCTGTAACAGAGTAACGCTGTTTAGATTTCCTATGGGAAATTGCATAGGGAAAATGTTGTGTGAGATCCCCAATATTTGTCGGCCCACACATGACATACCACCAAAGTACACTGAAATGACAAAATATCCAAGTTTCCAATTATTCTTCTTTATTCTTCATCAAAGATCAGAAATAACATAACAGCGAATGAGTTGAAGTCCTTTGGTCCATGCACAATGCTTTCAGGGCAATGGAGTAGGATAAGAACAAACCAAAGGCATATGTATAGGAATTCCATTTCAATACTCAAAAGCCAGCAAGTGCAAGTCAAAAGTGTATGAAATGGGCAACATTAAAAACTAATTACAACTGAACAAAGTAGAAGAGTTGTTTGTAGCCATCAATCCCAATTTGAATTCACTTACTGTACTTGTTATTATTCATGTGCAATGTTTGGAAGCTACAGTTTTCCACTTGGGTACATTCAAAATACTAGTCTCATGGTATATTCTTATGATTGTAACAGAAATGTCCCTAATTAATTTACATAGTGCATGTCATGTTACATGCAATATAAATATAATATAAAGGACGTGATAGAGCCATTTTCTAACACCACATTGATGCAAATCGTATTTATTATGCTTTCTACAACCATTTTTCAAATGTATAAAGTAGGATCAACTTAATCAGTATTGTATGAGTCACATCCACATTTATATCTAACAAAAAAGTCCCTTCAGAATTTAAATGATGAACAAAGTTGAGCAGCAATAGGAACATTTATACCATTACAGACAATTCAGTCCAAATTCAGCCTCTGGGCCATTTTCTGCTAGTTGGTGTCGTTCATTCTACTACTGATTCTTGAGGAGTCTAGACATTTGGGGGCTATAAGTCCTTGAGGAAGAAGATAATTAGGGGTGTGCAAGGTGTAGAAGTCTCATGCCTTACAACTCTGCATACTTTAAAATAAACTACAGGAGTTAGGCAAAGTGAGTTCCACCATGTGCCTTGCTTTTACCCTACAACAACAAGGTGATATAATGGTCGACTGAATTAATTGCAACCGCTGGTGAATGCTGAATGCTGCATTCCAGTCCATCGTTATTCACCCATTGTGCCTCTCTAGACAAAGAAGGGGCATATGCAAATAAGTACTAGCCTTGCTCCTTACGGAAACAGTCTTCCTGAACTGCAAGATGAGGCCTAATCCAGAAAGGACCATCAGCAAACCCAGAGAGGTTTTGCCATGTACAGGGCTTGTCAACAGCTAGTCACTTGAGCCCCATGTCACTGTGAGCATCTGTGCCTATCCATGACACTTAGTGCTTCAACTGCAACAACAACAAGTTGATGGAATGCTCAAATTAATATCAGCCACTGGCAATTGGTGGCTGCAACGTTACAGTCCAATAACCTGACAGTTTAGAAAGGAGTGTTAATATGAGAAGTGAGGTCGGTACTGATTTGCAAAGGACGGGCTGTTGTCTAGAGTGGCACATTAGATGAACTGGAATGTGTTACAAGCAATTGCCAACATGAAGGTTCATCCCATCATGCTTTTCCAGGGGTTGGGGGTCTACTTGACTCACGCCTCTGTGCCTGTGCCTGTGCCTAGCCTAAAAGCTTTCTGCTGACACTCTTGTAACTGACCAAGACCTATGTTTACCATCTCCACTGGTCCAGAACATGGCTTCCTTCAAGGCCTCACCATCCAGCTGAAGAGAGCTTCCTTAAATCCTGCTTGCCTTCTAGTTCCAGGCACCTGCTTCATACTTTTCCTTTGTCTGTTGAGATAAAGAGCATCATTCCAGCTCATTTATTTCTGGTTACAAATGTTGCAGAACACTTTTGGTATAATCTTCATCATTTTGTGCCCCATCTGGCACTGGCTTCTTGAGTGCCACCCACTTGAAACATAACAATACACCAGCAATCTCAGTTTTGAAACCATCAATACACTTTGCTGAGAAACATATTTAACTGCAAACAATGTGAAAAGATGGAGCATGTACAAACCTCAAAATGTGCAGGAAGCTGGCGGTTTAGCACATGCACCATCAACAGCTGCCAAACCAAAAGACAAGAGGGTCTGATGGCTACTTTTGTTCATTTATTGTTATTTAAAACACTGTTGCGAACAATGCAATTTAGTTGATATGTTTTCCGAGATCACTTTCTAGGAATTCCCAGGGCTGTTTCATTGCGCACTTTTGATTGCCCAGAACTTTGCTGAAATTGCAAAGTTAATAAATGCAAATGTTTTGAAATTTATACAAAATGACCTATATCATGTGATGTGTATTTAAATGAACAGGATGTCGCGTTAAATTTGAGTATGAAGGCATACCTCACATTCAAAAGTCAAGCATAATACCAGAAGGAGATTAGTTCAAGAAGAATTATTCTCGCAGCATCTGTTTTTGAGTGGGAAATGCCTGTATTATGTAGAACAGTGGTTCCCAACCTGTGGTCCGGGGACCCCTGGGGGTCCGCAAAGCCTTCTCAGGGGGTCCACGACTGCTTAGAAAATTAAAAAGTATTAATAAATATTGCCAAATATTGACAAATTAGGTCCCAAACTTCCAGTAATGACTCAGTGGGGGGTCCCCGGATTCAAATGATGATTCAGTGGGGGTCGCTGGGTTCAATTAATGATAAAGTGGGGGTCCACAGAAGTCAAAAGGTTGGGAACCACTGATGTAGAATGTACTTGACCGGAGTCCCGTGTGAAAGTTGAATCTGAGTGCACACCTCACATACAAAAGCAAAGCCAACTCCTGACCGAAGATTAGATCAATAATGTCTCTTGCCATCAGTTGCACAAATCCTGTAAGACATTTTCAGCTTACACCAGTCTCCAGGGTGTGAATACTTTTTTGAAATGACTTGACGCCGAAATGGAAAAACAAATATGAGAAATACATTTTTTTGCCCGTACCTATCTGAAAATATCAAACCTCCAACCTCTGTTTAATCAGCTTTTCAATTCTCAGTGAAAATGCCCTCTTATAGGAGAGTCTGAAATTGGCCTTCATTAGGTCCTACAGCATGACCCCAGGAATTAAATTCATCGGATCAATATGGGACTTTAGCCGTCCTATTGTTGCTTTCAAACTTGGCACAAAGCATCCTACTACCTCGCTGAAGGATGCCGCATTAAAAGGCTGGGGAAAGGATTCCTGCCTTACTGTGTCCAGCTCCTGCCTAGCAAGGAATGTCAATGGCTCCGAGCCATAAGTGGCCCTGGCCCTGCCCTGGCAAAGAAAAAAATACGATTTTGAAACAAGGCCCTAAGGGGCCCACTACTTCAGTCATTTACTGACTGAAAAACTGCAGAACCTGAGAGAAATATGACTGAGTCGGGGTCCTACATTTCATCACCAACATATTCTGGTAAAGCCAGAATTAGATGTCAAGTGTAATGCAATGGACCCCATCTATTGGAAGCGGTTGTGCCAACTGCCTGCCCACTCTAGTGAAATACCCACCTTGCTGGGGGCCCAGTCGGGGTCAATGTTCAGTCACTTTACACTTAACCTTGTTTTTAAGAACTGTCAATGTTTGCAGATATGTAGAGTGACCAGATTTTGAAAACAAAAATCTGGGACATATCACAAAAATCTAAGAAGGGCCACAACTTTAAATTATCCAAGGCGCACTGAATGACTACGCTCATTAACACAGAAACACTGTCAACAAGGTATTAAGGAAATACAATGCATTTTATAAACCCAGCTATTTACCTGTCAATTAAGTTGCTGCCTGAGAGGAGCTGATAACTTGTCCTGCTTTGGAACACATACAAATGTACATCCCACTGGTTTCTGTTACCCGCTCCTGAAAACCGGCACAAGAGTCAAATTTGCTAAAAACTGCTGGGACAGCTGGTAAAAAACCGTGACTGTCCAGCAAATCAGGGACTCCCGGTCACCCTACAGGACTAAACTATTGACTATGGGACTAAGCAATTTTTAGATTTTGAGGCCTTAGCCCGGGTCCAGTTGCTGTGGCAGTAGGTGCTTGTCAGGTGCCCCTATTTACCATTGATGTCCCAGGGTCTAAGATACTATTTCATTCTCATAAAATAACCACATTATACCTTTTGTACATTGAGGATGGTGCTATATAAACTGTTAAATAAAAATCTTTCTGCCTGAGGATTTTGCTTATTCATTGTTCCTTAAGACTCAATTTAAGAATTTGTCAATTGCCAGATACTATTACACATCTCTTGGGCTACACCCTTAGTTACATAGGGCCTGATTTAGATATTGGTGGATGGGTTACTCCATCACAACGGTGACGGATATCCCACCCGTCAAAATATAAATCCCAGTAGCTATAAGGGGACATCCATTACTGTTGTGACGGAGTAACCCATCCGCCAAGATTTAAGTTTGTTCCTTAGTTATCAGTTAAGCTATTTAACCACACCCCTTTAAAACACCCTACCCTTTAATTCTACGTAAAGCACTAGAAAGGCAAATAGTTGAACCCTCTCTCTCTCTATGAAATCATTTATTGTTCCAGAATCATCAGTCTTCTCTTCCTACCATCTCTGTGCCCTGGAGAAAAACTCAAAATACAGCCTCACCCTCCATGCTGCCTTGCATAGGCCTGAATTGACAGGCTGTACTACTCATTGCTATCATCTTGGGAACCCACCATTGCTCCCAGGGGCCTACTACTTGCCCAGCATAACTGCACTGTGGAATACATTTTGAAATAGGCATACACTGGTAAAGCCGCTAGGTCTGGCCTTGGCAAGTCTGCAACTTTTTTTTATTCATTTATTTTTTTGCAAACATATGCAACATACATTAAGTGTAAAAGTAATTTAAAGTCAAACATATCCATCTAAATGTGGCATGCGTATTTGAAAAAAGTCAAATAAGAAAGAACATGAAATGATGTAATAGTGACTGGTCTACCTGCTCTGGCACTAAAGCGGACTATTTTGTAGACAGCTGTGCATATCTGCCTCCGTAAAATGCTGTCACTCGCAGTGACGATAGCCAATGGCTGAAAGGGCTGACCCATTGCTCTATGCCAGAGGTCTTCAAACTGTGGAACACGCGCCCCTGGGGGCTATGAATGTGTTCCCAGGGGTGGTGCAAATGGCTCTGCAATTACAGTACATGTAAATGAAGATAGCCTGGAAGAGTGAAAGATGCATTTCTAGGCTGTCTCCATTTACATTCAGTAGTTAAAGTCCACCAAAAGATGTGTGAGGACTGTACAACTGGGTGGCGTGGGGCAGGTTTAGTGAGTGTGAAGATGGGGTCAAAGACATGGCTAAACGGAAGAAAACATTCAGTATTTTACAGTTTTTTTCACCATAGGGTAAATGCATATAAAAATACGCACACACCTCAAATGAAAAATAAATGCAAGTTAAACAAATCAAAAGGAAATATACTCTTTGACCTTATGAAACCTCAATGAGCTAATGTGATCACCGCAGATGTCTTTATGTGTGACCACAGAGTCACAGAATTAAATCCTGATTGGTGCCGTGAGGAATAGTGAATTGTTTATAGAGCTACTAGGTCCCAGTCTGTGAGAGAAAGCACTGTGAATGTCATTATTTTAGGACTGTATCACACTGTATAAAGCAGGCTGCTTCAAAATGCTGTTTAAAATAAAACAATTGCTTTACAAATATTCATTTTAGCGATAAGCATTCAGACTATATCAAGTGTAAATATGTTTATTTGTGTCCATTAAAAGAGTGCACTCCTTTAAATGGATACATATATTACCTCTCAAAAAGAATGAATATTTGTCACTGTGAAGCTGAGTGTGTTTCCATTAATTCAAACCCCGTTTATAGTTCTCAACTGTCTGCTTTACAGCACTGCCCCCACTCTGTGAGTGGGCACTGGACCCCAGTTATGGCAGTCCTACTATGAAAAAGAAAATGGAGTGCATTTTTCTTGCCAGCATTAGGCCCCAGTTCACCATTGTTGCGTGTGGAACAGGGTCCAAGCAACAGAGTGGGTGGGGGAGCTAAATGTGTTTTGTGTTGTTATTCGTTACACAATGCAGCAGAAAGCTTGCTTTAGGCATTGGGCCAAGATGTAAGGGTCCTGTTGAGTGGGCAGAGTAGACAGCCTGCTTTGCAGAGCTCTAGGTATAATTGGTGCTGTAGCTACTTTAGAGGTGAAGGGCATACGTCCTGTTCCAGTGTTTCTCTGAGCCTTGGTGCAATGCCCAAGGGTGGGGAAACATGAAGCAAAGGAGGCAACTTGAATAGGGCATCAGAAATAGATGGGAGGGATGATAAGAGATGAGAGGGAGAGGGATGGTATGAGATTGGAATCCATGTTGTTAAGAAAGGTCAGTCATTAGTGAAACAGATGCAGTCACAATTTTAGCTAGGGGGGCACTGCATCACAATTATGAATGTTTTACAATAAAAAGTGGGCATGGGGGTATATTTTCCTTGCTAGCATTAGGGCTGATTGTGCCTTTGGTGCAAAAAAAGGGGGCAACATAGGGTCGCTCTTTTTTTTCACAGAGAGACTGGGCTTGTTTGGAGATTGATGTGATGGTCAGACATGGTGATGAAGGAACAAAAGAAGAGGAGAAAGGCAGCTTCTCAAGGCTACAGTCATCATTAGTGCAGCAGGTGGAGTTGAATTGGTGCCAACATCACCCCAATTGTGGGCAGTAGTGTTTGTTTTATCAATGCTGTTCTTGTTTGATGCTGTTGCATTTTTATAAGTCTCACATTTAGTGTGGATTACGGGCTACAGAAAAGCTTCCCTGAAATGATTTTATGATCCATGTCCCCTATGACCATCCCTGCCACTCCCCAAATCCTTGCCATATAGTTTTGGGGGGCCCAACTTCAAATAATTTTGTTTAGGGGGTGCTCATAGCAAAAAAAGTTTAAAGACCTCTGCTGTAGGCAGTTCATGGGCGGAAGCAAAATGTAAATGATACCGGAACAGATGGATGAAGAAGCCTGACCAATCGTTCCTCTACGTATATAAGCACACATTCTTTTTTTGTATTTTGTTTTTGTAGTAAACATGAGGCTGGTGAGAGGTAAAGATGTCTTTAGGACAGCTTTAAAAGGTAGCTTACTCAAGACTGGCCCAATGTATGCTAGAGTGCAGGACAGATTACTGCAGCCACCTATGGAATAATTTTGAAATTTCTGCCCCTGCTACTCAGCCCAAGCAAACAACTCCTGAATCGATGACATCTACTCACTACTGCCACCTAGTAGACAGCAGCTACATCTTTCTCTTTATCGCATCACACAAGTTCTAGACCATCTCATCCTTCCATCAGCAGATTCCATTCTTCCAGGACAGAAATAGATACCTCAGGTCAGAAATACCTCAATCCCACGTCCTCCTTTGGATATTATTCCAAAGGACCATATAAAGACTGAAACTTTCTACACCCAATTCCCAACGCTAAGAGGGGCTGTATGATGGAGCCGCGCATGCTGGAGCAACACATGCCTTACCAACGTGGTCGGAACCACTACTGCATTTTTTCCACGTATGCCTTCACCACGCATGCCTTTACAACTAATTTCATTGTAAAAGCATGCCTAGTAAAGGATGTGTGGAAATGCATGCAAAACGGCATGCGTGGTTCTGTCATGCAACCCCCCCCCCGCCCGGAGGCCCAAAACTACCCCCACCCCTAATACCTAAACTAGCCTGTTAGAAATGGGGTCTTTGGTTGACAGTCAGGTTACCCCCTGTTCAAGCAAGGACCCTCACTCTAGTCAGGGTAAAAGAGAATCACCCTCAGCTAACCCCTGCTTACCCCCTTGGTAGCTTGGAAGAGCAGTAGGCTTAACTTCAGAGCGCAAGGTGTAAAGTATTTGTACCAACACACACAGTAACTTAATGAAAACACTACAAAATGACACAACACCGGTTTAGAAAAATAGGAAATATTTATCTAAACAAAACAAGACCAAAACGACAAAAATCCGACATACACAAGTCAAGTTATGAATTTTTAAAGATTAAACTCAAAAATAGCGCTTAGAAACAAAAATGCTTCAATGAGATGTTTAACACGGCGTCGTGACGGAGTCGTTCCCAACAAGCCGACACCAGCGGCGCCAGACACGGAGTCGGGTAGACCCCCAAGTACAGTACCTTTGGTGAAGAGTGAAAACAAGCCGATGCGTGAAGTCGGGGATCGCTGCGTCTGTGCGAAACGTTGAATCCGCGCACTTCGAGCGGCGTTGGTCACGACGTAGTGCGGTGACTTCCACAGAGTCACGGACTTCAGCGGGGCTGCGGCGGCGTCGGGCCAGCGAAGAGCGTCGCGTTCCAGCGAAGGTCACGGCGTCAGGTGCAGGCGGCGTTACCGGATTCAGCAGCGGCGTCGGTCCGAAGTCGTCCGAAGTCGATTTCCTTGGATTCCACTAGCTTTCCTTTCAAGGGCCCAGGGACTGGATAGGGCACAACTTGTCGGGGCAGGAGTCTCTCCAGAGACTCCAGGTGCTGGTAGAGAGAGGTCTTTGCTGTCCCTGAGACTTCAAACAACAGGAGGCAAGCTCTAAATCAAGCCCTTGGAGATTTCTTCACAAGATGGAAGGCACACAAAGTCCAGTCTTTGCCCTCTTACTCTGGCAGAAGCAGCACTGCAGGAAAGCTCCACAAAGCACAGTCACAGGCAGGGCAGCACTTCTTCCTCAGCTATCAGCTCTTCTCCAGGCAGAGGTTCCTCTTGGTTCCAGAAGTGTTTCTCAAGTCTGTAGATTTGGGTGCCCTTCTTATACCCATTTTAGTCTTTGAAGTCACCTTTCTTCAAAGGGGACTCACACCTACTTGTGAAATCCTGCCTTGCCCAGGCAAGTCATCAGACACACAGCAGGGGGTTGGAGCCGGCATTGTCAGAGGCAGGCACAGTCCTTTCAGATGAGAGTGACCACTCCACCCCTCCCTCCTAGCAGAGATGGCTAATCAGGAAATGCAGGTTACACCCCAGCCCCCTTTGTGCCACTATCTGGTGTGAGGTGAAAAACAACCCAACTGTCAAACTGACCCAGACAGGGAATCCACAAACACGGCAGAGTCACAGAATGGTTTAAGCAAGAAAATGCTCACTTTCTAAAAGTGGCATTTTCAAACGCACAATCTTAAAATCAACTTTACTAAAAGATGTATTTTTAAATTGTGAGTTCAGGGACCCCAAACTCCACATGTCCATCTACTCTCCAGGGGAATCTACACTTTAATCATATTTAAAGGTAGCCCCCATGTTATCCTATGAGAGAGACAGGCCTTGCAACAGTGAAAAACAAAGTTGGCAGTATTTCACTGTCAGGACATATAAACCACATTACTAAATGTCCTACCTTATCCATACACTGCACCCTGCCCTTGGGGCTACCTAGGGCCTACCTTAGGGGTGCCTTACATGTAAGAAAAGGTTTAGGCCTGGCAAGTGGGTACACTTGCCAAGTCGAATTTACAGAGTAAAAATACACACACAGACACTGCACTGGCAGGTGTGAGACATGATTACAGGGTTACTTGTGTGGGTGGCACAACCAGTGCTGCAGGCCCACTAGTACCATTTGATTTACAGGCCCTGGGCACCTCTAGTGCACTTTACTAGGGACTTAACAGTAAAACAAATATGCCAATCATGGAGAATCAATTACGTACACATTTTAAACAGGAGCACTTGCACTTTAGCACTGGTTAGCAGTGGTAAAGTGCCCAGAGTAACAAAAACAATAAAATCAGAGTCCAGCACCCATCAACAACCTGGGGAACAGAGGCAAAAAGTTAAGGGAGACCACGCCAAGGATGAAAAGTCTAACACGTGTCCCCCCCAGCTAAAAGTGGGGAGCAACTACCCACCTCATGGGAGTTCTCATCACTAATGCGGAAGAACCTGGACAGACCATCTGCATTGGCGTGCTCTGTACCAGGACGATGTTCCACCGTAAAGTCCATCCCCTGTAGGGAAATGGACCACCTCAACAGTTTTGGATTCTCACCCCTCATCTGCAATAACCATCTGAGGGGCCTGTGGTCGGTCTGAACTCGGAAGTGAGCCCCAAACAAGTAGGATCTTAGCTTCTTCAGTGCCCAGACCACAGCAAACGCTTCGCGTTCTATGGCACTCCACCTACGTTCCCTGGGTAGTAACCTCCTGCTAATGAAGGCTACGGGTTGATCTAGGCCCTCTTCATTAAGCTGTGAGAGTACTGCTCCAATACCATGCTCTGAGGCGTCTGTTTGCACAACAAACTCCTTGGAGTAGTCAGGTGCCTGCAGCACAGGTGCTGTGCACATGGCAGCCTTCAGGGCATCAAAAGCGTTCTGGCAAGCCTCTGTCCAGATCACTTTCTTGGGTTGCTTCTTAGAAGTCAACTCCGTTAAGGGGGTAACAATGGTACCATATCCCTTAACAAACCTCCTGTAATATCCTGTGAGACCTAAAAAGGCTCTCACTTCAGTCTGGGTCTTGGGAGGCTCCCAAGCCAGAATTGTGTCAATCTTAGGTTGTAGGGGTGCCACCTGGCCACTCCCCACCTGGTGTCCTAAGTACACCACAGAACCCTGCCCTATTTGGCACTTGCTCGCCTTAATAGTGAGGCCTGCCTTCTGCAGGGCCTCTAACCCTCTCCAGAGGTGTTGCAGGTGTTCCTCCCATGTGGAACTAAACACAGCAATGTCATCCAGCTAGGCGGCACTGAACTCATCCAGTCCTGCCAACACCTGGTTGACCAACCTCTGAAAGGTGGCAGGGGCATTCTTCATCCCAAAGGGCATCACATTGAAGTGGAAGTGCCCATCTGGGGTAGAGAATGCTGACCTCTCCTTTGCCCCCTCAGTTAAGGCAATCTGCCAGTACCCAGATGTTAAATCAAACGTACTGAGGTACTTGGCAGCTCCTAACCGATCAATGAGCTCATCAGCTCGGGGGATGGGGTGTGGGTCAGTCTTGCTGACCGCATTGAGACCCCGGTAGTCCACACAGAACCTAAGTTCTGGAGTGGCACCAGGAGCAGCAGCCTTTGGGACCAAGACCACTGGGCTGGCCCAAGGACTGCTGGAGTGCTCAATAACCCCTAGGGTTAACATTTTGGAGACTTCCTCCTTAATGCAAGCCCTGACCCTGTCAGTCACCCTGTAAACCTTATGTTTAACAGGTGTACTGTCCCCAGTGTCCACATCATGTGTGCACAGGTGTGTGCCTCCTGGGATCAGGGAAAACAGCGAGGCGAACTGTCCCAGCACGTGGCGACAGTCCCTCTGCTGTTCCTCAGTCAGGGAGGGGGAGAGGATCACTCCATCCACAGACCCATCTTTCTCTCCTGCAGACAGGAGGTCAGGAAGAGGCTCACTCTCTTCCTCCACCCCGTCATCTGTCGCTAGGAGCATGGATAGCTCAATTCGCTCAAAGTGTGGTTTGAGGCGGTTGACATGTAGGACCCTCAAAGGGTTTCTGGGGGATTGCAAGTCTACCAGATAGGTGACCTCGCTCTTTCTTTCCACCACCTCAAAAGGCCCAGTCCACTTATCTTGGAGAGCCCTAGGCTCCACTGGTGCCATGACCCACACTTTTTGCCCAGGCTGAAACTCAACCAGAGTGGCATTCTGGTCGTACCACCGTTTCATATCCTCCTGGCTTGCTTCCAGGTTCTCCTGAGGGAGACTCCTGAAGCGGGCAGTCTGGTTTCTTAGTGCCAGCATGTAGCTAAATACATCCTGGGGTGGTTTACTAGGAGCTTTCTCCAAAGCCTCCTTCACCAGACTGAGCGGTCCCCTCACAGGGTGGCCATAGATGAGCTCAAAGGGGCTAAAGCCAAGTCCCTTTTGAGGCACCTCCCTGTAAGCGAACAGAAGGCATGGCAAGAGAACGTCCCACTTACGCCTCAAGGGCTCTGACAGGCCCTGAATCATGCCTTTCAAGGTGCGGTTGAATCTCTCAACCAGACCATTACTTTGGGGGTGGTAAGGGGTGGTGAACTTGTAGGTTACCCCACACACCTTCCAC
Organism: Pleurodeles waltl; assembly: GCF_031143425.1. Classification (NCBI taxonomy): domain Eukaryota; kingdom Metazoa; phylum Chordata; class Amphibia; order Caudata; family Salamandridae; genus Pleurodeles; species Pleurodeles waltl. The sequence goes on along the minus strand of NC_090446.1, from coordinate 110,595,553 downwards.
AGAGACTTCATATAAGTGGATATGAAGTTTGTACCTCTGTCAGATACCACCTCCTTGGGGAACCCCATGCGGGTAAAAACCCCATCAAGGCACGTCCCACCAGGGGGGCAGTGACCGTCCTTAGAGGAATGGCTTCTGGGTACCGTGTGGCATGGTCAACCAAGACCAGGATGAACCTGTTGCCCATGGCTGTCTTGGGATCCAGAGGCCCCACAATGTCAATTCCTACCCTTTCAAAGGTAGTGCTGAATACAGGTAAAGGTTGGAGGGGAGCTTTGCATTTCCCCCCACTCTTGCCACTTGCCTGACAAGTCTGACAAGACCTACAATAAGCAGCTGACTGCTTGTGCATCAAGGGCCAGTAAAAGTGGGAGACAAGCCTCTTATAGGTCTTGTCCTGCCCTAGATGTCCTGCCAAAGGCACATCATGAGCCAAACCCAGTAGGAAGGCCCTGAAGCACTGGGGTACCACCAGCATACGAGCTGACACAGGCTCAGGAACCTTAGGCTCACTGTACAGGAGGCCATCCTCCCAATAAATCAGGTGAGTACCTGGCGCCTCGCCAGCCGCCTGGGCTGCAGCCTGCTGCCGCAGCCCCTCAAGAGTAAGGCACTCCTTCTGCGCTGTGCAGAATGCTTCCCTGGTGGGTCCCCCTTCCTGCTGCCACTGCGACAGCTCAGGGATCTCCCCCAGTTCAGCCACCTGTTCCCCTGTAGGCTCCAGGGCATCACCCTCAGGCTCTGCCTCCTCCCGGACCGTGGGAACTTCTGGGGCTGGTTTCCCGTGCCCCCTGCCCTTCCTCTTCTTGGCGGTCCCCTGGGCCACTGTTTCAGGCTTCAGGGGCTCTTGACTACCCTGATTGGCTGCCATAGACCGGGTGGATACGCATACCCACCCAGGCAGACCCAACATCTCCAAGTGAGACCTGTGTTCCACCTCCTTCCAAGGGGAATCCTCCAGGTCGTTACCTAGCAAACAATCAACAGGCATGGTTGGACTCACAGCTACTTTCCAGGAACCTGAGACCCCCCCCCCATTCAAAGGGAACCTGCGCCACTCTGCAGAGGCGCTCAGAGTTGTCTACCGCAACTACTTGGTGAAGTACCCGGGGATCAATCTGCTCTGCAGACACCAGCTGACTCCTCACTGTAGTCACACAGGCTCCTGTGTCTCTCAGAGCCTCCACCCTCTGTCCATTGATGGTCACCCATTGCCTGTACTTCTTAGTGTTATCAGGCACTAGTTTTCTCTGGACCATCTCACTGTCCCCTAGTGAGACAAGGGTCATTTCTGCTGGTTCCCACCCACCTGAAACCAACTCCTCCCCAAGCGCTACACTGGCCAAACCCTGAGACGGTGCACCAGTGGGTGCCGGTGTACTTTTGGGGCATTTGGGGTCCCCCCTTACATGACCCACCTGGTCACATGCATAGCACTTACGTGGGGGACCACCTGCCACTGGCTTCCCTTTGGACAACCATGGCTTCTTTTCACTGGGGGGTTGGGAATCCTTACCCTGGGAATCAGTTTGGGGCCCTTTAGAGAACTCCCCCTGTTTGCCCTTACCCCCCCCTTTCTTCTGAGAGGGACCCTGCCCACCCTTGGCGTGGTCTCCCCCATACCTCCTTTGGACCCTGGTGCTCTCCTAGCGGTCCGCTTCCTGCACAAGCTTCCTGGGGTCAGTCAGCTTGCTGTCAATGAGGTGCTGGCGCAGCTCTGGAAAACATAAACTGTACAAGTGCTCCCAAGCAATTAAATTGTAAAGCCCCTCATATGTGTTTACCTTACTGCCCTTCACCCAACCATCCAGTGACCTGCAAAAAGAATCAACACATTCCAACCATGTTTGGGATTCCTTTCTCTTGTAGGATCTAACCTTCTCCTTGTACTGCTCAGGGGTGAGACCATACCTGGTGAGTAAGGCCTCCTTCATGACAGGGTAGGTGAGATCCTGAGCATCCCCTAAGGCTGTCAGTGTGTCCCTCCCCTCTGCCTCAAAATGCTTCCACAGGGCTGCCCCCCAATGAGCTTCAGGGACCAGGTTCAGGTGGAGAGCTGACTCATAACCCTTGAACCACAAGTAGATATCATCCTCCCTCTTATAATCCCTCACAAGGTCTTTTGGGATGTGTACCCTTCTCTCAGGCTGCACTGTAGGATTGCTGCCACCATCCCTACTGGGCTGACTCCTCTGATCTATCTCTTTTAAACTGAGCTCATGTGCCATTGCTAACTTCCTTTCCTCAATGGCCAGCCTTCTCTGTTCCATCTCTAGACTGAGCTTTTTCAACTCCAATTGGTACTCCCTCTCTGCCTGTCTGTCCTGTAAGTCTCCAGGTGTCAGACCCTTGGAGGATACACTGCTACTTGCCTAGAGAATATTTCCCTGGGAATAACAGGTCCCCCCACTATACCATTATGTACTGATTGCTCTCCCTCCTCATCCTCCTCCTCATCCTCAGTGTGCCCTCCAGTGCTTCTGGTTGTCACCCAGGCCCTCAGCGCCTTTTTCAGCTCATCCTTCTTGGAAGAGCTCTTAATGGGACAACCAAAATTTTTACAAAACTGCTTTAGCTGAGCCTTGTTATAACTATCCAATTGCTTCAGGTCAAAAACAGCTTCAACTGATGCATCTCCAAGTAGAGACATGATAAAAGGTTAAAAGAGTGCAAAGTTCCAAATGCAGAAAAGCAAGTTCTCAAATGAAGTTCCAGAAAAGTCAATCACCGGATCAGCGAAAAAAGAAACTGAATGCAGAGCAAAAACAGTCCAAATAGAAAAAAACAAAAATCACAAGACTAGTAGTATGTGGTCACGTAGTGGTCTGAGCTCAAACAGAAGTGTACACTTAATTACTGTATGTCAAGCACAAATACAAGTCCAAATCCCAACCGCTGATCACCAATGTTAGAAATGGGGTCTTTGGTTGACAGTCAGGTTACCCCCTGTTCAAGCAAGGACCCTCACTCTAGTCAGGGTAAAAGAGAATCACCCTCAGCTAACCCCTGCTTACCCCCTTGGTAGCTTGGCAGAGCAGTAGGCTTAACTTCAGAGCGCAAGGTGTAAAGTATTTGTACCAACACACACAGTAACTTAATGAAAACACTACAAAATGACACAACACCGGTTTAGAAAAATAGGAAATATTTATCTAAACAAAACAAGACCAAAACGACAAAAATCCGACATACACAAGTCAAGTTATGAATTTTTAAAGATTAAACTCAAAAATAGCGCTTAGAAACAAAAATGCTTCAATGAGATGTTTAACACGGCGTCGTGACGGAGTCGTTCCCAACAAGCCGACACCAGCGGCGCCAGACACGGAGTCGGGTAGACCCCCAAGTACAGTACCTTTGGTGAAGAGTGAAAACAAGCCGATGCGCGAAGTCGGGGATCGCTGCGTCTGTGCGAAACTTTGAATCCGCGCACTTCGAGCGGCGTTGGTCACGACGTAGTGCGGTGACTTCCACAGAGTCACGGATTTCAGCGGGGCTGCGGCGGCGTCAGGCCTGCGAAGAGCGTCGCGTTCCAGCGAAGGTCACGGCGTCAGGTGCAGGCGGCGTTACCGGATTCAGCAGCGGCGTCGGTCCGAAGTCGTCCGAAGTCGATTTCCTTGGATTCCACTAGCTTTCCTTTCCAGGGCCCAGGGACTGGATAGGGCAGCACTTGTCGGGGCAGGAGTCTCTCCAGAGACTCCAGGTGCTGGTAGAGAGAGGTCTTTGCTGTCCCTGAGACTTCAAACAACAGGAGGCAAGCTCTAAATCAAGCCCTTGGAGATTTCTTCACAACATGGAAGGCACACAAAGTCCAGTCTTTGCCCTCTTACTCTGGCAGAAGCAGCACTGCAGGAAAGCTCCACAAAGCACAGTCACAGGCAGGGCAGCACTTCTTCCTCAGCTATCAGCTCTTCTCCAGGCAGAGGTTCCTCTTGGTTCCAGAAGTGTTTCTCAAGTCTGTAGATTTGGGTGCCCTTCTTATACCCATTTTAGTCATTGAAGTCACCTTTCTTCAAAGGGGACTCACACCTACTTGTGAAATCCTGCCTTGCCCAGGCAAGTCATCAGACACACAGCAGGGGGTTGGAGCCGGCATTGTCAGAGGCAGGCACAGTCCTTTCAGATGAGAGTGACCACTCCACCCCTCCCTCCTAGCAGAGATGGCTAATCAGGAAATGCAGGTTACACCCCAGCCCCCTTTGTGCCACTATCTGGTGTGAGGTGAAAAACAACCCAACTGTCAAACTGACCCAGACAGGGAATCCACAAACACGGCAGAGTCACAGAATGGTTTAAGCAAGAAAATGCTCACTTTCTAAAAGTGGCATTTTCAAACGCACAATCTTAAAATCAACTTTACTAAAAGATGTATTTTTAAATTGTGAGTTCAGGGACCCCAAACTCCACATGTCCATCTACTCTCTAGGGGAATCTACACTTTAATCATATTTAAAGGTAGCCCCCATGTTATCCTATGAGAGAGACAGGCCTTGCAACAGTGAAAAACAAAGTTGGCAGTATTTCACTGTCAGGACATATAAACCACATTACTATATGTCCTACCTTATCCATACACTGCACCCTGCCCTTGGGGCTACCTAGGGCCTACCTTAGGGGTGCCTTACATGTAAGAAAAGGGAAGGTTTAGGCCTGGCAAGTGGGTACACTTGCCAAGTCGAATTTACAGAGTAAAAATACACACACAGACACTGCAGTGGCAGGTGTGAGACATGATTACAGGGTTACTTGTGTGGGTGGCACAACCAGTGTTGCAGGCCCACTAGTAACATTTGATTTACAGGCCCTGGGCACCTCTAGTGCACTTTACTAGGGACTTAACAGTAAAACAAATATGCCAATCATGGAGAATCAATTACGTACACATTTTAAACAGGAGCACTTGCACTTTAGCACTGGTTAGCAGTGGTAAAGTGCCCAGAGTAACAAAAACAATAAAATCAGAGTCCAGCACCCATCAACAACCTGGGGAACAGAGGCAAAAAGTTAAGGGAGACCACGCCAAGGATGAAAAGTCTAACATAGCCCATGCCCCACCTGCCCTGAGTCCTAAATAAATACTATCCTAACCTCCCACTCTCTCCCCTATAAACTAAAGTACCCTGATCCCCCACCCAACCTGAACCATAAACAAAACTACCTGACCATCACCTCTGCCCCATAAGACTAAACTACTGTGACACACCCCACCTGCTCTGAGCCCTAAAAAAAAGTACCCCAACCCCAAAAAATTAAACTACCCCGACACCCCCACCCACCCTGAGCCCTAAAACCTCCGCCCCTAATAAGTAAACTACACTGACCCTTCGCCCCCACCCCACACCTAAAAATTTAGTTACCCCGAACCCACCACCCACCCTGAGCCATTAAAAAAAAACACCCGACCCCCCATCCCTGCCCCTATAAACTAAAGTACCCCGATACTCCCCACTCACCCTAAACCCATAAATCCACCCCACAGTTAAAAACTACCCACCAACTCTGCCCCAACCCTAGATACCTCACCGCGTCCTCTCCCGATTCTTCCTCCTATCTCCTCTCACCCTTCCTTAAATCTTTCCCCACCCCTTTAAAAATAAACTACCCCGCCCCCCACCATAGGCCCTAAATAAAAAAAAACTAAACCCCCATCATGCCCCTAAACAAAAAAACACCCCAACCTCCACCCTAATCCCTTAAAAAAATTCCCAAGACCTCCCATCCCTGCCCCTTAAAAAACAATTGCCTGCCCCGCCTCCCCACCCACTCCAATCCTTTAATCCACCCCTCTCCCCTACCCCACTTCACTGTGTTCTCCACATCCTCTCCCAAACACCGCATGGCTTTTTCTATACCTTAAACACACATATGCGTAGTTCAGCACATGTGCGGTTATGCACAGGAATAGCTATGCGTTGTTCAAGCAAGCGTAATTATTATTACGTTGCAAACGTCCGCGTCCTTAAGGATGCGTTGTTAAGGACGTTTCCCCTCAGAGGGATCTTGCTTCTTCTCCCAGGATCCTGTATTACTTCTGGCTACTAGATCCATGAGCTAGGAAGTGGCACCTGCTTGACGGGACTATTCAGAGGTGACAAGTGCAATTCCAGCTGCCTCCATGTTCCGTCCACCCATGTATTACAGGAGGCTGTCACAAACCCAGCAGGCTGGTAGTAGGAGAGCGACCTTTTAGTGGCAGGACTTCTCTAATATGTACCATTCAGTATGCTTCCGGTCGGAGTCTTCCAGCTCCGTGCTGAGTGCGTTGCAGTTGTGAGAGTAGATAGCAGAGCATCAGGCGTGGGCTGTCCTTTAGGGCGGAGGGGCCACACACACCCCAGCTTTTGCTCCTCATGAAGAGTGCTGGTCAGGCTGAACAAAGGTCAGCCTGACAGACACTCTTCATGTTCAACTCAGGCAGCCAGGGGCAGACCTGCGTGACTTGCGCAGACTCCTGGCTGCCTGAGCTGAACTTTGCTGGGCTGAGGAGGTCACAGCTCCTGTGGGCGTGACCTCCTCGGCTCAGCAAAGGTGCCTCGAGGCCCTCCCCTGGGTGATGAGGAAAGCGTCACCCATTGACTTTGACCTGGCCACTTCAGGTTTAAGCCCTGAAGCGCCCAGGGCGAGTGTCAATCAGTGACACCTCAACACAGAGTGGGGAGGGGTCAGAAGTCTCACTGACCCCATCCCACTCTGTTACGAAGTTGGGACTGCTGCCTTCCCTCATTGGCTGACCTAAGGTCAGCCAGCAAGGGAAGGCGGCAGTCCCAACCCTCCTGGGGCCTCCGAGGCTGAAGGTAAGTGTGTGTGTGTGTGATCTTTTTAAATGAATGTTTTGTGCATGCGTTCATGTTTGAATGTTGATGAGTGTTGTTAATGGATGTGCGTGTGTGTCGAAAGAATGAGTGTGAGTGTACTTCCCGCCTGCCCCCCTCCCCCTTAAAACTGCCGTCCGCCACTGCAGGGCATATTGAAGTGAAAGATGTCAGCATGTCGCAGCCTCGGTGAAACAAGGGTTCTAGTCACCTCTGGCCTGGCCGCCTGGGAACAAGAAGGCAGCCTGCTGAATATAGAGCTAAAAAGGCGATGACATGCATCAGAGCTGTCGGATACACTTAGCTCGTCCAGAATATCTCCCCTTCAGGTTCTTTGCAAGTGCTTCATTTTGAAGAAAATGGTTCTTGATCACTGTTTCTACTGCCTGACAGTCCTTATCTGTAAACAGAGGACGCCAGTGACAGCAGGTTGACACCAGTCATCTTTTTCCATTAAAGCGACACCCAGGGTGCCAAATGACACTACTATACAATTCTCAGTAAACCATGCGGATAACACTGCAAGGTGTTATCTTCCCTAAACAAGCCTAATGATGAGAAAGAACCAAAAATAGACCCTTTTCCTCTCTAGGTAGCCGGGCATAGCATAGAGCACATTATCCCCCCTGCTGCCTTCGAGTTGGGCTGGCAGACAGTCAAGGGATCCCACTGTCTATATATGTTTTGTACTGATGGGTAACTCGGCACAGGACAAATACGTAAGATAGAAAGGGTAGAGTTTATTTATAGGAACATTTGTTTATCTAGCTACGAGATAAGCTTAAGGTTCAGTTAAGCACATTACAATGGGAGAGGCTGTATATTTAGAGGGTTAGGGTGTGCATTTATAGCTGGTCATTCCCTACTTTGTCAAGAGACAGTGGGAGTAACGTGCATTATAAAGAATATACATACATATGTACAAGATTGGTCCCCCCCAGGGAGGGAGAGCTTCATGTTGTTTCTCATAGTCACTATGACGCATGGCGCCCAGATGTTGATGGGGAAATGGTACTTTGACTATATGGCGATTTCTGGTCCTAAGGAACTCTATTAGGCAACAGAGTAGACACATATCTAGAAAAGGGAATGTGAGTCAAATGTCAGGGGAATAAGCAATTAGGTTGGTGGGGCGGAGGCATGACTACAGACTCTATAGATCACATTTCTGGAAGAAAGACCCATCTATTGGTGAAAAACGGTGTCACACTCCAGAGAAATTGGAGATGTTGTGTGCACCTCTCCTAGTGCATTGATACACTCCATGGGTGCAGGTTTATCTGCCTTGCATACTAAGACAGACCCGAAAAGAAGGCATATTATGTTCAGGGGTCTCGGTTTTGTGTTTTTTTTTTTACATTTTCGTCTGTATTTATCCATATTTATTTTTTAGCCACCTTATCGGTATTTATCCGTATTTATTTTGTGTTTTCTGAATAAGTTATGTCAGGATTTGTATATTTCCACATTTATTTAACTGATGAATATGGACTTATATTTTGATACCTGTCAGGTCTTAACACATTAAATAGCAGGATATAATAACAATACATCTAGATGAAAATATTACCATTACACAACAAATATATGTTAAGATATGCAGTAAATTAAAAAGACGTCAACCAGTTTTTAAGGCCCCATGCTGTCAATCTGCTCAGCTGTTGGCTGGAATTCATAAATGTCGGCTTGGAAAGTCGCTCAAAAGAAGTCAAATGTTCTTATTTCTTTGCTTTGAAAAATGCATACAGAAATTATACACGTTGCTTTCTGTCTCTTTTTATCTGTAAACATCAGTAAAAATGGAAACCTGTAGCCTTAGTTATGTTGTATTTTGTAAGTTTGTGCCGATTTTGCGTCAAAAAGCAGTGCAAATGTGGCGCTAAAAAAGTATAAATATGGGCCTTAGTTTGAAACCGCTCTACTAAATGTATATGCACCCAATACTGATGATACTGTTTTCTTCCACAATTGGTTAAGTTACTTACCCCCACACTTTCCTGTCTTAGGGCCTATTACGAGTTTGGCGGTCCAAGGACCACCAAACCCACGGTGGCGGTATGACCGCTGCACTCCTGACAATCTGACCGCCAGATTACAAACCTGGTGGTCGGACCACCAGGGGGGGCCATCACCACCGTCATGATCATGGATCCCAGCAGGGTGGTGGTGGTCGGAGTTCAGCACTGCTGTGCTGATCACAAGTCCACTTTCCACCAGCCTTTTCATGGTAGGGTCCCTACCACGAAAAGGCTGGCGGAAATCTAGTGGTGGGGATACAGGGCGGGGGCCTGCACTGCCCATGTCCATGGCAAAGGCAGTGCAGAGGTCCCCCTGCCAAAATCCTCAGAATGCACAGACAGTGCGCATTCCGACGGTGCTGCTATGCCACAGCATTGGCCTCAGCTCCCCTAAAGGCACTGTTTCTGCGGGTCTGATTGGCGGCAACTTTGTAATATGATGTTTCTGCCAGTCAGACAGGTGGAAATATTGTAGTACGACTGAAGGGGAGGCCGCCAGTATGATGGCAGCCTCCATCACACAGATTTGGCGGTCGGATTTGGTGTGAATTAGATTTAATTGTAAGAACTCTGACGATAACTGCTGAACTTCTATGGTTTCCTACGAGTAAATTCAGTACCAAACTATAACGTCCCTGTAAACTTTGTTTTTTTCTGTGAATTTCTAAGGTTTTTTTAATTGTATTTCCTAACTATAACGTCTCTATAACCTCTGTTTTTTTCAGTGAAGTTCTACATTTTTTTTTAACGTAAAGTCATTTTCATTACTATACATTAATTCAACCACTGCAATCATGCAGCCCCCCTCCCAAGGCCGATGTCGGCCCCAGGGACCACATCCCACAGGACCTGGCCTAATTATTATTATTTTTATGAGAGGGGTGCCACGTGGCCTGTGGCCCAGAGCCCAGCCATGTGGGCTCGGCACCCAGTTACAATGTTGGGGACCGTGGGGGGAGCCTGTAGGCTCCCACGGTCCCAGCTGGCTCCAAACCTCATATGGGAGCTAGCATTGCTGTCATAGACATGGAGCTGCTAGAGCAGCTCCTTCTCTGTGAAAACAGTTTCCTCTGTCTCCCTGCCTGCATCTTTGCAGACAGAGAGACCGAAGAAACCTCTGCTCTCATGCAATAGCTGTTTGACAGCTCTCCCTTGCTGCAAGCAGAGTGTTTACTGTGGCTTGATGGTGGCAGTAAAACTGCAGCCAAGCCACAGCAAACAACTGTGTCCCAGGGGTAGGCATCCCGGAACATAGCAGGAGCCGGCCCTGGGGGGCAGGGGTTCCCAGGGCCATCATTGGCTCCTTCAGGGGGCCGGTCGCCCCCTCGAATAAATAGTCTCAAGGAGTTGGTGGTCCCCAGTCCCCTGCACACAATCTCACAAATGCCCCGGTGAGGGGGTGATCCCCAGTTGTGTTGGGGTGGGGGGCGGCTGCCTCCCCACCCCGATTTAATTTAATTCAAGACTCTGGGAGGTGGTGGTCACCGGGGCTGCGGTGGGGACAGGAGAGCTCCCCAGCATTCAAATATTAAATGCCCTCGGGACCTGGCTCCCGCGCTTGTTTTAAAAAAAACAATTCACAAATTTGCGACCACATCGGGAATTTGCTGCAAAATATTTTTTTTAAAGTGCTTTTTAGCCCTGGGGATGTCCCTCTAGGACCCCACAACCAGAGCTAAGGGGTCAGGATGTCCCTAACCTGGTCCCTTTTGTTTTTTAAAATGTTTTTTTCTAGGACTCGGCTGACGCTGAGTCCCAAAATGGCTGCCAACACTTCCTTGTTGAAGTATTTGCAGCCAGTCAGATCTCAAAATGAGATCGGGAGGGCTCGCAAATTCTTTGTGTACCTATATATTCAAATTTGGATTTTCTTTAATTTCTTTAAAACTACTGAACAGATTTACACCAAGTAGCAAAAAGGGCTCTTTCTGGACCAAGAGCTACCTTTTAGCCAAACTTCATGTAATTCTGTCCAGTGGTTTGGGCACTATCGCTGTTCAGAATCCATATGGAAAAGTGAATTGGGAAAAAGTGTTTTGGGACCCCCTTTTTCACACCCCACTTGACGGCCATTCACTGATAATTACCCCACAAATTACGGCGCCCATGACATCTTTGATAATATCCCTGATAATATCAATGTAATATTTTCCGTACAATTTTAGGAAAAAAATGTGGTGGGGTAGCGAGTTATAGTTACCTTAGGGCAGAAGTTATAGTTACTTAAGATAACTCTAACTATAACTGGTGAATTTCTATGGTTTGGTACGTTTAAAATGTGAACCTAACTATAAATTCCCTGTAACCTTTGTTTTTTTAAGTGAAACAAAAACCTTTTAAATATATATATATATATATATTTTTGTTTTTGTTTTCAATACCCACCTAAACCTTACATCTACCCTGCCACACACATACCAACCCTAAAGTTAACCCCTTAGCTGCTGGGCCTTATCCCCCCTCAAGTGCTGAGCCCTTTGTTTATTTGGGGAAGTTCATGCTTAGGCCTTCATGACTTTTTGTCCACATAAGCTATCCGTGCCAAATTTCTAGGGATTCTGAAGGTATCTAGAGTTTGTGGGTTCCCCTGGAGGAGACCAAGAAATTAGGCAAAATGCAGCTAAAATTTTGTTTTTTTTCAGAAAAAATGGGTAAAAAGGTCTGCAGAAGAAAGCATGTGTTTTTTTCCCTGAAAATTGCATCAACAAAGGGTTTGCAGTCCTTAAATCACCATCTTCCCAGTTTTCAGGAACGGGCAGACTTGTATCTGAAAAACAAATTTTCAACACAATTTTGGCATTTTACTGGGACATACCCCATTTTTACAATTTTTTTGTGCTTTTAGCCTCCTTCCAGTTAGTGACAGAAATAGGTGTGAAACCAATGCTGGATCCCGAACAGATAAACATTTCTCAAAAGTAGACAAAATTCTGAATTCAACAAGGGGTATTTGTGTAGATCATTCAGGGTTTTCCTACAGAAAATAACAGTTGAAATAAAATAAATATTGAAATTGAGGTAATAAAAAAACAGCCACTTTTCTCCACGTTTTACTCTGTAACTTTTTCCTGCAATGTCATATTTTCAACAGTAATATACCGTTACATCTGCTGGACTCTTCTGGATGCATTGATAAATAGAGCTTGTAGGTTCATCAAGAACCCTAAGTACCCAAAGCCAATTAAGGAGCTGCATGTTGCAATGGATTTTCATTGTATACCGGGTATGCAGCAATTCATTTGGTGAAATATAAAGAGTGAAAAGTAGGTATCAATGAAAACTTTTATATTTCCAAAATGGGCACAAGACAAGATGTTGAGAAGCAGTGGTTATTTGCACATCTCTGAATTCCGGGGTGCCCAAACTAGCATGTGAATTACAGGGAATTTCTCAAATAGATGTCTTTTTTACGCACTGTCTTGCATTTGGACGGAAAAAATGTAGAGAAAGCCAAAGGGCAATAACATTTGTTCTGTTATTCTGTGTTCCCCCAAGCTTCCCGATAAAAATGGTACCTCACTTGCATGAGTAGGCTTAATGCCAGCGACAGGAAATGCAACATGGACACATCACATTTTTACATTGAAATCTGACATGTTTTTTTGGAAAGTGTCTAGCTGTGGATTTTGGCCTCCAGTTTAGCCGGCACCTAGGGAACCTACCAAACCTGTGCATGTTTGAAAATTAGACATGTAGGGGAATCCAGGTTGGGGTGACTTGTGGGGCTCTCACCAGGTTCTGTTACCCAGATTCCTTAGCAAATCTCAAAATTTGGCAAAAAAACACTTTTCCCTCAGATTTCGGTGCTGCAGAGCTCTGGAATCTGAGAGGAGCCACAGACTTCCTTCCACCCAGCATTCCCCTAAGTCTCCCTATAAAAATGGTACCTTTTTTGTGTGGGTAAGCCTAGTGTCTGCAATAGGAAATGCCCCAAAACACAACATGGACACATCACATTTTTCCAATGAAAACGGACATGTTTTTTTGCAAAGTGCCTAGCTGTGGATTTTGACCTCTAGGTGAGCCAGCACTTAGGGAAACCTAGCAAACCTATATATTTTTGGAAACTATACACCTATGAAAATTCAGAATGGGGTGACTTTTGGGGCTTTTACCAGGTTCTGTTACCAGAATCCTTTGCAAAACTCAAAATTTGGAAAATAAACCACTTTTCCCTCAGATTTAGGTGCTGCAAAGTTCTGGAACCTGAGAGGAGCCACAAACTTCCTTCCACCCAGCATTCCCCCAAGTATTCTGATAAAAATGGTACCTCACTTGTGCGGGTAACCCTAGTGCCCGCGACATGAAATGCCCCAAAACACAACATGGACACATCACACTTTCCCAAAGAAAACAAACCTGTTTTTTGCAGCATGCTTAGCTGTGGTCTTTGGCCTCTAGCTCAGTCGGCACCTAGGAAAACTTAGCAAACCAATCCATTTTTGAAAACTAGACATCTAGGGGAATTCAGAATGGGGTGACTTGTGGGGCTCTCACCAGGTTCTGTTACTCTGAATCCTTTCAAACCTCGAAATTTGTTTCACAAAAACACTTTTTCTTCACATTTCGGTGATGGAAAGTTCAGGAATCTGAGAGGAGCCACAACATTCCTTCCACCTAGCATTCCCCCAAGTCTCCGGATAAAAATGGTACCTCACTTGTGTGGGTAGGCATAGTGCCTGCCACAGGAAATACCCCAAAATGCAACATGGACACATCAAATTTTTACATTGAAAACTGACGTGTTTTTTGGAAAGTGCCTATCTGTGGATTTTGGTCTCTAGCTCAGCCAGTACCTCGGAAAACCTAACAAACCTGTGCATTTTTGAAAACTAGACACCTAGAGGAACCCAGGATGGGGTAACCTGTGGCGCTCCCACCAGGTTATGTTACCCAGAATCCTTTGCAAACCGCAATATTTGGCAAAAAACACTTTTCCTCAAATTTCAGTGATAGATAGTTCTGGAATCTGAGAGGAGCCACACATTTCCTTCCACCCAGCGTTCCCCCATGTCTCCCAATAAATATGTTACCTCCCTTGTGTGGGTAGGCCTAGTGCCCGCGACAGGAATAGATCACACAACGATCAATGTTGGTCCTTACATGAGGGCAACTGTTGACCCTGGGTTCAAGTGGGGTAGCGTTTTAATCAGGATAGGTGGGGAAACACTGGGTGATAGGAATTTTGTGGATCCCAGCATATTCCTGTAGTTTGTGTGACAGAAATGCAAGAAAAAGTGAGTTTTTATTCAAAATTTCACCTTTGTACGGTATCCTAGGTAAGAAAACGTTGGGGAATCCACACAAGTCACACTTCTGTGGACTCCCCCGAATGTCTAGTTTCCAGAAATGTGTGGGTTTGGTAGGTTTCCCTACATTGCTGCCGAGCCCGGGACCAAAAACGCAGGTGCCTGCATTACAAAACCAGGTTGTTATGTGAGAGATAATTTTGATGCTGCGCTACGATCAAGGGCCAGGAAACCAGTTCAGGAAGGCCTCATTTGAAAGGGGAGAAACTCCCCTTTCATACGAGGCCTTCCTGAACATCGGGGAGGCCCGTTTGGGCCCGTTTTTCCCACGGAGCAGGAAGCAGCCTTGCGCCTGCTTCCTGCTCTGATGGGGAAAACAGATAGTGATGTCAGCGCAGCTTGCGGCGTGCTGATGTCACAAAGGGGCAGGTGGGGGGATGGGGAGGAGACACAGAAGATCTTCCGTGTCTCCTGGGGTTTAAAAAAAAAAAAATCCTCCCATGTGACGCATCAGAGGATATTTTAACCCCCTCCCTGGTGTTGGCCGCTGGTCGTGACCCGCACTAGGGAGGTAGTGTGGGTGTTGTCCAGTGGCTGACGCCCGCACTAATGAGGTTAACCTTCCCACCCAAAAACCCATGCCCAACCTAAACCCTAGAAATGCACTTGGCACCCAAAACCCATACCCACCCTTAAACTTAAAACCAACATTGCTACCCCAAAAGCCTTACCCACCCAAAGCCCTAAAATTAACCGTGCCACTCAAAAACCCACACCCATCCTAAACCCTAAAGTTACCCCTGCCATCCAAAAACCTATAACCATCCTAAAACCTAAAAAGGCCCTTGCCACCTGAAAACCTGTACCCACCTGAAAACCTAAAAACGCCCTTGCCACCCCCAAAAGTCTTACCCATCCTAAACACTAAAAACAACCTTACCAACAAAATCCCAATACCCATCATAAACCCTAAAATTACCCTGCCACCCAAATACCCACACTCACTCTAAACCCTGAAATTGCCCTTGCACGCCAAAAATCCATACCTACTATAAAACCTAAAATTGCCCTTACCACCAAAAAAACCCATACCCACAGGGGAGTTTGACGAAGAGGGTGGCCACATCTTAGCTCTGTGCCCGTCGCCTGTATCCTGTCACTAATCCTGCAGTCCTTCACGCCATCCACACCTGTGAGTTGTTGTGGCATGACGATCCCAGAGGACCATTTGTACTGGTTACAGGCAGCCAGTTATGGTTGTGACACATCTTGCCACTTTGTGATGGTCTCTCCTTGCGAATCAGTTTGTTGCCTTCAGCTTGCCAGGCACTGCGACCGCGGTCGGCTGCACCACTGAAGTCCATCAGACACCGGTCCCACTCTATTGAGGCCTGTGCCCAGGATCGGCTGGCATAACCCTGTTGGCTGCTGCTAGATGAGACTGCTAGTTCTGCTGTGATGACTGAAGCCTACACACACCAAGCGTCTGGAAGCCCTTCAGTACTTACCCTGAGGACTACTCAGGCGCTGGGACTCGATGCCTACCCTGATGCTGTGGGTCTCGTCGGATTGGGAGAGACATGCTCCTGCCGTCTTGCACTTGGACCTGGGACCTGCAGCGGCCGCTCAAGCATTGGGAGCTTGAGGCCTACGAAGGAAGATGCCTCTGAGGCCCCCTCTTTACCTGCTTCGTCCATTTTACGGGCGGTGCGCCCACAGAGTGGCCTGGTCCCCATACCTGGAGGATCGCAGGGGTGTGTGCCGCAATGGAGGAAACTGACCCCCCAGCAAGGTACACTTTTGCTTTTTAATTGACGCAGGGTGGGCCCTCACTTGGCCGTGACTTATCAGCTTCAGAGCACTGCTAGCTCAGGGCCTCATGATGCATACTACAGGTGTGGGCCCACACATTTTACCCATGCAAAGACCTCTAGACTGCGGCTGCCATACTACACATTGCTCTCATTATCCTTGTTTACACAGCAAGCAATAGTGCCCTCCGCCTGTGAAAGAACCTACTTTGCTGTACCATTACTGCTCATTACTGGAACACCTGGCTGGCTTCTACTTTTTCAACACAATTTGTGCATACTACATTGTCACTTGAACACTGTTCTTTGTGTTGCTGCAGTGTGATGTGACCCCAACACAGATAATCTTCACAAGACCCCTGGCTACATGATTGTCTGCTTTCCTACTTATTCACCTGTGGCTCACTGCCTTTAACTTCTTTTGTTGTCCTAACTTTCCTGCTGAGGACCAGGAGCCATATGCGATAGGGTCCACCAGACTCTGACCAGATGTGACACTCCATGGCCCACCTGCACTGACCCAGTCACAGGTACACAACTCAGATGGTACTATACAGTCCTGACACAAGCTGTTGTTAGCTACCTGTAACTAGACTCTTAGTACATTGTGCTATCAGCAGTCTCAGATCACTCCTGAGAATGCACAAAATACACTATCCCTAGCACATCACAGGTACTCCTCCCACAAACTCAGCACTTGTGGGATTTCATGGGCTGCTCTTCCCTTTTAGTGCCCTGCCCTGGGCTGGCAGGGCTGCTCATGCTGCATATTTGCTGGATACCATTGGTGCGGTCCTGCTGCCAGTGAAATGTAGTCTGTGCTGCTTGTGCTGCCTAGTGCCTCTGTCCCATCAGGAGTGCTTTCAAGCGGGTCCATACTGCTGTGGACATTCTCAATGAAATCTACATGTGTTCTGTCCTTCACATTGAACACCTGTGGGTCATAACCCATAGCCCACCTGTACCACTCAGGGACTCTGCCTCTTCAGTAGGGGTGGGTGGATTTCTACTCCGTGGGATTCAGCGGAGTTAGCTAAAACCTCTGTAAAATTACACAAAGTTCCACCTGCAGTGGAATTCCAGCTGCCCTACCACCCTGGCCTGAATGCCCCTGATCTGGGAAGCACTAAGCAGGGTCGGGCGGCCTGACCCTGCTCAGGGCTTCCCAGATCGGGCGCATTCAGGCCAGGGTGGTATGCCATAGGCAGTGAAAGCTGCTGTTTCAGGCGTCTTGTGCTGACACAGCCCATCGGCCTTCAGCCTATTGCTATCCACATCTGCACATTTCTCTTCACCAACTGCCCTCGTTCACAAACTTGCTAAGGAGGGCCAAGCACACCCCCTGCCTTGCACCAGCTTCGAAATTGCTTCCTCTGCACTTACACACAGTCTCAGACCGCCCTTTCTTTAGGGCCCAGCACTAGCAGCAGCAAACCAGCTCACCACCAGCAGCCTAGTATTTTCATGAAGAGTCTAGCCTTGCTTGCCACTGGGCTCTAAGTCACTGTCTCAGGCCATACACATCTCTATCTGGCGGGGCTACTGGACTACCACTCAGCAGCTGATGCTCCCCGATCTCCAGCTCTCCCTGCTGGCCTCAGCACCGTATCGCAGAACACCATTGTGGAAACAGGTTATTTTCAAGTGTAGCTCTGGCTGAAGTTTATTTTTTTCCAAGCATAGACCTGTCTCATATGGAAATACTTTCCATGCCCAGTGCTGGACCCCATGTGCACGTAGAAGAGAAAACGAAACAATAGCCTTACATGAATGCTGGGTCCAGGGTCCCCGTTGCCAGCAGCCTGGCTCACAGCCCCCTGCTCCAAGGCTGCTTAGGACAGTGAAAGGAGGGAGGCCTGGAGCTGGCACCGGTGCAGCCCCTCAGCAGCATGTTGTAGCAGCTCCACACGCCAACCAGCAGAAAGCAGAGCCTTAGATAGGGGTCTCCTTGCCTGTTTTAGGGTAAATGTTCTCTTCAATTTGGGGTGAGTGTAAAGTCCAACCCAGTTATGGGCCATACGGCACAAGCGCAGAGTGTGCTTGCACTTTGTGTCCCATAACTGGGCTGCAGTGCCCACGCATGCCGGTGAGCTCCGTTCCACCACCTGGCTAGTGGAGTTTTTGGCAAAACTCCACGCTCCAAGTGGAGCACAGAGTGCCAAAAACTCAGTGAACTCCACCAGTGGAGTGGAGCTCACCGCCCACCCCTACTCTTTATCTATGCTAGACTCTCCTCATTCGGATTGGGACACTACCACCACAGCCACTAACGCCACACTAGATGCCTTTTTAGTGGACATTGAATGTTCTCAGACTTTGTTGGAACAACAAATAGACACACTCGCTACTGACCTCACACTGCTACATGCAGATCATTGCAACTTGCCCAGAAAGTCTGCATCACTGAGCAAAATATCCTTACGATGCAACCCCAGATACATGATATGGATAAATGTCTGGAGCCCATGAAGGAACAGATTTGCTTGCTGGAAGAGCGGCCTGAGGATATTGAGGGTCGCTCTCGCCAGAATAACATTTGTATTGCTGGTCTACCTAAAAAGGCAGAGGGTTCGGACCCTGTCTTCTACTTTGAAAACTGGTTGTGATCTGCCTTGTCCATGTCTACATTATCTTCCTTTTTTTGCAGTTGAGAGAGCCTTTAGGGTACCTGCATGTTTTCCTCCCCCTGGTTAGAACCCCCTGCTATATGGTGATCTGTCTGTTACTCTACCACAACCATAATGCCATGCTACGAGAGTCTCCTAAAAAAAACTGATTTGACAGTTGACAATGCACACATTATGCTGTTCCCAAACGACACTTTACGGTGCAAAGACAGGGAAACTCCTTTCTTGCCGCCTAGCATCGCCTACGTGAACTGGGAGTGAAATATTTGCTCCTTTTCCCTGCAAAACTCTGGGTTGTGTACAATGATAAATTGAGGTTCTTCACAGATCCTAATGATGTCTAGGACTGGATTGAGTCACCCAGCCTAGGTGCTTCCGGCTCCGCCATCCAGGGCAGTGTCTCTGCCCCGGCGCAACTGTAGGAAATCGCTGCTTTGGTTTCAGCTGTTGAAACCATTCTACATGCCTGCCTGGCCCTCCAAACCTAGAGCGAATGATCAATGAGACCAAGAAGGCACTGCAGACTCTAGGCACAATCCGTGAACCATCACTTTGTCAGATCTAGACTAGTTGCCATCAAAGTCATCAAGTGATGAATATTTAATGTCAACTTGGCCCTCACAATCCAATTCCATGATGCGTCCACAATGATCTTGGTTACCTCTTGGGTTGCACAATGAGGTATCTTTTATTTATTCGATACCTGATAGGGGTTTTGTGGTAAGGAGGCCCTAACACACTGTTTAGCCTATGTACCTGCTGTTGCCCCCATTTTCCCACAGAGATGTCAAACGGGAAGTTAAGGGCTGTTCCATCTATGGCAAAAAAGAAAAAAGGGGGAACTTGGGGCTGCATGCTTTGATGTGCATCACACGCTCCCCACCAGTGTGCCATTAAAATGTTTAATATGTGTTTGGATGGTTGCTTGTTGCTTCTCCACCCTTAAAGCATTGTTTCGTTATGGTTGCTTTCTTGTTTGCCCAGTTTGTTTCCACCCCTTTTCGAAGTTCGTGCTTGTGACCACTCAACAATGAGGCTAGTTTTCCACCTCTTATCTGCTTTCACCCTCCAACTTCTTCCTATACGGCTACTGAATATATGCCTTACAACAATATATTAATCTGGAATGTCCGCGGTATACACACCCTGTTTTGAAGCTTCGCTATGTACTCCTATCAGCACCATTCCTCTGCCCAAATAGCCCTATTACAGGAATCACACCTTGTACTTGCGGAAGCCATGTTCTTGCAACAACGCTGGCATGGCCAGATTTTTTCTACGCACTTCTTTACCCATGCTAGGGGCATCCTGATATGGATCCGGGCTAACACTCTCTTTGTCCCAATAACATCTGTTATAGACCTTTAAGGCCATAACCTGCTCATTGAGAGGGATCTTGATGGCCATCATATCCTTCTAGGGTCCATCTGTGCACCCAACTCTGATCAGTAGGCCTTTCTTAACCACCTCTCAAGGGTGTTATTGTGCTGGAACGAGTTTCCATGGCTCCTCAGGGGTGATTTTAACAGTGTCATTGAGACACATATGATAGTTCATTCCCACCTCTTTCTCATATGACTGTCACTGCTAACACCCAGGCACTGACCGCTTGGCTTACACATTGGTGGCTGTGGTATGTCTGGAGAACCAGCAACCCACAATCCAGAGTCTACTCTTTTTATTCTAGCCTTCATAGATTCCATGTCCGCATAGATCACGGTGAGGGCTCCCAGGATAGATTTCCCCACATAACGCACACTGATTACTTAGGACGTAATCATTCAGATCACAACCCCCAATATTTCTGTCTTAACTGGGATGTCCCTCTCCTCCGATTCCTAAATGGCGTTAACAACCGGCGACCCTAGATGACCCTCTCTTTAGGTCTTTTTGTGAATCAGACATAGGTGATCACTTCGAGCTCAAGGCCGCCTCTGCCTCATTCCATTCAATTGAATGGGATGCCTTCAAGTCGGTGACCAGAGGTCACTCCATGGGATGTACATGGAACATGAGACGGACTTTGGAAAAGGATATCTTCTGTATCGAGCGTGATCTTCTTGCTCTTGAAACCTGAGTGATACCAGACCTTGCGATCTATTGCACCCTCTGCTCATTGCGGTGTGAGCTTGCCACACTTCTATAATGCCTTCATTGCATTAACTACTCTGCACACACAGCTAAAACTCACACTTCTGAAGACAAATCTGGTTCCCTACTGGCATGACTTATTAACAGGAATACCCCAGGCACCTCATAGTGACTCCCTAAACCTTAATTTACCCTTGTCACCCAAAAACCCATACGCACCCTAAACACAAAAATTGCCCCTGCAATCCAAAAATCCACACCCACCCTAAACACCCCTTACCACCTAACACCCCATATCCACCCTAAAACCTAAATTGCTTGTTCCTCCCAAAAACCCATACCCACACTAAAACCTAAAAATAACTTGCCACCCAAAAACCCTTACCCACCCTAATCTCTAAAATCACCCTTGCAACCCAAAAATCCTTACCCAATCTAAACCCTTAAATTACCCTTGCCGCCCAAATACCCTTATCCAGCCTAAACCAAAAATTACCCTTGCCAACCAAAAATCCATACCCACGCTAAACCCCAAATTGCTCTTGCCACCCAAAAACCCATACCCAACCTAAAAATGCCCTTCCCACCCAAAATCCTTCCCAACCCTAAACCCCAAAAATGCCCTTGCTACCCAAAATCACATACACACTCAAACCCCTTGTCACCCCAAAAACCCATACCCACCCCAAAAATACTCTTGCTACCCAAAAACCCAGACCCATCCTAAAACCTAAAAATCCCCTTATGACCCAAAAGTCCATACCCAACCTAAAAAAAACCTTACCACCAAAAAACCCATACCCACCCTAAACTCTTAAATTGCCCATACCACCCAAAAACATATACATACTTTAGACCCTAAAAACCCTTTGTCACCCAATAACCCTTACCCACCCTGAACTCTAAAAACAGCTTTGCCACCCAAAAACCCATACCAACCCTAAACCCTAAAAATGCTCTCACCCCAAAAAAAACATACCCACCCTAAACCCTAAAAATGATCTTGCTACCCAAAAATCCATATCCACGCTAAACCCTGAAAATACCCATACCACCCAAAAACCCTTACCCTCCCTAAAACCCTAAAAATCCTGTATCACCCAAATTCCCTTTCCTATCCTAAAACCTAAAAATTATCTTCTGTAATTTATGGTTATATGTATATAAACATAGCTGTATATATAAATATATCTATGTATATCTATGCTACCTAGTGACGGTCCCCACTGGGTAGTTATAGTTAGGACGTAGTTTCTATATAAAAAGTGTTTTTTTACTTGCCTATATCTTTGGCGCCGCTTGAGGAATTTTCACAAAGCTTTCCCAAAATGTTTTTGCTAGTCACCCCAGCTGCTGTCTGGAAAATCTCGGGTGATCCGTCCATGGAGGCCAAGAAAAAGGGGGGGTGCTCAAAACATGTTTTTCCTATTATTTTTCCATTGGGATTTTGAACAGCGATAGCGCCAAAACTACTGGACAGAATTACACCAAATTTAGCAGAAAGGTAGTTCCTGGTCCAGAAAGCAATTTTGTTTTGGTGTAATTCTGTTCAGTAGTTTTAGAGAAATTACAGAACATCCAAATTTGTATATATAGGAATGTGAAGGATTCGCGACCCACCTGATCTTGTGCAGAGATCTGATTGGCTGATAACACTTCAACAACAGAAGCCGTTAAAGTGTTGTCAGCCATCTTGGGACACAGCTGAAAATGAAGAAAAAGGTCCAGGGTACAAACACCACGACTCCTTAGCTCTGGTGGTGTGGTCCAGTAGGCCCCCCCGGGGGTCCCAGAGGCTAGAAACGCTGCTCCCTGCATGTGGGAGCAATTCTTTCATCTCAATCCCTGCCCACATGACAGCGGGCAGGGAAAGAGATGGAAAACTCTGCTCGGAGCAATTGGGAGCAGTTTTCAAGCTCCCGCTTGCTGGGAGCAGTGTTAGCCTTTGCTTTTGTGTAGCGGGAGCTGTCACAGCTCCTGCCAAGCAAAAGGAAACAGCTGTCTCCTGAGTGTGGGCACCTCAGGGGATAGCAGGAGCTGGCCCTGGGATGTGGGGGAGGTGGTTCCCAGGGCAACTAATGACTCCAGGAGGGGGGCTGAGCACCCCCCCTCCTTTGCTTACACAGGCTGCCACCACAGAGATGGTGGTCCCTTGGGCTCTATGGGGCCCAGGAAGGGAGGGGGAGCCATGCGTGCCCCCCTCCCTCTTCAACAATTTTAAATAGCACCGGGGAGGTGATCACCCCCAGGCGTGTGGGGTCCTTGCGGCCACACACATTTATTTTAAGTTAGCCTCAGGGAGGTGGTGGTCCCAGGGGCTTCATACAGCCCCAGGAGGGGCCCGCCCCTTCTTTTAAAGAAAAAGAACCAGGGAGGTGGTGGTCCCCAGGGGTCCGCGCGGCACCCCTGTTTATTTGCTTTAAAGTAGCCACATTGAGGTAGTTGTGCCCAGGGCATAAAAAAGCTCTTGAAGGGGGGCCCATGCATCCCCCCCTCTATTTTTTTAATAAAACGTGAATAATCCCGGGACCTTGCCCACCCTGGGGCTACAGTAAAAACATGCATGGGAGATCTGTTTGCAGATATGTGTGAATTTTACTGTAAATTTTAAAAACAAATACCTTTTCCCCTGGTGCGGCCCCAGGGGGACCCCAGCACCAAGGCTAGGGGGTTAAGACATTTGCACCCCACGCCCGTTTTCTTTTTTTTTGCGTTTATTTCTAGGACTCAACTGAAGGCAGAGTCCCAGAATGGTTGCCAACACTTCCTGGTTGAAGTGTTGGCAGTCAATCAGATCTCTGCAGAAGATCAGGGGCCATATTTATACTTTTTGACGCAAAACTGCGCCAACGCAGTTTTGCGCCCGAAAAAATAGCGCCGGCTAACGCCATTCTGAAGCGCCATGCGGGCGCCGTATTTATTGAATGGCGTTAGCCGGCGTTAGCCGACCGGCGCTGACAGGTGTGCGTGAAAAAAAACCACGTACACCAGGCAGCGCCGGCATAGGGAAAAATGGCGTTTGGGCGTCCCAAAATGGGGCAAGTCAGGCTGAGGCAAAAAAATCGTCTTAACCCGATTTGCGCCATTTTTTTTGGGCGCCCAGACGCCATTAACATGACTCCTGTCTTAGCAAAGACAGGAGTCATGCCCCCTTGCCCAATGGCCATGCCCAGGGGACTTATGTCCCCTGGGCATGGTCATTGGGCATAGTGGCATGTAGGGGGGCACAAATCAGGCCCCCCTATGCCACAAAAAAAAATACTTACCACAACTTACCTTTTCTTCCCTGGGATGGGTCACTCCATCCTTGGGTGTCCGCCTGGGGTGAGCAAGGGTGGCAGGGGGTGTCCCTGGGGGCAGGAGAGGGCACCTCTGGGCTCATTCTGAGCCCACAGGTCCCTTAACGCCTGCCCTGACCCAGGCGTTAAAAAGAGGCGCAAATGCGGGTTTTTTTGCCCCGCCCACTCCTGGGCGTCATTTTTGCCCGGGAGTATAAATACCACGCACATGCCTGGGAATCATTTTTTAAGACGGGAACGCCTACCTTGCTTCTCATTAACGCAAGGAAGGTGTTCACGCAAAAAAATGACGCTAACTCCATGGACTTTGGCGCTAGACACGTCTAACGCCAAAGTATAAATATGGAGTTAGTTTTGCGTCGAATTTGCGTCGAAAACAACGACGCAAATTCGGCGCAAACGGAGTATAAATATGCCCCCTGGTGTATTCACAAATTTGTTGCAACCCTAGATATACAAACTTTGATTTCCTTTAATTTCTCAAAAAAAACTGAAAGGATTTACACAAAATAACAAAAAAGTGTGCTTTCTGGATGAAAAGCGACCTTTCTGACAAATTTGGTGTAATTCTGTCCAGTGATTTGGGCTGTAGTCATGTTCAAAATCTTTACGGGAATTACCATGGGAAACTCACTTTTTTTTACACTCCCTTCATCTCAGCCCTCGCTTGACAGATCTCCCCAAAACATTCCATGTACAACAAGATTCGAGGGGGCACTTTCTGTGGAAAACTTCCTTAAGATTCCTCAAACAGTACCAAAGATATAGCCAAGTAAAAAAACACTTTTCCTATGGAAACAAGGTCCTACCTATAATTACCTAACAGAAAATGTTTGGGAAAACATGTTTTGCAGTCCCCTTTTTTCTCCCCCCCGGATGGATCACCCCAAAACTTTCCAGGCACCAGCTGATGGGACTGGCAATTTTTTTTCTGAAAGTTTTGTGAAGATTCATCAAGCAGCGCCAAAGATCTAGGCAAGTAAAAAAACGCTTTTTATATAGAAACTAGGTTCTAACTATAACTACCTAGTGGCATGTGCCACAAGGTAATATATATATATATATATATATATATATACATATATATATATACACACACACACATATATACATACATACACATATCTATCTATCTATCTATATATATATATATATATATATATATATATATATATATATATATATATATATATATATATTAGTTTGCAGCATTCTGTGCACCCCAGCAGGGGTGGCGTATGGTGTCGGGTGCTGCCATCAACAGTATAAATCCAAGAACCATAAATATCACACACACCCAAAAGGACAGAAACAAAGATGTTTTAATGTGTAAAACTCCAGCTTCTGCAATACTTCCACTCGACCCTGCGATTGCGATACAGCTGCCAATTATAAAAATTTGCTATTTCAATAAATTTTTCTAAAAGTAAACTTTTCAACAACATTCATTGGTAAAGAATATAGATAGATAGATAGATAGATAGGTAGGTAGATACGTAGATAGATAAAGAGATAGGTAGATACACACATATATATCTTTATATATATATATATATATATATATATATATATATATATATATATATATATAAAACACGTAATACTTACATATAAAACTTTTACAACATGTGTCTTTACCATTCATGCCTTTTACAACGAAATTCGCTGTGTAGGTATGCGTGTAAAGGCATATTCATTGTAAAACCTTGTGTGGTAAAGGCATGCATGGTAAAGACACATGCGTGGTAAAGCCTGCGTGGTAAAAGCACGTGGGGTTCAGCTGTCATGGTGAAGGCTCTTTCCCCACTCAGCATGCTGTTCAGTTTCATCAGTTTAGGCAGCTTCACAAAAGCGGAGCCAGTGCGAGCATTCCCCCGCCCCCCGCCATCACTTTCAGCAGGTCCCAGACTTCCTTCCTACAGAAAGTTGCAACTTCAAAAATTAGGATATATGCTTAAACAAAAATTTAAGAACATAATTTCTATTTCTTGTGAGGACCAAGACTTGGAGTCTTAAACTTGTAAACAACCTTAAGTGAAAGTGACATTGTCTCATTAATCCAAAGAATTGAAATCTATAATGATTTTTCTAAGAGAAAAAACTGCTTTTGTATTAATCAAGTCAGGCTTGCGCAGTTATGAATACTGAGGAGCACTTGATCGATTTTTCTCTGTCCATCGGAGCAGCTTGTTTTCTGCAGCGAGCGGGGCGCGCGCAGAGATGGCAAGGCCACGCTAACTTTGCAAAAGTAGAGGTCTCCTGGTCTTCAGCCAGAAGACATGGCCTGGAAAAGGGAGATCTCAGATTTGACCTGGTAGACAGGGAAATTGGGAGACGCACAGAAAGCACGGTCAGGCTTTCCCCCTGCTGCCTTTAGCTTCTGAACCTCAGCAGTAACTGGTGCATCCAAATTTAACAATGTGTGTAGATCAAATTAATTATCCCTTATCCTGTATAGTCCGATAGTACTGGGGGGTAACATTTGTACCTCGTAAAAAACTACTCATCACATACTATTCTGCACGATTTCTCATTTTCGACCTGTAAAGCTCACAATAGTGACCAATTCCCCTCACAAGTTACCCTAGGTAAACCGTGGTCAAATTTATAGAAAGGATAATCACACGGTCAAGGCAAAATTACCACCTGATATCAAATTGGGCACAGACACTACCTGAAACCGATTGGACATACAGAGGGTCTTAATTTTAAAGCATTAATGCCCGATGTTACGAACAGGACGATGACGTCTATTGAGGGTGGAGTCGGATAATATACAATTTTGGTCTTGTTCGTGTAGGGTTTAGCACTTTAGAGACTGCTTGGGCGTTGAATCATATAGACTTTTTCCTCATTTATTTTTAATATTTTTTTCTAGATTAATAAAGCATGAACCAGGCCCTAGGGTGTCGGATCTCTGTGCAGAGACGTGGGTAACAGCAGTGGCTGCTGCAAATCTTAAGGGGAGTGGCAGGAAGGGGAGGTATAAAAAGCACGCCAAAAAAAAACCACATACCTGTTCCTGTCGCCGCCTGCCACGTTGCTACTCTGCTCTTCTTCTGTTGTCCCAGCATTCACTGGGACACCAACACAGGCTCCCCAGCAATCCTCGTGCTGCTCTCATGATAAACCTAGCATGAAAGGAGCACCAGGATTGGTCTAAGCAGCTTGTTTTGCCTCTCAGACACTACGTGGGAGTCCACAGCCGGGTTGGTTAAACCTAAGTGCGCATGTGTGTTTGGCCAGCCTGAGACAGCAGGCCAAACACACATGCGCACTTAGTGCACATATTCCACTCCCCTCTCTCTCCGCCTGTGGCCAAGCCCTCCCCTCCCTGCACCTGCTGATGACTGAGCCAGCAGCTGAAAGATAAAATGATAATGAAATATCGTTTTATGTTTCAGTTCCTGGCTTAGCCATGGGGCAACTCTTCTTCGCCATTGCGAAGGAGCTGCCCCTGGTGGGTAAACATACAAAGGTAAAACCCGTTCAAATATCCAATGTTATAATAAAAGTGCTATTATTAAGGCTAGTGGGGCAGGCACCAAGAAATCAAGAAACTTTGACATTTGTCCTCAACTATGATAACCACATTAATCAATGGCTTACAAGGAGCAAAACTGAAACGGAGCTAAAGCCAATGGGGTGATATAGAGGGGAAGATGCTATTAACACTGAGCTTTCATCAGAAGCACGTGAGGTAATGTGGGGAGGCTGACTGAAGGAAGATAGGCAAACAAAGAAAGCTATGTCTAGGTGGATCATTCTCTCTCAGCACTGTGTGTAGGTAGGTTATGACTGCTATCAGGGAAACAAGTACTTTGTTAGGGTGCCCATCACGTGGCAGTTTTTTACACCTTCCTTATCAGTCTGTTCTGAAAAGCAGCTTGAGGAGTCTGAAGGTGGGGAAAGACAGTGTGAATCCTGGTTAGGACCAGCTGAAACAAGCATTGGCAAAGACAATTGCCACTGCCTTTATGAGCTATAGGCTTTGCCAATGCGTTTTGCAATGCAACGCTAGCCAAAAAAGGTGCAATGACCAAATGTGCACGAGTGAATGTGAAATGTTGATCATTTCAATTCTTATTTGCCAATGTGAATGCAACTTGGAGCTGTAAATGAAAAAGAATGTAAACTTAAGCACAATCCATTTCTATGGAAATTGAGAAGTGTGGGGGCAACAGAAGAGCAGGTGGGGGAAGCAACGGGCAGTTGGTCGGGGGAGGATGAGCTTTAGTGTTGAAGGAAGAATTCATCAAAAAACTAAAATTTTAAACAAATCCAGAAAGTGGCATGTAATGGACATGATAGGAGAGGAGGGAGTATAAATGGAATTTTAGAAGCAAACCATGAGGAAGACAGGAAGATTGGGGAGGAGGGAGTACACGGAACACTGGGGACATTTCTGCAGAACAGCATACTAAAGGGAGCATGAAAACACATGCAGAAAAAGAAAAAGAAAGGAACACTTCCCTAAATGTGAGCAGTGGAAGGAAACAAGTGAGCTGGTAAAGAAGCTATGTATCAGGAGAAGGGCAACAGAAAACGAGGAAGACAAGCCTCTGAATAAGAAGTAAGCAAATTAAATCAACAATGGAGACAACCAATGGGCAAGTTCTAAGGCTCTAAGCCCATAGTAAGGTTTTAATATGGACCACAGTTCAAGAGGTGTTTCACAAACTGTTGGACCTGGCCCTCTCTGCAGGGGCATCCCAAACGTTTTTGCCTTCCTCCTATTTTTGATGAATTTGTTTCTGTTCACCTTAGAACTCTGTGCACTTTACCACTGCTAACCAGTGCTAAAGTGCTTGCTCTCTCTCCCTAAAATATGTAACATTGGCTTATACCGAATTGGCATATTTAATTTACTTGTAAATCCTTAGTAAAGTGGCACTACATGTGCCCAAAGCCTGTTATTTATATACAACTAGTGGGCCTTCATTACTGATTGTGCCACCCACTTAAATAGCCCTTTAAACATGGCTCAGGTCTGCCACTCCAGAGCCTGTGCATGGAGTTTTAAACTGCTATGTCAACTTGGCATTTAAACCTCCTTCCCAAGCCTTAAACCCCTCTTTTATTACATATAAGTCACCCCTAAGGTAGGCCATAGGTAGCAGGGTGCGGTAAATTGAAAGGTTGGACATGCACTTTTAAGGTTACGTGTACAGGTAGTGAAAAACTCCCAACCTTGTTCTAAACTACTGCAAGGCCTATCTCTCCCATGGTATTACATTGAAGTTGCCTTATTACATTTTATAACCGTAATTTCCAAATGGGAATGGATAATCCATTCATAGAAAGATAGCACAATTCATTACAATCGTTACTATTGAAGTCCCCAATGCATTGAAGAGAATACACAGTTAAATAGAAAATTAACAAAAATGTAAAAGCTGTTATAAAAGACATAAAAAAGAAGAGTGAACTAAAATCAACATTTTAAAAAGATTATAAAAACAAATTATAAAAAATGGGCGGCCATTTCCTCAGCAGTCTGAAAGGCTCTCTTTATCTCCCTTCAGCAGTTATTCGCAACCCAAATGAACCAGGATCGGTTGACAAACTTTCCCAACCTTGACAAATCAGTCATTATATAAGTGTGCAATTCAGCATGGAGGTGGTTCAAGGGCCTGCATGGTAGTGAATAGTACAGCTACAGATTTCATGTATTTCACAAAACGGACTGCTAGCTGTGCTGAATCGCCTCTCAGACAGGCTTCTGAGACACCTCAGGAGGTCCTAACATTTAATATGTACCATACAAGCTGAAGCCAAAATGTCCCTGAAGTACGTTTCAAATGATTGCTCTCCCTTTGCACAAAGACAACATTGTCTGTCAGAGTCCATAGACCAAGGGTATTACCAGTTCATGATTTGTGTCTCTAGAATCCGAATTTAAACTTCTAAATTACCAGTTCATGATTTGTGTCTCTAGAATCCGAATTTAAACTTCTAATTTATAGTGAAGTCAGATTTTAAATTACACTTCTGAAAATGACGCTTTTAGATAGTTGCTATTTTCTTGCTTAGCCATTTGGTGCCTGCTGCTTGTCTCTGGTCACAGTGCTGGGTGTAGTTGGTGGTTGGGGTTTGTGTATTCCTCCTGGACAGCCACACACAATGGGAGCAGGTGTGATTAAGTATTTCCAGAAGGTGATGAGGAAAGGGGCCACAATACATTTTTAGACAATGTGAGTCCAATAATATATGCTGTGTACTTTAGACAAAACAGAGTCACAAAATGCTTCTTTGTGCATTTAAATATTTAGTATATAAACTCACATTTTCTCCTGAATTGAGGGCAATAATTGAGACAAGCTGATTATTCTGATGAATAAAGTGCATTTGGTGAAACTAATGTTTGAAGTCTAAACATGAATGGTAATGAAGGGAGGTGGTTGTCAGTCAAATGGGCACGCTCTCTTTACACAGGAATTGTTTCTGTACCTTGCCTAATTTTCCAAGATTCCACTTTCCTGTAATTAACCAGCTACAGCAAATGATTTTTAGAAAAGCTATAAAGTGATACGAAGACCTTCATTACGGCTTTGGCGGTCTTTTTAAAAGATCACCGAAGCCGCTGCCGCCAGCATTCCGCCAGCATACCGCCAGCGCTGGTGGTATGCTGGCCATCCTATTAGGAGTTTTCCGCTGGACCAGCGGGCGACAACAGCGTTTCTGCTGCTGGCCCTGCAGAAAACTCACCACACGCAATGTTGTAGTGCGTTGGGTGTGACAACACCTGTCGCGCATTTCACTGCCGTAATTGGGGCAGTGAAAAGCGCGACAGGGCTGTTCATAGGGGCCCCCGATGCCCCCTTTCCGCCAGCCTTTGCATGGTGGTGAGACCGCCATGCAAAGGCTGGCGGAAAGGGGACTCGTAATCCCCAGGACAGCGCTGCTTGAAGTACTGCCCTGGCGGATTGCGAATGCCAAGAACGCCAGACTGTTGAAAGGCGGCAATCTAGCAGTGCCGGCGGTCAGACCGTGGCCCATCTGCCAAGGTCATAATAGGGCGGACGGAGCCATTGCGAGTTTGGGGGCCTTGAGACCGCCACACTCATAATGAGGGCCTAAGTAAGAATGTTTTATTGGGTCAGCTAAATCCTATTAACTATTACTGTTTGTTTTAATTCTTAAATTGGTTTTCACCTTGTCTTGGCTCTCCTCATTTCCCCAAGTATGAGCTTGTTGCCCTACAATGCCTTAGAGGTTTCCCTGAA
Source organism: Pleurodeles waltl (assembly GCF_031143425.1). NCBI lineage: Eukaryota > Metazoa > Chordata > Amphibia > Caudata > Salamandridae > Pleurodeles > Pleurodeles waltl. Next base: position 110,564,420 of record NC_090446.1, on the reverse strand, counting down.
ATGTGGTGCTCCCCAAGGACCTGCTGTCTCACAGCACTTGTTAATATACGTCTCTCCTCTGGCCAAGTAACTTCAATCTAAATATGTATATGTATGCAGACAATACCCAGACACTGAATTCACTTCCATAATCTTTTTTTTAACAGAGCATAAGATCGATATGGGAATGGATGGGCAGTATTTGGCTGTTGGTAAACAATAAAAAAACCAGAGGTATTGATTGTAAATAGGAAACGCAACCTTTGGCTCAAATCTTATTGGCCCCAAGAGATGGCCACTCTCCCCACTGCAGTAAAGACTGTCAAAAGCCTGGGAGTGAAGATTGACTATGAACTGTCAATGCGCTGAGGAAAGTAATTCCTTTTCGGAATAAGAATGGGAAAAGGTGGGCTAGGCTGTCACAGCAATTATCAATGCTAAATGTTGTCATTCTATCTCTCTCTTTACTTAGGGCTACCTTTCATATCTATTAAAAAGTATTCAGGTGAATGCTGCACCCCAACTGGTCTTTGGGGCAGCAAGATTTGCTCAGATACACCCTCTTCTATGGCAACCACCTTGGTTTCCTAAATAAATTAACAAAATATCCAATTTAAGGTACTAAGGGGTGATTTTGAGTTTGGTAGACAGGGAACTGTGTAGCAAATATGAGTAAGAGCCTTGTCCGCCAAACCCTCAGACCGTCCGCCTCATTTAGAGTCTGGGAGACCACCACCTTTTCATCAACTGAGCCCTTGTTTTCTCTAATGACAGAAATCTTCCTCCAACAGCCCAACTATGTAGGGGGATCTGAAAGAAGGATCGTACACCACCTGCCCTATTCGGGTGGATGGTTTAATGTCCTTTTTTCTGCCCATCTCTGCCAGGAAAAACGAAGTGGGGAGTGACAATAAAAAACAAATAATGAACCCCCCCCGGACGCAGGGGAAAAAAACTCCCAGGTTGCGGGGCCAATTTTGGGACCTTGTTTCTGAAAAAACAAAAAATATTACAAGTGTGGTAAATGGAATTCAAAAGCAATGTTGGCTGGCCACCAAACTTTTTCTACTGCTGTGATTTTTGTTCCTTTCAGGATAGAGAAATGACTGCTGGGCCAGTTCTAATCTCTACATTTGATAGATGGAATACCGTCAGGATGGAGGAATTAAAGTTCTCTTCTATTCGGACAGACGATAATCCGTCCGTCAAACAGTAAATCGGCTTTAAGTACTGTTTTGAAAGAGTTTAGAAGATATCGCCCTGGGGGAGCCCTCAACTGCCAATCTATTACTGATTCCTAAAGTCACCAGTGTGATTGCAGCTTCTGGGCTTTTTCATTCAAGCTGTGAAATTAGTTGCCTGACAACTTGCACACTATTGTCTGTCTTTCATGTAGAATTTAAAAAACGGGTTGTTCCCTTGAGCTTTTTAGCCTCTTTTCTAATGGCTTCTGTCACTTTTAACTTGATTTTCTAGCACCAAGAAGCCTCAGGTGAACAAGAGCTCCAGAAATTGCATCAACATAGCAGAACATGTTTCATTTTTAAGCTCTTTGTGTTTAGATTCAACTCAAGAATGTTAATACCGTAGAAGGTGGTATTTAGTCGCAGATTTTCAGGGTTTTGTTCAAATAAACATGGTCACTTTGGGACAGAAAATAGGTCAGAGCACCTAAACAAAAGTGGCCCCAATTAGTTGATTAGATAGTTTAAACCTGTCCCATGTTTGCAAGTTGGGACAGTTTCTAACTTGTGAAGACAAACCCTATAAGTGTTTTGCAAGGTTTGAAAGACTGTATGAGTTTGCAGGCAACGTTTGTTTTCATATCAGGAAAAAACTGGCCCTACAGACCACAAAACGGGCCCACTGACGGCCAAAAAACAGGCCACACACTGACCTGCCAGACCAGCCCAAAATGAGGAATAACCGAAGGACTCATTAACTCTGGGTCGAAATGCCATTTTAATTCCTCATTTTCCACCGGATTTTCACACATTGTTTTTGGCTGCTTTCAGCAGCTGAAACCTCTGTGTGAAAATAAGCAAATAAACAAATTTGCGGAAACATGGCGGATTCAGCAACAGTTGTTACACTGGTCAGGAAACAACTTTCACCTGATTAGTGTTGGTTTAACACTTAAACATAACAATAAGCAACTGAAAGGTGACCACTTCGTTTTCATATGTTCTACTACTGCGCTGACCCAGGTTTGGCGCTTTTTGGTTACTTTTGAATAATTTCATTCACAAACATCATTCTTAATTTGACTAGTTACTCATATGTTTCAGCCCTTCTAACTAAGTTAGGTAGTAGGTGGAACAACTGGATTTGTTTACAACACGAGTACATTTCTTAAGACTTTTAGGGCATATTTAAGAGCCCCTAGCGCCATTTGAATGCCATATTAGCATCATTTTTTTAGGCTAATGTGGTGTTAGACGGCCAAAAAAGCTGCGCCATATTTACAAAGTGGCACAATGCATGCATTGCACCACTTTGTAACCCTTTGCACAACATAATGCCTGCACCAGGCATAATGTATGCAAAGGGGCCGTTCCCCTGTTAGCTGGGGCTAAAAAAATGGCGCAAGGAAATCTAACAGTTTTCCTTGCGTCATTTTTTTTAGGTACTTTTAACGCCTGCTCAGAGCAGGCGTTAAAAGTGGGCATGCCATTGAATACAATGGGCCTCTATGTACTTTGCAGGAGTAGCACCAAAATGTTGGCACTACTCCTGCAGAGAACATCAACAGCATCAACAGAAATTGACGCTATTTCCCCCTACCCTGCGCCATGGTGCACTGTATTTTAAATATGGCATACACATGGTGGCGTTAAGGGGGCGCTAAGGGGCGCAAGAAAAGTGGTGCTGCACACAGTGCACTTTTCATAAATATGCCCCTTTGTCGCTTGGACAAGATTTCTTTTTAAAAAATTCCACACTCGTAGAAAGGACTTCAGTTTTGTTATAATCAGTAATTTTCTAATTTTATCATAGCATACCAGCGCCTTACCAAAATGGAGCAGCCAAAAATAATAGCTTTGGAAATGCTCAAAATGTTTGCTTTAAAAGAGAAAAAAACAAATAAGATGTAGAATTACAAATTGAAATAAAGTAATAACACAACAAAACAAGCATTTGCAATGCAGTGGGTCTCACGTTTGTTCGAGTTAGAGCTATTAGTGTCGTAACTTCCTCACAGGATTTTTCTTGCCACACAAACTGAAAATAAAAAGTAAAACAGTTGGCATAAGCGAGCCAATTCAAAGTGTCGCCGTGAGCATGAAGAGAGAGACAAAGAGAAAAAGAAGTTCGCTCGCAGTCAAAGTTATCGGCAAAAGTGCAATTGTCCATGTAACTGGGTAGATGGCCAAGGCGGCAACAAAACCTCCCCAAGGAGGGACAAACGTAAAGCATTACAAACAAAAACAAAGGATGTTTTAAGGGCAAACCCATGAGCGAGTGATAGTGATAGGAATGGGCGTGGTTAAAAGCCCAGATACATATCAACACATCCATCGGAAAAGCAGCGCTTGTGCGCTGCAATGCTCGACCTAAAAAGATTTGCTGTGGTTAAATCTAGTATCAGAAGGCATTACTGCCCACCAACAAGCCTCAACATATAGAATACATCAAGAAAGCAGAAACCCTTAAACACCTTGAACTCCTTAGTGCCTTTTCACTGATTGATTTGGTGGTACAGATTAGTCACTTCTGCTTCATGAAGGCATATTGTGCTGCAGGTCAACCCTTTTTGCTGTTCCATATATATTTTGACACAGGGCGGCAGGATAGCCGCCTTTTCTGCTTCCGGCACTGTGACTCTGTGCTGCAGATGACAATTCTATGACCAAACTCACACGATTGCTACATGCTATCTGTCATATCCTTGACCCACTGGGCTTTCAAGGACATTTTTATATTGAGAATTCCCTACCCCAATCAGCAAATCTTTGCAGAACCCGTCTATCAAAAGGCATGGCATGCTCCCTCAAGTGCATTCCTCAGACCAGACACCTCATTTGTCACCTCAATTTTTAAAACTCACTTTTTCCACTTTAGTCTGTTTCTATGCCCTTGGGGTTTATTCCTTTTTTTGAATGTCTTGAATTGCTGGCAAAGTCATGCATAGCTGGGAACTGCACTTTCAGGGTTGGACTGGGACACAAAATAGGCCCTGGCACCAAAATAAAAGTGCATTCCATTAGCGAAGCAGATAACTAAAAAAGTGGTAATATCAGGGAAATCAGGAATGAAAACTGGCCCACCTGGCCATAGAACTGACCCAAAACTGCTAAAAAAAACAGCCCACAGCCTGATCTATTAGACCAGCTCATCGAGCACAGCTTGATTGCCTTATAGGCCAGTCTGACCCTGTGCAATGTTGAATCCCAGGGCTTAGATTAGCCTGACCACGTCAGACAACTCAGCTTGCTTCCTGCCTACAGGAAGTCCAGTCCATAAAGGACGGGGCATCACACATGCTGGGAAACAGCAGTTAGAGCAGTGGAAGGTATGACGTGGACAGAGCTGGTAGAGCTGGTGACACAGGTGGGTTGGGAGTGATTCTAGAGCTATGGGAAGGGATGTCAGGTAAGCAAGTGTGGGGGCTTCTCTTTGGAGGGTGCGACAGGAGGCTCACAAGCGAGGGACTCTACATATTGGATCATCAAAGAAGTCATAAAGGTTTCTATTACCCATTAATGTCTTCTATTGAGAAAAATACAAGCACATTAGTGAATTTACCAGAACAGCTTAAACAAAAAGATGATAAACATCACTGTTCTTTTAATCCAGGACTGTCCCAGATTAGTCTATGAGAGTTAGAGCCATAAAAAGACTTTCATGCTGTCCACATGCGATAAATTTGCATAACATAAATTAAACTGGGAATCATTTTGCTCGTTCATCACTATCCTTCAAATCTCGTATGGTTGTTGCCCTGTTGTGTTTTAATCAACTGCAAAGAAGGCTCTGTTGCCAAATGTGTTTGTAACTTTGAAGCTTATAATGATTCCTGTCCAGCCAGGGGGAAGTTTGGTTGCAGAAGGAGAAGAAAAGGGAGACAACTGAATGATGGGAGATGTGTTTTGAGGACAGAATTATACAAGACGATTGGCAGCGTTATGAAGGAAGCCACTCAGCTGTATTTAAGATATTTCAGACCACATTTGTGGTATGTGGGTATATGCTGCTTGTAAGCAAAGGCAATGAATGACAAGGCTTTGAAACTTTAGGAGTAATACAAGCATGTTGTTGGATATTTTACTTATTATTATACAAAATCTCCTGTCCCATACCCAAATAAATGCATCCCTGATGCTGATCTCTCCAATCAGAAACACGTATGCACATTTACCTCCCACAATTTCAAAGATATTTTGCATTCTGCTCCCGGCACCTGTTTTCATTTTCCACTTCAATGATGTATTTTCACTACTCTGCTCAAATTAACTCTTACTAATACTGTACTCATATTTCCCTGTACTAATCCACCACTAATTCCTCTTGGGTTCCGGAGATCCGTGCTAGTTGCCGGAAATCGCTTTGACACTTCGTCTGGGGTAGTAAGCGCTATATAAATACAATTACAATTACAATTAATGTTTCTGTATGTTTTCCTCTTTCCTTCTTAGCTAATGCTCTGGCTTGCATTTCCACTGCCTCTCTTTATCACATCACTGCACCTCCTTGTCACTTGTACCGCTTTATCTCCACCCCAGCTCTCACATCGCCCTCCTTTTCCTCTCCCCACATTTCTTGTTTTCCCTGCCAATATTATATTTGAAATTTTCCTAATCGAGACAGCGTTCACAGATTTGCTCGACGGTACAAATGCATCAGTGTTTTGACATACTCCAGAATGGATTTTCTTTGATTGCCTCTGTGTCTTTACTGAAATCAAGACTTTCCACACAATAATACTTAGATAGTAAGGGAACTGTGTAGTAGTGTGATGTAGGTTATATGGCGCTTACTACCCCTGATGAGGTGTTGAAGTGCTTTCTCAACTGGTAGCACAGTATTCCATGGGGCCCATTGCTAGTTGGTTGTGTTAGACACATGGGGGATGATTATAGTTGTGCTGCTTCATCCAGATTATTAGTAGTAGAGTAGTGTAGCAGGCCTACCCATTTATACAACTGTTTCATTATGTGAGAAATGGGGCATGCCTCATGCCAAGAGTTATCTAAGAGGCATTCTGACCCTCCCCCGCCAACCTATTTCCCCCCAAAAAAGTTTGCCACCTTTATCACAGGTATCCTGGGCTGTTTTCGCACCCCTTAAGGGATGTCAGCTGCCCAGAACATCTAAAAACCAGCTGGAAAACCACTCTGCGTAGTGGTTTTTAGTTCGTTTTTTCTGCCACCATGAGATTTTGGCTACTCACCAGGTAACTGTATGAGGGAAGCCGATATCATGTGACACCATGGTGGCACCATATGAGTTAGCAGGGCTGGTACATATTTCTAAAGTTTGATGTTAGATTCAATAAGGGTGAGTGATTGCAATACTTCATACTAGTGGCATTAGTGCCATGCATGTGTGGCCCTGCAGGTGTGTTTGATGTTATTAGCTTCATACTTGTATGTTTTGTGTATGCTAAATGGCTAAAAGCTTAAATGTAGAGGTGTGTAAAAAATTTTTTTAGCAAAATGTACCATAAACAATTGTGGACACCATAAAATATTTAACTCTAAATCAAACAACAAATCCAAAAGCTTTACTACAATCCCAAAATCAATGTCATGTAAATGGTGCGCAAAACTAAATTATAAACATACATGAAAACCATAGGCTGACCGAAACATCTGAAAAGATTCACCTACTAAACATCAATACTGTTAGACATTCAAAAGAATTATGTAGATTAGCAATAACACAATATGAAAATTATTACCAGATTTCAAAGCAGATGATGGTGACATCAGTAATTCATCAAAATACAGTTTTGATAATCAGTTTCAGAGATGGGCCATTGGGCCATGACACACACCAAAATTGTGACTAGCATGTGTGGGAACAGGTGGACAAAAACAAAATAAAAGAAGACAAAAATAATTTAGAAAACATCTAACTAGGACAACTCACTATAAAAATATGCTGGTATAAGTGGCTAAGCTGAAAAGGAAACAAGAAACCACATTTAGTTATACCGCTCCTCTGGGTCAGCAGACAGTAGTAGTTCATCAAGACAGAGCGGTCACTAGCTTCCGGCATCCGTTGACAGCAACATCAAGATGGTGTAGAACACGAGCTGCACATAGGACAGATTAGCAGTTTAGAATTAGTTGGCCTTATATATTAGTACTGAACCACATAACAAAATAGGGTAGTTAAGACTATGATGAGAAAACCCATCAGGAAACTTAAAGAATAGGATTGTGAGAACAAATAGACATGAATAGAATTCTAAACAGCTGCAAGACAAGAATGGACTGATGTCAAGAAGATTCAGAAGAGAACTGACTTCAATTCCAATGTTCTTCGCTAATTAAAATACCCAAAATCCATTTGATTGGTCCGTCAGGTGGGCATACTCTGGACGTTGATTTCAGCATTAAATCACTGGAGATGGCACCCTCAAGTTTGCAACTTTTATGAATCTTCTCAGGAAATGTGCGTTGCTTGCCGTATGACTTAATACAATTCCGCCAAAATATTAAATTTTCTAATGATTTGAAACTTACAGTTCCTTTCATGCGATCCACAATAAACAAAGCAAATTTTCTTTCACATGAGTACTGTGATTTCCTGCTCGATTCAACAGCTACAACAAATATTGCTACATTATTGCTTCTAAAACATGTCTCTTGCTTCAATACAATACAACATTCAACATTAGGTTAGCAACCTAGGGAAAGAATTCAGGTCAGAGGGGACAGAATAAACAAATACTTTTCCATTACAGCCTTAAGGCCTAATCAAGTTAAGAAAGCCTTACTACACATTAATACATTTAATACTAATGAAACCTATTGCACACCTTAAATTCAAATCAATCAATCAATCAATCAATTTGTAAAGCGCACTACATACCCGTGAGGGTTTCAAGGCGCTGGGGGGGGGGAGGGTGCTGCTACTGCTCGAAGAGCCAAGTCTTGAGGAGTTTTCTGAAGGAAAGAAGGTCCTGGGTCTGTCGTAGATCCGGCGGGAGGGTGTTCCAGGTCTTTGCTACGAGGTACGAGAATGATCTGCTGCCAGAAGATTTGCATCGGATGCGGGGGATGGACGCGAGGGCGAGGTTAGCAGAGCGGAGATGCCGGGTGGGGGTGTGGAAGCTGAGTCTGTTGTTCAGGTATGATGGTCCGGTGTTGTGGAGTGCCTTGTGTGCGTGGGTGAGGAGCTTGAAGGTGATCCTCTTGTTGACGGGGAGCCAGTGAAGGTCTCTTACGTGGGGGGTGATGTGGCAGTGGCGAAGGATGTTGAGGATGAGTCGGGCGGAGGCTTTTTGGATGCGTTGGAGGTGTTGGAGGAGTTTGGATGAGATACCGGTGTAGAGGGCGTTGCCGTAGTCGAGTCTGCTGCTGACGAGGGCCTGGGTTACCGTTTTTCTTGTTTCTGTTGGGATCCATTTGTTGACTCTGCGAAGCATGCGGAGGGTGTTGTAGCAGGAGGAGGAGATGGAGCTGACCTGCTTTGAAATGGAGAGTGAGGAGTCGAGGGTGAAGCCGAGGTTTTGTGCGCTGTCGGTGGGTGTCGGTGTGGACCCAGTGTGGACGGCCCCCATGAGCTGTCCCAGGCGGAGGGGGTGCATCCAAAGATGAGGACCTCTGTTTTGACTGAGTTCAGTTTTAGCCGGCTGTCTCTCATCCAGTCGGCGATGGCTTTTAGTCCCTCATGGAGATTGGTTTTGGCAGTGTGCGGGTCCTTGGTGAGGGAGAGGATGAGTTGGGTGTCGTGGCGTAGGAGATGATGTTGAGGTTGTGCTGGGGGGCCACTTGTGCGAGGGAGGCCATGTAGATGTTGAACAGCGTCGGGCTGACGGATGAGCCCTGGGGTACGACGCAGATGATGTTGAAGGCTTTGGATTGGTACAGGGGGAGGTGGGCTCTTTGGGTTCTGCCAGCGAGGAAGGGTGCAGTCCATTCGAGGGCTTGGTCTGGATTCCTGCTGCGTGGAGGCGGGATTTTAGGGTGTGGTGACAGACGGTGTCAAAGGCGGCTGATAGGTCTAGGAGGATGAGGGCTGATGTCTCTCCATTGTCGAGGTGGCTTCTGATGTCATCTGTGGCGGCGAGGAGGGCGGTTTCGGTGCTGTGGTTGCGTCTGAAGCCAGACTGGGAGGGGTCCAAGGATGTTGTTGTCTTCGAGGTACCGGGTGAGCTGAGTGTTGATGATTTTTTCGATGACCTTCTCCGGGAAAGGGAGCAGAGAGATGGTCCGTAAGTTTTTCAGGTCCTTGGGGTCTGCCTTTGGTTTCTTGAGAAGAGCATTGATTTCGGCGTGTTTCCAGCTTTCCGAGAATCTTGCAGTTTCGAAGGAGATGTTGATGGCTTTCCGTAGGTGTGGTGCAATGGCTGTGTCTGCTTTGTTGAAGATGTGGTGTGGGCAGGGGTCTGATGGTGATCCGGAGTGGTTGGAGTTCATGGTCTTGCGGGTATCGTCGTCGCTAATGTTGGTCCAGGAGGTCAGTCGGCTGGAGTGGGTGGAGTTCGTGGTGGGTGGGGTAGGGGCGTCCGGAGTGTGAGGGGAGTTGAAGCTGTCGTGGATGTCCGTGATTTTTTGGTGGAAGGCGGTTGCTAGGGCATTCCATAGTTCTTGGGAGGGGGTGATGTCATTGACGTTGGCGTTTGGGTTGGAGAGTTCTTTTACGATGCTAAAAAGTTCTTTGCAGTCGTGGGCGTTGTTTTCTAGGCGGGTTTTGAAGGAGGATCTTTTTGCTAGCCTGATGAGTTGGAGGTGTTTAAGTGTGGCATCCTTGAGTGCCGTGTGGTTGTCTAGAGTGCTTTCGAGTAGCCATATTTGCTTGAGTTTTCGGCAGTGGCGTTTGGAGGCTTGGAGGTCGTCGGTGAACCAGGTGGCATTTTTGTTGATGTGGTTGTTGGAGGGTTTACTGAGTGGAGCAAGGCGGTCGGGGCAGTCGTTGATCCATAGCTCGAGGTTGTGAGCCGCGATGTCGGGGTCGGTGGGGTTGATGGGTGGTTTCTGGGCTAGGGCGTTGAAATTCGGTGACTTTGCCCCATCGATGGCATGGTGGTTGTTCGGTGAGGTGGTGTTCTGTCTGTTTCTTGAAAGTGAAATGGATGCAGTGGTGGTCGGTCCAGTAGAGTTCGGTGGTATGGTTGAAGGCGACGTGGTTGCTTGTGGAGAAGATGGGGTCAAGGGTGTGACCGGCTGTGTGGGTGGGTGTGCCGACGAGCTGTATGAAGCCGAGGTTGGTGAGGTTTTCGGTCAGGGTGGTGGAGTTGGTGTCATTGTTGTTTTCGAGGTGAAAGTTCAGGTCCCCGAGGAGGATGTAGTCCGTGGAGGCGAGTGCGTGGGTGCTGGCCAGGTCAGCGATGGCATTGCTGAAAGCTGCCCTGGGGGTCTGTAGATGAGCATTCCTCTGAGCGTGATGTTGGGGTCGGTGCGGACTTGGAAGTGAAGGAGTTCGGCGGCGCTGAAGGAGTCGTCCAGGTTGGTTTTGACTTCGAGGGTGGCTTTGTGGACAATGGCTATGCCTCCTCCAGTTCTGTTGGTGCGGTCTTGGCGTGCAACTTTGTATCCATTTGGGATGGCTATGGCGATGTCGGGTGCTGAGGAGTCGTTCCACCAAGTTTCGGTTAGAAAGGCTACATCCGGGGAGGTGGAGTCGAGCAGGTCCCAGACTTCGATGGCGTGCTTGCGTGCTGTGCGGGTGTTGAGGAGTATGCAACGGAGGTGGTTTGTCTTGATCCTTGGAGGTATGTGGGCCCTGTTGCAGGTTCAAGCTGCAGTTGTGGCAGGAGAAGGGTCTGTGCGTGCTCTTTGGAGAGGCCTGGAAGCAGGTGGTGTCTCGGCTGGTGTTGAGTGCGCGGAGGGTGTCGGCGTTGTAGCGAATGCTGGCGGGGTGGCTGTTGCTGGGGCCAGGGGTTCTGGCGCTGGGCGCGGTCCATGCGCGGATGGGCGCAGACGGGCTTGCCTTTGGTGCACCTTCGGTGTGCCAGCGACACGCCCTCTGCGCGGCCGCGCCGCGGCTGCCATAAGAGAAGGGGAGGGTGGGAGTGCCAGTTGGGAGGCAGTAGGGCCTGATGAATGAGAGGGCTGGGGGGGGGCTGCAGGGGACGCAGCGGCGGGAAAACGGAGTCAGAAAGGAGCGGTGAGAAGAAGGGGGAGGTGGGAGGGGCCGCAGGGGATGCAGTGGCGGGAAATATGGAGTCAGAAACAACAGGAGACAACCAAAATGCGGAGTGGAGGTGGCGCGGGATGCGGAGCGGGGAGCGACCTACCTGCAGAAGCAGGGTCAAAGGTTGCTCCAATTAGACAAATTATTTGTCTAAAACATCATTCATGTTGTGTCAAAGCAGTTTTAAACATATATTTATTTTCTTTGTGTGTTAATGTAATTCATTTGATTCAATATAAGTGTGTTTAATTCATATTCATTTTATACTCATAATACATTTTATTTCTACAGTTTTTACTTGAAAATTATACTTTCAGGTCAATATTTATTAATAATTCACTCAAATTACAAATGCATGTCTTCATGTTAAGTGTGGTGTCAAAAATACAATTGGTAGACACAAATGTCCTCCACATTTTAAACTTGCACATGTTCATTTCTACATTAGTTTCTCTGTTAGGCTTTTAAAAGCAGGTTAATTCATCAACATGTGCTAACTTCTATGCCACTAATTAATTTATAAAACTTGATACCTCTCACTTAGTACTTGTCGTTTGTTTATTGCTAAATTGAGAAGAGCTTAAATGTAGAGGTGTGTGAAATTGCATAATTTCTAGCACAATTGGGTTTACAATCATTGCATGTGACTTTTTGTAAGCAAGTGTGCATCTTGAGTGAAAATGGTAATGTGAGAAACCAGTAAAATGCATTTTCTGTGTGAACCAGATTCTTACTGGTATTTCCTAAGAGTTTTTCTATGCACTGCCATTTTTAAAATAAGAATCAAAATCGTGTAATGCATAACAACAACCTTGTGTACGAATTTGTGTTGCAGAAAAATTGTGAATTTCACCAATGTAATTAAAATTTTACCCAGGGCTACTTAAAAGGACGGATCACATAAAAGTAGACACTAGTCTACTTGGCAGATCTTAGATCAGGCCATTGTTCCCCTTCTTTTCTTTGCCTGGGGCCTCCGATTATCACTTATGTAGCATTTTTATGCCCATTAGTGTCACTGTCATGCACTGGGACAATGATGTGTCATATGATCTGCACTGTAAAGACAAATAAGATCTTTGTGGCTCCAGACAATTCTGGATAAGGATTCTTGGAGGGCAAGGGTGTTACATATTTTGATCTTGAATCAGAGATGTAGGCATTGAGTGTCCCTCCAAAGCCCTAAGCAAAATTATCCCCAGAGATGGACCGGTCTGTGGAGAAAAGTGATATTCCCTGGCACGTCGGTGCCACTGAAAAGTCAGCAGGACTGGGGCAAAGACAAATAACAGATCTTTGTGGTTCCAGACAATTCTGGATAAGGATTCTTTGAGGGCAAGGGTGTTACATGTTTTGATCTTGAATCAGAGATGTAGGCATTGAGTGTCCCTCCAAAGCCCCAAGAAAAGTTATGCCCAGAGATGGACTGGTCTGTGGAGAAAAGTGATATTCCCTGGCACGTCGGTGCCACTGAAAAGTCAGCAGGACTGGGGCAAAGTCAAGCTCATCTCTGAAACGCCATGTTGGTGCTGTAGTTGTCAAGACAAGCTCACATCTGAAGGAGTCTTATGGGTGAAGTAAGAACAATTTGCATGCTGCATTTGTCTCTGCAAGACCAGTAGACGTAGGCCAGAGTCAGTCGATGCCAAACTACTGAAAACTGAGCTGTCCAGATTGGCATTGATGTTTAAGTTCAGCCTCTGCAGGAGATGACTGGAGAGTGCTAGATGAAAGCAAATCCCGTGCCTCTAGTTGGACTCTAAATCCCGTTGTTCAGCTCCTCTCAATCATCCTGTTTGCTTCTCTTTGACCTACCACTTCCAAGTAATGGTATATAAAATGTTGACTAAACAAAATAAATAGATTTAAAAATCACAATTTCCCCAAAAATGCCATTAGGGATGGGGAGAAAAGTGTCCATTGAGTCTCTCATATTTCACAGATATTGAATGGCAGTTGGCTGAGTGCATGGTCTCCTGAAAGGTTTACTGCCCCCCTGAATTGCTGGGCTCCCCTGGCCCTCAGGGGCTGTATGGGTGTGCATTCATTGATGTCAATTCATCAAAATGCTAGAGGTATCCGAAGTGACATCACATGTCCTTTGGCCTCAATTACATCACAGGAAGTGATATCATAGAACCCTTGATCCTTGTGTCATCACAGGAAGTGATGTAATTTGATCATTAACCATGGTGTATTTACAGAAAGTGATATGTAGTGAAAAAAACATGCAATAAGTAATAATAGAAAAAAAACTAAAACGATAAAGGAAATAAAAGTGAATTTCAGCTCTCAATTGTAAAAATAACTATGCTGCTGACATTATATAATTGGGCTGCAGCCACAAAAGACCGGAAATGCAGCCATCATATGTGAGCTACAGCCATCATACACCTGTGGACGTCATTTAGGGGTTGCAGCTGCGACCCCCAACTTGCAATCCCCCGCACTGCCTCTGAGAACCTGGCCTCAATGGTGGGAAAATCAGGGCCATTAACACAGGCAGCTCGTCCTTATGGATGTTGCTTGGGGATCCACTTCCTTGTTTTCAATCATTTTTTTAAAATACACTAATAGTGAATAATATGTTATTTACTAGTAGTATAATACAAAATGGAGTACAGTTAGCTGGAATATGACCCTCCTTGGTAGCTGAGGTAAGTAAAAAACACTTTTAAGTGTATGTTGTGTGCACGCTTGTGGGTAAGTGTGCTTAAGTGTGTGCGTATGATTGAAATTATGTTTGTGAAAAGCATATGTGTGTGAGTGGAAGTAAAGATGAAATGGTGTGTGATGTTACTTCCGCTACCCCTGGCATTATGGTGAATTGACATCCATGCATATTCCAAGGCATAACCTCATGCTCTGGCACAAATTTGAATGCAAAGGTTCTAGGGCCTGACTGGGAACCCAAAGCAGTCATGGCAAATGTTTTCAAAACAGCCCCCACACAGTGCATACGAAGCACAGCAAGCAAGCCTGACCACTACATGGGTACTTTGGGGGGAGTTCTCCACCAATAAAATTTAGAAAAAATTGCAAAAATGGTTCATTCTAAAACACAATTTTTAGTAATGGAAGCTATTCTAATACTGTAGTCTGCTATTTTATACTGATTTAAACCTATCATAAGTAGGCCTGAGCGGAGTTCACGGAGTTCCAATCCACAGAATTCTGTGGAGTTCACGGAGTTCCACTCCGCGGAATTCTGCAGAGTTGATTAAAAACTCTGTGGAATTCTGTGAAGGCAGAGTTCCGTGACCCGTGGATTTCTGAATGCCCCAATGCCAGAAGCACTAAGCAGGGTCGGGCTGCTTAGCGCTTCCGACCACACAGGACAGGACAGTGCACATGAGGCCTTAAACGTCAGCTTTCACTGCCTATGGTTCTTCCCTGAATTCAAGCCAGGACTGTAGGCAGCAAAAGCTGCCATTTCAGTCCTTGTTTATGCACCAGTGTGCACAAAAAAGGTAAAAGAGACAAGGACTTACCTGGGTCTTCCAGGGGGTCCTCCTGTCCTCAGCGTCCTCCATAGCAGCCTGGCTCTCTGCCTCCCTCGGTCCCCTGCTCCAGGGCTCCGGTGCACACTGTAGCCCAAATATGGGCTACACAGCACAAGTGCAGGCTGTCTGCACTTGCACTGTGTAGCCCATAACTGGGCTGCAATGTGTACTGGGTGAGCTCCGCTCCGCTGGCGGACTCCGGATTTCCAAAAACTCCATTAGCTCCGCCAGCCAAGCAGAGCTCCCCGCACACCCCTAATCATAAGTTTAAAAAACATACACATCTGTGGCAAGGACATTAACATTAACGCCCCATTGTTAACAGTAGTACACCCAGAGGTTGCTAAGTACATAGATTTTAGAAGTAGGTGACATAACCTTCTCAGTTATCTTAAGCTCCTTGTGACCAATAAGATTAGCGACAACAGCTGTACTGCATCCAACAATTTTGGTGTTCATACCTGGACATAGTTAATAAAAAGTACTGCAATGTGATCTGTCAAAGTCCAAAAAGTCATCACTATGTTTTCAGAAGAAGGATTAGCTGTTCGTTCTTAGAACACAAAGTGGATTTACCAGGTCCGTGGGCAGGCAGCTGTGTGTTTGAAATGGAGATGCCTTTGTCTGCTGGATGGCAAGGCAAAACTGTACTGCAGGGGTCGGGTTGGGTTAAAGAGATGCTCCAACCACATTGGGGCAGGAAAATGGTGTTCCTCAAATGAATGAACTACATACGCTGCCTGAAGAATGCAGAAAGAAGATGCCCACACTCATTTCATAGGGAACATTAGTGATCAGTCCCATTCCTGTGGGCTACGCATTATGATGGTGCTGGTGTCTCACACTAGGCAATTTCTTTTCCTTCGGCGCTATCAATAAATTGACATCTGTGTACCTCCTTCACATGCTATCCCATACAATCATAATTTCAAGTACACCATCTTTGCTCATTGCGCTCTGCAGAGAGGTCAAGGACTGAAAGACTTTGTTAGAAACTTTGAAAGGAACTCTGAGAAGCTAGCAGTGCCATCAGCTTACCCCGAGAAATCTCAGTTGCACCCACCTTTGCACACCCTTAACTAACCTATGAGCGACTCTCACGTAGCAAGGAACTAGTATCTACAGCAACACATCACCGGGTGAAAAATGACATGTTTGTTTTCTCAATTGGCCTACCATTATGAAGGCCTCATTGTGGCAGCAAGGGCTGGTAAGACTGAAGTGCAAAAAATTATGGCGGTCATTACAACATTGGCGGTAAAAGCCGCTTACCGCCGTGCAGAAGACCGCCAACACACCGCCGCGGCCGCGGAATCCAACAAAATTCAGACACCCACACAAGTCCGCCACACCAAAGGTCAGTGTTAAACTGGCGAAAACAAAACCTCCACCGTCACGCCAACAGAAATACGCCCACACTATCACGACACATGAATCCACGCGGCGGTCTTTCAACCGCGGTATTCCATTGGCGGTACACACCGCCGCGCTCAAAATACACACACATCTCCAAAACAGCAACACATTAGACAATTCGAAATACACACACCTGATACACATACACACACCACTCCCACACGCCCAATACAATATAAAACACACACCCACATCACCCACAAACCCCTACGACCACAATTACAGAGAGAAGGCCAGAGAGAGACACCACCATCAACAAACTAGCATCCACAGGCACACAACACCACCACCCACACAACTTCCACGCACAAAACACCACACCCCACTACATATCACCACACTTATCACCACACACACCACCCCACACATCACCCACACCACCCCATGGCACAGCAAAGACACCCCAGGTTCTCGGAGGAGGAGCTCAGGGTCATGGTGGAGGAAATCATACAGGTAGAGCCACAGCTATTTGGATCACAGGTGCAGCACACCTCAATTGCAAGGAAGATGGAGCTATGGCGAAGAATAGTCGACAGGGTCAACGCAGTGGGACAACACCCAAGAAATCGGGAGGAGATCAGGAAGAGGTGGAACGACTTACGGGGGAAGGTGCGTTCCGTGGTCTCAAGACACCACCAGGTGGTTCAGCGGACTGGCGGCGGACCCCCACCTCCGCCCCCACAACTAACAACATGGGAGGAGCAGGTCTTGGCGATTCTGCATCCTGAGGGCCTCGCAGGAGTCGGTGGAGGAATAGACTCTAGTAAGTCAAATCTTAACTGTTACATCCCCCACCCTACCTGCATGCTATCACATACCCCCACCCTCGCCCCCCACGCCTATCACTCCAACTCCTCACAAATGTACCAATATCACAAACCACACATCCCAACACCAAGCCCTGCATGCAACAACAACGCATGGACACCCATCACTAAAGCATGCCCACTGCACATACCCATACACCCCCCTAAACCATCATCACACAAGCTCACACACAGGAATGCCAGCACTGGGGTACACGGTCACCCATCCATTGCACACCATGACACACACAGATGCAATAATCATGCCTTTCCACCCCTGCAGGACCACTACCCAACGTCAACAGACAGGAGGGTCCAGACATGTCCACTCCACCCACAGAAGAGGCCCACAGTGATGACAGCACCTCTGTCCACCTGGATCTAGATGACCAGCCCGGACCATCAGGGGCCTCAGGACAGTCGGTGCCCCTCACACAGGCACAGGCCACCACAGACCTTCCCTCCTCAGGAAACACCAGCACAGCACCCACCCAGTGGGCCCATATCTCCGTCCCCAGGACATGTCAATCAGCTGTGTGTCCACCACTACAGGGAACCCAGGATAACCCACCACCCCAACAACAACAGGGACCTGGGGGCAGTGGCAGTGGGCACACGGTCCAGGGGATGGAGGCACAGGAACACAGGGGAACTGGGAGGGCTGCTGTGCGACAGGGGGCGGACAGGCCAAGGCAAACCACTCTCCACGAGGCCCTCTCCTCCATCATGGGAGCATACCACCACTCCCAGGAGACAATGGCAATGGTACTGGCCAAGTTTCAGGAGACCCAGCGGATGCAGGAGGAACAGTATTTGGGGTTCAGGGAGGAACTCAGAGCCATCAGCTCCCCCTGGGCACCATCGTAGGGGTGCTGAAGGAAGTACTCAACACCAGGAGGGACACTGTGGCACTACAAGGTGCCCCTGACACTAGCATGGATTATGAACTGCCCACCACCTCCGCCGGCGCTAGTGGACAGGACACCCCGCCACAGGACCACCACACCAGCACCCCACCCCCTGCAGATGGAGAACCACCCTGCAAACGGTCCCTGAGATCCAGGAACAAGACAGAGCACGATGACAAGACCCCCGCCAAGAAATGAGACCACCCTGATTGTCATCCCACTGTCCCACTTTGTCACCCTGTCCATATTGAAACTGCCCCAGCTCCACTTCCTATGCCCATATGGGCAATGCACCTGTGAGACTAATAGACTGGACGCTGCCATGGACACTCCTCCGCCATCACCCCTCACCATTTAACTTCCCCCTCCAACATTTTGTATTTAAATAAACACACCTAAAGCACCAAAAGATCTGGAGTCTGTCTGTGATTTTGAAATAGTGTATTTGCAATTACAGTGACAAAATGTTCTTGAAATAGTAATGTCAACATACCTATGTCACACAGCTCTAGTCCATGAGGAATCTAAGCAGATGAGACATGTTGGGACCCACACCTGTGAAACCGTAAGGGAAAGTGACAACTCAGTGACCATACACTGCGTGAGAATGACAGACAGGATAGAGGTAGAAGTGTAAAAGTACATGTAGTAGTCAGGAATGTATTCTCACCTGTGTTTCACAGGAAATATTGCTGGATCACTGAGTCCCTGTTCTGCATGTGTTCTTCCTCTGCTTCCTCCTCATCACTGTCCACAGGCTCCACAGCTGCAACAACACCGCCATCTGGACCATCCTCCTGCAGAAAAGGCACCTGTCGTTGCAAAGCCAAGTTGTGAAGAATACAGCAGGCCAAGATGATCTGGCACACCTTCTTTGGTGAGTAGAATAGGGATCCACCTGTCATATGCAGACACCTGAACCTGGCCTTCAGGAGGCCGAAGGTCCGCTCGATCACCCTCCTAGTTCGCCCATGGGCCTCATTGTAGCGTTCCTCTGCCCTTGTCCTGGGATTCCTCACTGGGGTCAGTAGCCATGACAGGTTGGGGTAACCAGAGTCACCTAACAGCCACACACGGTGCCTCTGGAGTTGACCCATCACATAAGGGATGCTGCTGTTCCGCAGGATGTAGGCGTCATGCACTGAGCCAGGGAACATGGCATTAACATGGGAGATGTACTGGTCTGCCAAACATACCATCTGTACATTCATGGAATGATAACTCTTCCGGTTCCTGTACACCTGTTCACTCCTGTGGGGGGGGACCAAAGCCACATGGGTCCCATCAATGGCACTTATGATGTTGGGGATATGTCCAAGGGCATAGAAGTCACCTTTCACTGTAGGCAAATCCTCCACCTGAGGGAAAACAATGTAGCTCCGCATGTGTTTCAGCAGGGCAGACAACACTCTGGACAATACGTTGGAAAACATAGGCTGGGACATCCCTGATGCCATGGCCACAGTTGTTTGAAAAGATCCACTTGCTAGGAAATGGAGCACTGATAGCACCTGCACTTGAGGGGGGATTCCTGTGGGATGGCGGATTGCTGACATCAGGTCAGGCTCCAACTGTGTACACAGTTCCTGGATTGTGGCACGGTCAAACCTGTAGGTGATAATCAAATTTCTTTCCTCCATTGTCGACATTTCCACCAGCGGTCGGTTCACCGGAGGATTCCGCCATCTCCTCACATGTCCCAGCGGACGGTCCCTAGGAAGGACAACAGCGAGCACAGAGTCAAACAACTCAGAGGTATGTACCCACAGTCTACACAGAACACCATTCATACACAAAATGTGGCCTGTATGGGTGTTTAGACTAGGCCTAGGTATGTGTGACGCAATTGGTAATTAGGCCATGTGGGCCCCTGAAATGGCGGCTGCCTGACCTCTAAAATGGGACAATGGGATGTGAGGTAACTGCGCTGGCGTTGTACACCGTCGCGGTAGGCGGTCGAAGACCGCAGCGCAATTCTGCATTGGTTAACATTGGACCCTATGGGTCCCAGGAGCCAATGACGATGTACGCCGGCGGTGATGGTACGCACCGCCTCAGACGTGACCACCGCGGACGTGACCGCCATTTTCTATCTGTTGAATCACTCGATACCTGATCTTCGACAGGAGAGGACCTACACTGCAAGTGCTGTTGTGACCTCGGTCTGGAAGAGACAATGGCTTGTGCGTCTGGGGAAAGGGCCCCTGCCTTCACATCGCAGGAGTTGGAGAAGCTCGTTGATGGGGTCGTCCCCACAGTACACGCTACTCTACGGTTCTCCAGACCAACAGGTAAGTACACAGGGAGCATGTTGTATGGGCTATGCCTGTGTGGAGAGGGCTGGTTGAAAGAAGGAAGGGGGCAGAGTTCTGCGTGCATGAAAGATGGTGGGTGCATGTGCCACATGGCAAGGGTAGGGATGGGGGCCACTCACTTTGATGGCGCAGTTGGTAATGACTTCTCTTCTTCCCCTGTACATTTCATGTAGGTCAGCGCCCACCAGAAGAAGGATATTTGGCGTGCCATCGCCAAGGACGTCCGGACCCTGGGGGTCCATCACAGATGGAGCACCCACTGCCGGAAAAGATGGGAGGACATTCGCCGCTGGAGCAAGAAGACGGCGGAGGCTCAGCTGGGGATGGCCTCCCAACGTGGGAGGGGTGCCCGTCGAACCATGACACCCCTGATGTTCAGGATCCTGGCGGTGGCCTACCCTGAGCTGGATGGGCGCTTGAGGGCATCACAGCAGACACAAGGGGGTGAGTACACTGTCATTCAGCTGACTTTGCGCGCAGTGGAGGTGTCTGGGTGGGGGAGGAGGGCTGTGGGTTTCACCAGGCCAAGGCGAGTTCCGTAGGCTAGGCCCCTACGTAAGGCATGGCCCTGTGGCCCCCCACCCCACCTATGTTGAGTGCCAAGTACAGCTATTCATGCACCTGTGTCATCTATGTGTGCAGATGTCGTCCATAGCCTTCTAGGCCATTTCCCAGGAATTGCACTGTAGAGCCCAACAGCGCGACGTAGTGTAGGGGGCTTCTGTGTCTGTCTTGTCCGCCAACGGTAGCGGTAATCCATGCACTCAACATGTCTTTCTTCTGTTTCCCCCCCTTTTTTGTGGTCTCCCTGTTCTTGTGTGTATTTGCATCATCAGGTGGAGGAGCAATGGCACCGGAGCACGAGGGAGCTGCATCCCACATGGCCATGGAGGGCCACACTATGGGCTCAGAATACACCAGTGGGACGGAGGGCGAGGGGAGCACCACGGTGGGCACAGGAGCTGAAACCAGCGACACGGACTCGTCCTCCGATGGGAGCTCCCTTGTGGTGGCGGCAACATCAGTGCCCCCCGCATCTACACGTACAGCCGCCACCCCCCCACCAGCACCGCCCTCCCAGCAGCCCCTCAGCCTTCGCCCCGTGCCTGCTCACCCAGGAGGGTGGGCATCACTTTCGCCTCAGGCACCTCAGCCCCTGCCCCAGTCACCCCTGCTGCCCTCAGTGAGGAGGCCATTGACCTCCTCAGGTCACTCACTAATGGGCAGTCTACCATTTTGAATGCCATTCAGGGTGTAGAAAGGCAGTTGCAACAAACCAATACATTCCTGGAGGGCATTCATTCTGGTCAGGCGGCCCTTCACCGAGCCTTTCAAACTCTGGCCTCAGCACTGATGGCAGCCATTGTCCCTGTGTCTAGCCTCCCCCCTCCAACTTCCTCCACCCAGACCCAATCCCCTGTACCTCTGCCCATCCCAAGCACACCATCAGACCAGCCTGCACACACCTCACCACACAAGGGAAGCTCAGGCAAACATAAGCACCACACATCGACAACCACATATGTTATGGACATAAAGTTTCTCCCACTGATGTGGGCTTCTTACACAAGGCAGCTACGCTACCCAGGTCTACTGTAGCTCATTTAGGGCCAGATGTAGCACACAGATTGCATGTCGCAAACAGCAAATTTTGCTGTTTGCGATGTGCAAACTGCACTTGGCAATGCACAAAACCCCTTTTGCGATTCGGTAACCTGGTTACCGAATCGCAAAACAGGTTTGCGAGTCACAATTAGGAAGGGGAGTCCCCTTCCTAATTGCGAGTCGCAGAGCAATGCCAGATTGCTTTGTGACCGCAATTTCAAATGGGTGCTAACCCATTCGCAAAAGGGAAGGGGTACCCATGGGACCCCTTCACCTTTGTGAATGGAACTGTAAACATTTTTTCAGAGCAGGCAGTGCTCCTATGGACCACTGCCTGCTCTGAAAAAATGAAATTAAAACATTTCATTTTTTAGTTTTGGAATGCATCTTGTTTTCCTTTAAGGAAAACGGGCTGCATTACAAAAAGAAACTGCTTTATTTAAAAGCAGTCACAGACATGGTGGTCTGCTGTCTCCAGCAGGCCACCATCCCTGTGAGTGCTGAGAGTCTCAAGGGGGTCGCAAATTGCGACCCACCTCATTAATATAAATGAGGTGGGCCTTTGCGACCCCCTTGCGAGTCGCAGATGGTGTCAGGGACACCATCCTACATTCTGAATTGCGACTCGCAAATTGCGAGTTGCTCTGACTCGCGATTTGCGGGTCGCAATTCAGAAACTAGTTACATCTGGCCCCAAATCACTTGTTGGCTTTGATTTGTCCAACCTGTACATATAGGTCGTTTTGCATTGTGTTTGGAGCCTTAAAATATTTATCCCACCAAGAGTGACATGCACATGTTCATAGCTCCTGTCAGCTTTGAAGATAGTTTAACAATTGTCCTTGGTGTGCGTGCCTAGTGTTGGGACCTTGAGAGGAGGCTTGTTAAATAGCATTGTCATCCTCCAATAATTTATTCGTTTTGAAACGTTCAGACTGCCAAGCTTGACTATCCACATGTAGGTGCCACTCCAAGTTCCCGCATGCAGATCAACACTTGTGTAACGTGTGCTTGTCCCCTGAACATAAAGTGGAGAATTGTAACGCTTGTAGGTCTTTTTGCTCTAAAAAGACTCTCTGGGACTGAAGAGTGCGTTGGTTAGCGATTGCGTGAAAGAAACCGGAAGACACTCCCAATATCTTCAGAGAGGAACTTACTCAAGAGGAAATTGGACATCAGGCAGACCTCTGGATCCGAGACTCCGAGTCGGACGTCGATTCTGACATAGTGTCAGTCAATTCCAGCAACACAATACATGAGTACACCAGCCCCATCTTCGCACATAAAGACTTTGAAAAAGACTTCCAAGCTGATCATTGGTCCGCCACTGCCTTCGGGCCATGGTAGGACCCAAAAATTACATTTGGATGCCCCGCCCTCCAGTTTGGCACTGAAATTTGTCAGGACCAAGATGTCTTCGACACAGACAAAGGACTCATCAGCATCCTACCTAATCTTTAGATCGAGTCGAGCTTTTGAATTGAGCATTTTGGCTCCGAAAAAGAAGCCTTCAACATCCGTCTCAGAGCTGACACCATTGGTTAAAAAAAAAAAAAAAGATTACATCCGGAAACTTTGGAACTGAGAATAATGGTTTCCAAAGACTACACTATTTAATCTGAAGGGACTTCACCAGTGGAGCCCATTTTAAAAGTAATATCCATATACAAAATGGAACGGGGGAAAAAAAAACTTCTCCTCCTGTTCCAATTAAAAGGAGACTTAACCTTTCAAGAAAGATTGGACACTGCTCCTCCTCCTAAAAAATAGTCTCCATGGGTAAAGACAGGGCTCCAGATCAACCTTGGCTTTCTCCACCTCACTCTCCTGTAATTCAGCCTACTCCAACACCACAATCTCCTACATCTCACAAAGCCACAATTCTCTCCACAAGGGTCATCATCACCTCATGAAGATGATTTAAGTGATTTTTCCACAGGATATAGATCCATGGGATTTATATGATCCAGGTTCCATGCTCCCTAATGACCATGATTAATATCCAGCAAGATCTTTACCCCCTGAAGATGCAACAGCATACAATCAGGGTATTGCAAGGGCAGCGGCATATCATAATGTACCTATTCACACAGACCCATTTGAAGAGGATTTCCTCTTTGATACATTGACCAGAACTTATAAAGAGAGTCAGTTCCTACCCATGCTGCCAGGTATACTTAGACATGCCACAGAGGTCTACAAGGAACCTGTTAAGGCAATAGGTATTACACCAAGGGTCGACAAAAAGTACAAAGCAGTACCCTCAGATCCAATATTTATAAAATCACAACTAGCTCCTGATTCTATAGTAGTAAGTGTGGCATTGAACAATGCTAATAGTCAGTCCATAGGAGATGCGCCTCCTTCTGATAAAGAGAGAAATAAACTATATGCAGCTTTCACAAACGGTAGCCGCGCAAACTGCTAATCATTGGAGAATTGCAAATTCTGAGGCACTCCCGGCAAGGTATGATAGGGCCTACTGGGACTAAATGGAGGAACTGCTCTAGTATCTTCCACAGGAACATCAAATAAGGGTCAAGGGATAGTCTGAGAAGGGCAGGTCATCTCAAACAATTCAATTAGATGTGCCACTGATGCAGTGGATACAGCCACATGTGATGTAAATACCAGTATTATTATAAGAAGGCATGCTTGGTTGAGGTCCTCAGCCTTCAAGCTAGAAATACAAGCATTTCTCAACATGCCTTTCGATAAAGAACTCTTATTTGGCCTAGAGGTTGATACCACTATTGACTAGCTGAAACAAGATTCAGAAACAGCTAAAAGTATGGGGACCTTACTAACTACACCAAATAGGGGTAATTTTCTTAGGCCACAATTTAGGGGAGATTCAGGAGAGCTACTGAGCCTTCCGCCTCCCAAACCAAACAAGAAACACATTTTTACTATAGAGGTTCCTTCAGACGCTTTTACAGGGGTGAAAATAATAAAGGCAGAGGTAACCTGTCCACCTCTAGAGGTTCTGCCTCAAATACAAGCCATGACTTTTTACAAATCCCCACAGCAAACACCTCTCCAGTGGGGGGAAAGACTAGCTAGCAGATTTCTGTCCCCAGTGGTCCAATATCACCACAGATCAGTAGGTTCTATCAATCATCCAATATGGTCATTGTCTAGAACTTATTTGCCCTCCACCAAATATCTCCCCTCATGTTCACAAACTCTCACACAATCATCTTGTTCTCTTGACAGAAGAGGTACAATCCCTTCTTCTCAAAGGGGTTATATATCCAGTTCCCCTCTCTCAACAAGGTTAGGAGTATATTCCCTATACTTCCTTACACCAAAGAAAGACGGGTCATTAAGACTAATTCTGGATCTCAGACCTCTGAACCTAGACAAACTTTCAGAGAATTTTCATATGGTCACTCTGCAAAATGTTATTTCCGTATTACAGCAAAGGAGATTAAATGACAGCATTAGATCTCAAAGATGCTTATTTTTACATTCCCATACATCCAGCACATTACAAATACCTCAGATTTGTCATTGTGGAAAACAAATATCAATTTAAGGTTCTACCATTCGGGGTAACAGCTGCTTCCAGGGTATTCACAAAATGCTTGGCGGTAGTGGCTGCATTCCTCAGAAGACAACATATTCACGTTTTTCCATACTTGGATGATTAGGTCATCAAAGCAAATACCACCCAACAATTTCAGAAGCAAACTCTGTACACAGTAAACCTTCTACACTAGATATCTATGAATTCCTGCTCTCATCTTATCACACTTATCTATTCATCACTCTTATGTCATGTCTCTATCAAACTATCCTCCATTCTCACTCTGACTCATCCCAAATCCCTTCTACCACTTTCATCTCCTAAATATCTCTGCCTAAGCTCTTCCCTCCGCTTCCACATCTAACTCACCAAACCTCACTCTACTACTGTGACCTCCCACACAACCCTAATAAATTCTCCTGCATTTATCTCACCCTGCTACTATGCTCTCCCTAACCCTTCCACATACTCTTCCCCCTCTGCCCCCCTTTACTCATCCCAAGCCTTTGGGTTGAGTAAATGAAGGATATACTCCCAATTAACATTTCTGGATTTCTTTCCTCCTCCACCCCTCCATTACTCCAGTCAATCTAACTAACAAACTCTCATATCCGCGGTTCAAATGAACTCATAATAATACTAAAACTGTACTCATCATTTAACGATACTAATCCATCACTAATTCTTGTTGGGTTCCAGAGTAGCGTGCTACTCATCGAAAAGCGCTTCGACGCCTCATCAGGGGTAGTAAGCGCTATATAAATACGATTACAATACAGTACAATACAATACATCCCACAGGCACTCATGCAAGCATCACACACATACAGACACACCAACATCCACTGCCTCCACTGTGTCCCCCTCCTTGTCGTCTCCCTCCTCCCTCCCAGTCTCGTCTACACTCACACCTGCATGCACTACCTCTACAGCCACTACGTCCCGCACCAGCACACCCACCACCACACCCCGCTCACGTGCAGCCACCACCCCACTACCATACACACGTCCCCTGTGTCCTCTCTCAGTGTGTCTGTGATGCCCCCTCCGAAGATACACAAACGCAGGCACACACCCACCCAACAGCCATCCACCTCACGACAGCCTCCAGCGCATGCACCTGCACCCAAAGCCACAAAACGTACACCTCCTACAACCACCACCTCTTCCTCCACTCCCAAACCCCCTCCAGCTACCCGTCCCAGTGTGTCCAAACAACTTTTACTGGCCAGCCTTAACCTATTTCCCAACCCCACCCCCGACCAACTCATAGGTCCCGAACTTGCACCTCAGCCACGACATCTCCTGGTCACAGGTATGAGGAGTGCACCGGCCACCAGGACAGCCAGTGTGGCACGGAGCCACAGCACAGCCAGTCCCCCCCCTGTGAAGCACCAGAAGTTGGCCAGTGCCCGGCGGGAGAGGGGGAACTCCAGCCACCCAAGCCACTCCCAGGGGTCCCGGTGGGAGTGTGGACTCAGCTGTGACTCCTCCCAAGGTGGGGAAGGGCCACAAGAAACCCGGCAAGTCTGGGAGGAGCAGCACGGCGGAGAAGACCGCCATCATCCCCGCTGCCCAGGAGGGCCCCGCCAGCCCCATCCGCCAGCCACAGCCCAGCTGCCCAGGAGGGCCCCGTCCACCCCATCCTTGCTGCCCAGGAGGCCAGTCCCAGCCCCATCCTCGCTGCACAGGAGGGCCCCGCCAGCCACAGCCCAACTGCCCAGGAGGGCCCCACCAGCCCCATCCTCGCTGCCCAGGAGGCCAGCGCCAGCCCCATCCTCACTGCACAGGAGGGCCCCAGCAGCCACAGAGCAGCTGCCCAATGAAGGACCGCCAGCCTCAGCCCAGCTGGCCAATGAAGGACCACCAATTCAGGCACCACTGAACAGGGCACCGCCAACTCAAGCACCGCTGAACAGGGCACCGCCAACTCAAGCACTGCTGAACAGGGCACTGCCAACTCAAGCACCGCTGAACAGGGCACCGCCAACTCAAGCACCGCTGAACAGAGCACCGCCAACTCAAGCACCGCTGAACAGAGCACCGCCAACTCAAGCACCGCTGAACAAGGTACCGCCAACTCAAGCACCGCTGAACAGAGCACCGCCAACTCAAGCACCGCTAGCCCATGAGCGGCAGGGGCACCGACGCAACTGGGACCGTCACGGGGTGCGTGATGCACTCTGGGCACCAGTCCCCCTCCAGAACCAGTGGAGACATGCATCCACTCCGTCTGTCCTTCGCAGGATGAAGCACTCTGGGCACCAGTCCCCCTCCAGAACCAGTGGAGACTGTTATCCATTTGAGAGACTGTGGCTTTGCACTCCCCAGGATTGAACAGTGGGCAAACCACCCACTGTAGAGACTTGTGAGACTGTGGCTTTGCACTCCCCAGGATTGAACAGTGGGCAAACCACCCACTGTAGAGACTTGTGAGACTGTGGCTTTGCACTCCTCAGGATTGAACAGTGGGCAAACCACCCACTGTAGAGACTTGTGAGACTGTGGCTTTGCACTCCTCAGGATTGAACAGTGGGCAAACCACCCACTGTAGAGACTTGTGAGACTGTGGCTTTGCACTCCCCAGGATTGAACAGTGGGCAAACCACCCACTGTATGGACTTGAGAGACTGTGGCTTTGCACTCCCCAGGATGCATCATTGGGCATGGAGCCCCCTTGTGGATTTGGCGTTGTGCACTCATCCGGCTGAGGTGCCCCCCCTTCCCTTCCCCCTGAGGTGCCTGTTGTATTTCAATCTGATGCCCCTGCAGTGTTCTCTCTGTTTTGATCTGGTATCGTGTGTGGGCCTCGCCCATAAATTTTGGGCCCAGTGGTCCACGGACTACAAATGGTGCAATACCTGGACTACTATTCTTGGTGTATATTTTGTAAATAGTGTTTATATGTATATTTTTGCGTACTGCATTTTAATATACTCCAATGGTTACACTCATTTCCTTTTGTCTTTGCATTCTTCCGGGAGGGTTGGGGGGTGTTACTATAATGTATAGATATGTATTAGTGTGTGTGTTGTAGTGGGTGAGGGTGGGGGTGGAGGTGTTGCATGTTGCGTCTCCCTGTTTTTTGCCTCCCCCCTCCCCTGTGTCGTAAGTGCAGTACTCATCGTGGTCTTCGACACCGGCGTTGGTGCTCCTGGTACAGGAGCAGGAAGAGTATTGCGGGTAGAATTTGGAGTTCCGGGTCCATGGTGTCGTCGTTCCTTGTGGAGTGTGATGAGGTGAGCGTTTTCCATTCGAAATTCCTGTTTCCGCCGTGTTTTTATCCGCGGTGAATCTGCCCTGGAAAAGGTGGCGGATTGGTAGGTTGTGATACTGTGGGCGTTACTTTGTCTTCCGCCTGTCTGTTGGCGGTGACCACCAAGCTGTTTGTCTGTGCCGCCGTGGCGGTCGGAGTGTTAAAGTGGCTGTCTTTGTTGGCGGTTTCCGCCACGGTCGTAATTGCTCATTTTTTACCACCGGCCTGTTGGCAGTCTTACCGCCGCTTTAACAGCGACCGCCAGGGTTGTAATGACCACCTATGTATCTGACAATCAGTATTTTCAGAGCACAAGTCAGAGGTACACGCGGGTGGATGGCGTACACCCACTATTTTCACAGGGTGGACACCGTCCACCCTGCCAAAAAGTTGGGCCCCACTGTAAAACGCAGAATTTGTCTCTGTGTGTTATTTTCAGACACAGGGACACATTCAGCAGCACCAATAGGCTGTCTGCTTTTGATCCAAGCAGCACGTGCAGGCAGTGAGGGGTGGGTCTCTCCAATTCAAAACTCTAGCTCAGCCCATAACAAAGGCCGAATTTAATGGGCCATCAGGCCTCCTTCTGTTGGGTTGTCCTTGGCTGGAAGCTCTCTGGAGCCTCACACCTAAATGTAAATGCAGTGGGAGAGAAACAAAGGTGCACAGCTTGTCAGCACTTCACATGTACAGACTTTGATGAGACCCTGTATATGAGAGTTATACATGTACTGCAAGAATGTCAGATGTGTCTGTCCCACTATTTACACATAATAACAATTTAACTACTGCTATTTTTTTATTTCTGCTATAACGCTATTCATCAGAATGCAGGGTGTCAGGGGCTTTTACATCACTCATACTCATTACATTGACAATAAATCATACAAGCTTGTACAGCAATGTTCAGGATATGTTATGTAAGGCAATGAGGGTTACAAGGTGTAGGAGTCATATGGTCTTTCATAGCTCACTGGGCTATATTAGAAGGATTACAATTTATGAAATGCAAGTAAGAAAAAGTAACTTTGTGTTAAAAGCAGTAACTCACCTATCTACACAAAATAAAAATATGTAATCTACATGTTACATGATGTGCTTTGCAAAAGACACATTAACCCTCTATGCTATGTCAAAACGGATACTAGACAAAACACAGATCTTTCCAGCATATACGTTAATCACCAAAGTTATCTTACCATTATTATTATTCCCTCAGATGTACTTGTACCTCTGCAGCAGGTGCCTTAACCCCATAAGAAATTCAGACTTTGCAATCAATTAAGCAGAAGAGATTTACTGTCTTGTTTCTCCTTGTTGTCTATTTTTTTGTTGCAGAGATTTTACAAAATAAGACGCATATTCATGGACTTTGTGGTTCAAAGCAGCACAGCAAGTCACCTTGCAGCACTGTGCTGCGTCACAGGGAAAGGGCAGTAATGCACCATATTTATCCAATATTATCCAATATCCCCCTGTGCTGGCACCCTTTTAGCAGCCTATCTCTATTTCAGGCACCCTTGCACTATAGCACAAGTGTGCCTGCAGGATTGTTTTTGTGCAAGAAGGGGCACCTTTGTGCACAAAAACAACCCTGAGAGGCTTTTTTTCTCTTTCTGTGTGAGCTGCAGGGTGCCACACATATCTAAATAGTTAAAAAGTAAGAGAAATAAAGATATTCCTCCTCATTACGCCTCTCCTGGGTAGGCATAAGATTTTGGTGCATTTTCAGTTTCAAGTCCTTGTAAATCTGAGAATGAGTCAAAATCCATGGGGATGGCGAGGGAACACCCACCACGATCCCCATGGAATGGCTACCTAGGGCAGAGTAAGACAATGCAGCATTTTGCGCTGCGCTGCATTGCCTCACTCCATATTTTTGAAGCCATTCAAAGCCATGCAAAGTGGCTTTGTGTGGCTTCAAAAATATGACTTAGTGGTTTGTGCCACGCATGTACCAAGTTGCCTGGTACAAGCATGGCACAGTCCACTCATAAATATGCCCCAAAATGTATAAGTTGAGGCACAGATTTTGCATCAGAGTTGCATCACTTTTCAGGCACAACCCTGATGCTAAATCTGTTTTGGGATTTACAATGCCAGACAAATCCCAGTTGTGTTGATTTGTAGTTTTTTTAAAACACAAACACAAGGCAGGACTTTGCCCTGAATTGTGCTACCTTGCATAAGGGAGGCGTTATATGTGCAGGCAGGTAAAACAATTTTATCTACATGGAAATGTGCTGCATTTAGACTATTATGCCTGGCAAAGATAGTTTGTTCTGTCCTTGGATAAAGGAAGCTATTTACTGACAAAAGCCAACATTGTTTTATGTGTAGCTTACAAAAACGTGAGTGTTCTGTCTAAATCAGGAGTGTCTGCATGTATACTCGTAATGAGCTCAAATGTACTTATGATAGACCTGCTAAATGTATGCATGAGGTCTTAAGATCTCATGGCACTTCTTATGATGCCACTTCCTGTAAAGGCATGTGTTGTGCTGCCACTTCTTGTTATGTCACTTCCTGTAATGCCACATGCGATGTCACGCACCGTGATGTCACTTGCATACTACCTACCTCGTTAGTCTTCCCACTTCTTTTTTTAGGACTTGTGCCCTGAGTATTTTGGTCTAGAACATGGATACTCAAAGTACGGCCCGGGGGCCGCATGCGGCCCTCCTGGCCACTAATTGTGGCCCCCTGGTGAACAGCAGCGCTTGGCTGCTGTTCACTTGACAAAGCAGAAAAATTCAGAAATGGGCCTACTTTATTTACACATTAAGTAGCCTAGACAACTTATTTGGAGGAACAAGTTTAGTTTTAAAAGTATCTTGCACTAAAAGTAAAAATGTGACAAACTGTCTGGAAACTTCAAAAGTGCATTTTATTAAAATACATGAGCGTTTTACATTACTAGAATCAGATTATATCGCTGCATTGAGGCATTTATTAGAAGT
The DNA here is from genome assembly GCF_031143425.1 of Pleurodeles waltl. Taxonomy (NCBI): domain Eukaryota; kingdom Metazoa; phylum Chordata; class Amphibia; order Caudata; family Salamandridae; genus Pleurodeles; species Pleurodeles waltl. Next base: position 110,532,836 of record NC_090446.1, on the reverse strand, counting down.
AATACTTTCAAACATGATCTTGGAAACATCCAGGCCGTCCCCATTCTGAAAACAATGCTATCAGTGAACCCAGAGGCAAGTAATTTGTCAGGTGCACCTTGTGTATATCCTTGGTTGTTATAGAATTGGAACATCATAGTTTATTAAATAAAACAAAAGAGAATTTATTTATATAGCACACATCCTAAACCTGTTTATTTCAAGGGGCTCTCATGTGGTATTGAAGTAAAAGGAGGCAAATGAAATCAACCAATTGCCTAGGTTCACACAGTTTGGTCAAATGAGGAAGCAGGGACTGATGTCTAGTTTTCTGATATCACATTTTGCAATTCAGCTACCAGATTAATATCTTTTTCTCTGTTTGTTATTCATACCATGTATCTGCTTCACCCCTCCACCCACTTCCTATGCCCAGTTTTCATCACCCCGACTCTCGGCCTGCTGGCATAAGTGTGGCCCCAGGGCATGCCACAGACAGTATTTTGTGGCCCCTGGAGAAATGTTTGCGAGTACCCATGGTCTAGAACAAAAGGTACCACTTGTAGTAGGTGCCCATTAAGAAAACACAAGACACCCTGCTCTGCATTCATTAGCGTGTTGGCTGACTCTTGGGAGAGGCCAGCGGGTGCTATGTACGACGCTAGGGTTGAAACACTACAGATGCGCACCGGGCAGAATCCCATGGGGGTTTAACCCTCTTCCAGTAGTACTGAACCCAGCAGCATTCACCCTGCAGACCACGAACTGTACTGTACTGCACTGCCGTGCAGCTTGATCAGACAGTGACAGTGTGGTCTCCACTGTCTGAACTCCTCTGACCTGCTGCACGCTCCATGCTACCCATCTGCAACCTTGCGAACGCCGCAGAGAGCTATACTCTGTCTTTCATTCCTACGACGATTGACATCGTAGAAATGAAAGACAGACAATGGCGCTTAATTTGGTCCGGCTCAGACCATCACTCGCAATGTGTATTGCACGAGAAATGGTAACCATCCCTCCTGTGCAGCTGGACTGCAGTGAAATGATGCCAAAAGCTGCCCGGAGGCAGGAAAGCGGGCCAGTTTAAAGTGAGAGGTGATCTGAAAAAACAGCACCCAGTAACAAAACTGGGCGCCACCCCTCCAGTCTCCCAAGGAAACACCTGGTGCTCAGTACTACTAGTGTAGGCCGGTAAGGCACCACCATAATGTGCTAACCAGAAATATCAGTTCACTAGGAACAGCCATATCAACAATAGACATAGCCTCAAATAATAATAAATATATACACTCACAAATAACCCCATATGGCCTGTGTGTCTCAACAGAAAATAATCATTAAATAGAGGCTGATCATAAATGTGTAGGTTTTCCTTAACAGAGCCAACCTGCAACCAGACTGAACAGACCCAGTCTCTGGCATAAATGTGTCACCCAAAAATGTAGACACCCACGTTCCACAGAATGTCCTCTCATTTGCCTCTCCCTTATCACAACGAGACTCCATGCAAAGGAAACCAAGAAACAATGTCACTTGATAATTGATGCTTGATAGTTCACATTTCATTGACTTTAGAAGGATGAAAGACTAATTTAGCCACTCATGGAATTTGAACTATCTGAACAAATTATTTTAAAAAATATATATAAAATGCTTATCGTAAAAATGTTTTTAAGACAATGTCTCCAGGCCAGAAGATCAATGATGTTTTGACACTCATTGGACAACTTCAAAAAAATGTATTACGCTCTAGTTTACGATGGAGATGGTTGGAAAGTCAAACTCGCACTACCACAATGCCCTCCATTGCCATAGTAATGATAGATTACGACAATTATAAATCCCTCAAGGCTAGAAATACAAAATGCACATTATAAATATGGTTTTAAGTTGCTGTGACCAGGCCAGAAGATCAGTCATGTTTTCACACTGATCGGACAACTCCCCAAAAACGTATCAGACTGCAGTCTACGATGCAGATGTTCGTAAAGTCAAACCACACATTCCCATACTAATGGCAGATTAGGACAATTAAAAATGCCTTGAGGCTTTTTAGTGATAAATAAACTCTCTCCCAGAACTTGCTAATCACACAAAAAAGCATAAAATGTGCTAGATTACTAATAAGAAAACAAGAAAAAATCGCAAATTTATCAGCGACATAAATGTAATATATAACTTCTATGTTACTTTAAATACGTAAGAGGTATTTAAAATGATAATGGAAAAACACATTAAGCGTTGCCACCAATTTGCCTCTGCATCAGTTTGTTTTGGTGTTTATCAGCTTACTTTCTGTAGAGGGACATGTGATTAACCAACAGTTAACAAATTGTATAGGTTCCTTTGAGGCCTAGGGCTGTGTAGTTTGTCACAACAAAAGTGCATAGATAAAGGTACGGTTGCATGCGGCATTAAGCACTGCTCTAATTGTTCAGCTAAACATATATGATTATAAAATATCATAGTTATGCATACCCAGAATAACAGAAATGCAGCCTTGATGCCCCTTATGATAAAACAGTCATTGTTCAAAATACAGCTCCCCTTTGCCTGAAAATAAGCAAAAATATAATTCGGAAGTCAAGCCCTGCATGTATGTGCGTCTCTACTCAGCATGGCAGGATGTTTTCTTAGACATGGGAGTCTTAGAAAACTTACGATAGGTGGCAAGCTGAACTGCAGGGGTCGCAGTTGCGACCCCCCCGCCGACCTCTAAGTGACGTACTTTATGCCCTCGGTTCATGATATATACAAGATAAATGAGCACATGTTCCTGGATCAGGCAAACCTCTCCTTTGGCCATCTTCTGCCGGCCTGGTCTCAAGAATGGACCCTGTCTCCCCGCGACAGGATGTCTGACAGAGGTTACTTCCGCATAACACAGAATGACAAGCAGTGAGGCTGAAATATTGAAGCGGACACAACGCGGGCTGAAGAAACACAATTAGAGATAATTAGAAGTATTCTGAGGTAATCCATCAACGCCAAAATGCATATTCATAAGCCTCGTCGATGTAATCCTCTCTTGTAGGGGCTGTAAGAGCCGGTGGCAGCCTCTGATTGGGTTTGTGCGGAGGGGCGCGGGTAATGACATCTCTCGGAATAAAGAAAATGTTGCGGTTTGATTTTTACATTTTACTGAAACCTGGCCAAGCTGCCTTTACCACAGAAACCGAAGACCGGGAAAGCGTTCACTGAACGGAGATTGGCAGTTTGCGGCCACTGGCACGTGAAGGGCAGGGACCCACTGGCGTAAGGCAGACTGGGAGCCACAAACATGCCGTAGTCAGGGAGCCACAGGTGGAAGATGGGAAAGGAACCATGAGATGAGAAGGCAGTCACAGGTAGAAGATAGGAAGGGAGCCATGAGATGAGAAGGGAGTTATAGGTAGAAGATTAGAAGGGAGCCAAGAGATGGGAAGGGAGTCACAGGTAGAAGATAGGAAAGGAGGCATGAGATGGGAAGGGAGTCACAGGTAGAAGATGGGAAGGGAGCCATGGGATGGGAAGTGAGCCATGAGATGAGATGGGGTTTACAGGTAGAAGATAGGAAGGGAGCCATGAGTTGGGAAGGGAGTAACAGGTAGAAGATGGGAAGGGAGCCATGAGATAGGAAGCAAGCCATGAGATGTGAAGGGAGTCACAGGTAGAAGATGGGAAGGGAGCCATGGGATGGGAAGTGAGCCATGAGATGAGATGGGGTTTACAGGAAGAAGATAGGAAGGGAGCCATGAGTTGGGAAGGGAGTCACAGGTAGAAGATGGGAAGGGAGCCATGAGATAGGAAGCGAGCAACGAGATAGGAAGGGAGTCACAGGTAGAAGATAGGAAGGGAGCCAAGAGATGGGAAGGGAGCCATGAGATGAGAAGGGAGTTATAGGTAGAAGATAGGAAGGGAGCCATGAGTTGGGAAGGGAGTCACAGGTAGAAGATTTGAAGGGAGCCATGAGATAGGAAGTGAGCCATGAGATGGGAGGGAGTCACAGGTAGAAGATAGGAAGGGAGGCATGAGATCGGAAGGGAGTCGCAGGTAGAGGATGGGAAGGGAGGCATGAGATGGGAAGGAGTCACAGGCAGAAGATGGGAAGGGAGCCAGAGATGGGAAGGGAGCAATGAGATAGGAAGGGAGTCACAGGAAGAAGATAGGAAGGGAGCCATGAGACGGGAAGGGAGCCGTGAGATGAGAAGGGAGTTACAATTAGAAGATTGGAAGGGAGGCATGAGATGGGAAGGGAGTAACAGGTAAAGGATGGGAAGGGAGCCATGAGATGGGAAAGGAGTCATAGGTAGAAGATGGAAAGAGAGCCATGAGATCGGAAGGGAGCCATAAGATGAGAAGGGTGTTATAGGTAGAAGATAGGAAGGGAGCCATGAGTTGGGAAGGGAGTCACAGGTAGAAGATATGAAGGGAGCCATGAGATAGGAAGTGAGCCATGAGATGGGAGGGAGTCACCGGTAGAAGATGGGAAGGGAGGCATGAGATGGGAAGGGAGTCACAAGTAGAGGATGGGAAGGGAGGCATGAGATGGGAAGGAAGTCACAGGTAGAAAATGGGAAGGGAGCCATGAGATGGGAAGGGAGCCATGAAATGGGAAGGGAGTGACATGGAGAAGATGGGAAGGGAGCCATGAGATGGAAAGGGAGTCACAGGTAGAAGATAGGACAGGAGCCATGAGATGGGAATTGAGTCGCAGGTAGAAGATAGGAAGGGAGCCATGAGACAGGAAGGGAGCCATGAAATGAGCCATGAGATGAGAAGGCAACCAGAGGTATGCAATGGGGACATAGCAACAGGTATATGATGGGAAGGAACCTGATGGTACAAGATGGAAAGGGAGCTGTAGGCCTCTGAAGGGATGTGCGACACAGGTGGATAAAGGATTGAGTCACAGCCTTGTTCCAAACAAGGTGAGCAGTGAGCCATTGGCGCATGGTGTAGGAGGCTGGCCTGGCTTGTAATGGATACCAGAGGTACTTACACCTTGTGCCAGGTCCAGTTATCCCTTATTAGTGTAGAAGAGGTGTTTCTAGCAGCTTAGGCTGATAGAAGGTAGCTATGGCAAAGCAGCTTAGGCTGAACTAGGAGACATGTAAAGCTCCTACTATACCACTGGTATCATATGCACAATATCATAAGAAAACACAATACACAGAATTACAAAAAATAAAGGTACTTTATTTTTATGACAATATGCCAAAAGTATATTAGTGAGTACCCTCAGTATGAGGATAAGTTATATACACAAGATATATGTACACAAACCAAAATTATGCAGGTAATAGCAAGAAAAGTAATGCAAGCCATGTAGAATTACAGTAGATTGCAATAGGAGCACATAGGTATAGGGGCAACACAAACCATATACTCCAAAAGTGGAATGCGAACCACAAATGTACCCCAAACCTATGTGAGCTTGTAGAGGGTCGCTGGGACTGTAAGAAAACAGTGAGGGTTAGAAAAATAGCCCACCCCAAGACCCTGAAAAGTAGGTGTAAAGTGCACCTACTACTCCCAGAGAGCACAGAAGTCATGATAGGGGGTTTCTGCAGGAAGAACAAACACCAGCAATGCAACAACAGTGGATTTCCGGACCTGAGTACCTGTAAGACAAGGGGACCAAGTCCAATAGTCGCTACAGTGTCGAGAGTGGGCAGGAGCCCAGGAAATGCCAGCTGAGCGTGCAAGGAAGCTGCCACCGGAAGCTTGGAGTTCTGCAAGAAAGAAGAGAGCTAGGGACTTCTCCTTTCGAAGACGGATTTCCCACGTCGCAATGAAGCGTGCAGAGGTGTTCCCACGCAGAAAGACCGCAAACAAGCCTTGCTAGCTGCAAGGGTCGCAGTAGAGGTTTTTGGGTGCTGTTGTGGCCCAGGAGGGACAAAGATGTCGCCACTTGGAGGAGGAGACAGAGGGGGCGCCCAGCAACTCAGGGAGCCCTCACAGAAGCAGGCAACACCCGCAGAAGTACCTGAACAGGCACTTGGAAGAAGAGTGAACCGGAGTCCACGCAAAGTCACAAAAGGGAGTCCCACGACGCCAGAGGACAACTCAGAAGGTTGTGCACTGCAGGAAGGAGTGTCAGGGACCCAGGCTTGGCTGTGCACAAAGGAAATCCTGGAAGAGTACACAGGAGCCGGACCAGCTGCAAATCACGCGGTACCCAGCAATGCAGTCTAGCGTGGGGAGGCAAGGACTTACCTCCACCAAACTTGAACTGAAGAGTCACTGGACTGTGGGAGCCACTTGGACAGAGTTGCTGAGTTCCAGGGACCACGCTCGTCGGGATGAGAGGGGACCCAGAGGATCCAGAGGACCAGTGATGCAGTCTTTTGGTGCCTGCGTTAGCAGGGGGAAGATTCCGTCGACCCACAGGAGATGTCTTCAGAGCTACTGGTGCTGGGAGGAGGCAGGCTACCCCCCAGAGCATGCACCACCTGGAAACAGTCGAGAAAGCCATCAGGATGAGGCGATACAAGGCTGCTAGTAGTCGTCTTGCAGTCAGTGGTCGATCCTTTGGCAGAAGGTGAAGAGGGAGATGCAGAGGAACTCTGATGAGCTCTTGGATTCGTTATCTAAAGAATTCCTCAAAGCAGAGACCCTAAATAGCCAGAAAAGGAGGTTTGGCTACCTAGGAAGGAGGATTGGCTACCAAGAGAGGTAAGAGCCTATCAGAAGGAGCCTCTGATGTCACCTGCTGGCACTGGCCACTCAGAGCAGCCCAGTGTGCCCCCAACACCTCTGTTTCCAAGATGGCAGAGGTCTGGGACACACTGGAGGAGCTCTGGGCACCTCCACTGGGAGGTGCAGGGGAGTGGTCACTCCCCTTTCCTTTGTCCAGTTTCACGCCAGAGCAGGGCTGGGGGATCCCTGAACCAGTGTAGACTGGCTTATGCAGAGATGGGCACCATCTGTGCCCATCAAAGCATTTCCAGAGGCTGGGGGAGGCTACTCCTCCCCAGCCCTCACACCTATTTCCAAAGGGAGAGGGTGTTACACCCTCTCTCAGAGGAAGTTCTTTGTTCTGCCTTCCTGGGCCAGGGCTTCCTAGTCTCCAGGAGGGCAGAAACCTGTCCGAGGGGTTGGCAGCAGCAGCAGCTGCAGTGGAGACCCCAGAAAGGCAGTTTGGCAGTACCCGGGTACTGTGCTAGAGACCCGGGGGATCATGGAATTGTCTCCCCAATACCAGAATGGTATTCGGGTGACAATTCCATGATCTTAGACATGTTACATGGCCATGTTCGGAGTTACCATTGTGACGCTATACATAGGTAGTGACCTATGTATAATGCACGCGTGTAATGGTGTCCCCACACTCACAAAGTCCACGGGATCTGCCCTGAACTATGTGGGTGCACCTTGGCTAGTGCCAGGGTGCCCACACACTAAGTAACTTTGCACCCAACCTTCACCAGTTGAAGGTTAGACATATAGGTGACTTATAAGTTACTTAAGTGCAGTGGTAAATGGCTGTGAAATAACGTGGACGTTATTTCACGCAAGCTGCACTGGCAGGCCTGTGTAAGAATTGTCAGAGCTCCCTATGGGTGGCAAAAGAATTGCTGCAGCCCATACGGATCTCCTGGAACCCCAATACCCTGGGTACCTCAGTACCATATACTAGGGAATTATATGGGTGTACCAGTATGCCAATGTGAATTGGTAAATTTAGTCACTAGCCTGTTAGTGACAAATTTTAAAGTAAAGAGAGAGCATAACCACTGAGGTTCTGTTTAGCAGAGCCTCAGTGAGACAGTTAGGCATCACACAGGGAACACATATAGGCCACAAACATATGAGCACTGAGGTCCTGGCTAGCAGGGTCCCAGTGACACATAACAAACATACTGACAACATAGGGCTTTCACTATGAGCACTGGGCCCTGGCTAGCAGGATCCCAGTGAGACAGTGAGAACACCCTGATATATACACTCACAAACAGGCCAAAAGTGGGGTAACAAGGCTAGAAAGAGGCTACTTTCTCACACAAGGTAGCCAGGAGGTCACAGATACCAGGCTGGCAGGAAGCTACAGGCATATCAGGTCAGAGAGCCGTTGGCGCACGGGGACCGGGTTTAGTCACCTGGAAAAAGTGGAAGAAAAAGAAGAAATTCTTTATTGCAGGATAATAAAAATCAACACAATTGTAAACCACAATGATTAAAAGTCACACGTTGATATCAATTAAAACAGTGCAATATAAAAACATTATGAAACAAAAAAAAACTAATAATTATGTGCAAAGGAACGATTTGGAGGATGATTGCTGTAGCCGAACACTAAAGAGAATAAGAAGGGGAACATAGGCATTTGATCAGGAAGCCAAAGGTATCTGGAGAACAAACAGGCACAGACTCATGGAGGTCAGGCAGCCACAAGAGTATGGAGACCAGGGAGGCACAGAAGCACACTGAGCTGATATGTGCATAGAGACACAAGGGCATAGTGAAAAGAGTGCTGCAGGCACATACACGAGCCACAGGCACATCACAGACTGAGTCACAAGCATATCATGTGAACAGAGACACAAGTGCATAGTGGTAAGGATGATGCAGGCACATACTCGAGCCACAGCACATCACAGACTGAGTCACAAGTATATCATGTGAACAGAGACACAAGTGCATAGTGGTAAGGATGATGCAGGCACATAGTGGTCAGGTAGCCACAGGAGCATGGAGGGCAGGGAAACACTGGAGCATAGTGGGCTGAGGCAGAGGCACACTATGTGCATTGTAATATAAGCACATGCTGTGAAGGGTGCTGCAGGCACAGGAATGTCAGAGTCACAGGCACATAGGAGTGGATCCACAAGTGTAAGTTAGGGGGGGGGTCTGGAAAATAATGATGGTCATGAAGCTACAAGCACATAAAGGGAAGTACTTGCCTAAGCAAAATGTATAGGAGGCCACAGACAGATTGTGATCAGGAAGTCACAGACAAGTTGGGTGGAGGGGCCACAGGCACATGGTGCACATGGAACCTGAGGACATGATAGGCCACAGATATGGTCATGGTCGACAGGGACCAGAGGGGCTTGGTGGTTTGGAGACATAAGTACAGATTGGGGAATGAATAGAGGTCCTTAGTAGACGGAAAAGTACAGGCACAGCATATTCACTTAGGGAGTGCCTACTCGGTGTCTAAAGATACTGGTGGGGGGCGTCTGGAGGGGATCCCAGATGGTGTCCTTGCAGGAACTGCAGGAAAAGTACTCACTCTCTAAGACTCAAATTTTATAAATACTTGCAGTCTGGGCCAATCCGGTCCTCCCTGACTTGAGCCCGGCAGAGGCAAAAGTCATGATGGGTGACTTGGGCAGGGGTGGAGTGTCACAGATTTACCACTCTCTGGTCGCCAATACAGCAGTGCCAATGGCAAGCCTCAGGGAGCGCTGGCTTGGTCCACTGGAAGAGGAGGACTGGCCCGATGCCTTATGGCAACCCCCCTCTGACTGGTGCAGACATACTACCTACACACTGAATACCTTACCCCTCACAGAATGCAGCAAGCGGGACTCCGACCGCATGCTGACTGCCTGCGGTGCTCATGCCCTGACGCAGACTTCCATCATATGTTGTGGGCCTGTCCGCGCATAGCGGCATACTGGTAGGCGGTGATCAGAGAGCTCTCTGGGATACTGGCAATAGATGAAGAGATGACCCTGCCGCAGGTCCTTTGAGGAGTCCTTGAGGGAGCAGGTAACAGCAGGGCTGACCGAGTTTTTCTGGGGATAGCGTGCCTGGTGGCCAAGCGAGACATAGCAGTGGCATGAAACACCGAAGCGGTAGGAACGCTCACCCGATGGATGCAGGGGGCCGATTGGTGTGCCCATCAGGAGAAACTACTATATAAAGCGAAAGGTTGCCTGGGTAGATATCACTAAGTATGGGGGAAATGGACAGGAACAAATATGTCTTATAGAACCATTTGCCTTATGATTATACCAAGCGAGCATAGCTGTAGACGACCCAAAGTACTAGCCAAATGCCCGCTAGAGGACCATGGGGTTGAATGTAACTGTCACTGTATAACGTGGGGACTCTGGGGTGCAGACGTGACCTGCTGTTATCATGTTGTTGTGATAATAAAAATGAATAAAATGGTTTATCAAAAAAAAAAGCAACAACAAAAAAACTCGCCACCAGCTTCATGACTGAAAAATACAACAATGTATGACGTTTTGGACTGATTTCGATGATTAAAACAAGCCATTTTTAGTTTACCCATATGCGTTATTTGCATCTTGCAGTCTAGTAGCTCTGCAATTAAACACCAGTACGGCTTACAGTCAACTAGAAAAGGGCACGAGCGTCACAGAAGTGATAAGCAGACTGACTGCTGGATCACTTTTGAAAAGGAACGTGCCTAGTGACCCCTTTGTTTTAAATTGTATGTAAGATCGTTTTATAAATTGGGGACTTTTACTACAGGGCGTTTAGAGCGCTCTATGGCGCTGTATATAGTGTATTAAGTGAGTTATAGAGCTCAAATTCAAGATTTTACTTAACAGTGCAACAAAAACAGAGTTGTATAAGGAGTATAGGGGTCGATATAGTCTGTCGATTACAGCTAAAATTTACAACTATGTAAAATTACAACATCTTATTAAAGAACACAGAGCACAGACCGTGTGTACACAATGCTATTTATCTTACATTTGTACATTTGTGATAACTTACATATTAAGGGGTTTCACTTTTAGGGAGCAATTTACAACAGCAATTAGTTTTAGATTTCACTCCTATTAAATACAGGAGCATCAGAAACCACAATCCCACAGGCATCCAGAATCGACAAAGTGTTAATTAAGAGTAATGAAAGTAATGGCCAACGTTAGGGTTAAGAAAAATAAAAGCAGGTGCCCTGAAGTGAAATATGAAAGTAGACAAAGATCGTAATTTGAGTCATTTGCTTTAGAGTAGAATTTTTAACAATGCTTTCGTAATAGGATATCTATGCAGTTATATCCAAATTTATAACAAGGAAAGAAAAGACATTCCATATGCTGTGGGCATGATGTGAGAAGAAGCTAGAAAGAGTAATTCTTTATCTGAAGTGTGGAAAGCCCAATAAGATTTTTTTTCTTCTCTAGTCTTGCCAGACAGAACTAATGTGTTTAGTTTTCTAGTGTTGATTCAATGTGATGAGACCTAGACAATGTGTAATTTGTTTGATGATTAAAGATAGGCGTCTATGGGCTTCAATGCGCGTTTAAAAACATTTTTGAAATGAGAACAGAAATAGGAATATCAGCTAACAGCCCTTAACAAAATTATTACTACCCAGTGCCATCTTTTCATCATTAGATTTTTGTTCGGTGCATAGAAATAAAATGTGGAATTTTGTGGAACTGTGAAGGTATTGATTACGTTTATTTATTTTTTAAAGAAAACATTGAAAACCTTGGCAGTGTAGTATAATAAAGATGGAAACAATGTTTCATGGAATATTTTCATGTCTATTTTGAAATTGTGATGCACCAACGAAGGCAACTAAGAACTAATGGATAGAGCTGAAACACAGCATTCACAGAATATTATCTAGGGATGTACTACCAAACAACACACTTTGTGGGTAATAAGAAATACACTTTAAACAGGACAATGTTGATTGTATGCAGACCGCATGATATGAGAAAAAGTCATGTAAACATTGCAAAAACAGGTTTGTTAACAGTAGTACGAGAATGAATAACTAAAGGGGTATGCAATGAGAAGATAATATGCTTTTAAAAATGTTGATTTTTTAAATAAGGATGGTGAATTCTGAAAGATATAAATAAACCTATCACAATTCAATACAAAGGTAAATACACAAGACTCTGTTTTCTCACCACTGATTAGAACTGAAATTGTTTACATTTTGTATGGGTAAAGTGTATTTGTTTTTCTAGAAATCTAGGTATTGCATATAAAATAGCTTTTAGTGGGATGAGTTAGTTTTTTCAGAGATCGGTCAGGATGTCACAATCAAAATATTATCAAGAGATGGCTAATGCCTCAACAGCAGTTTCTAGATTTTGGTGAGAGAGAATGTATTTGAGAAGTTTTAACATATTTTTAGAGGTGGACTCTTATTGATTTTGAATTGGCTTCCATGTAGCTTAGGTACAGAGGTTTTCATTAGGAGTGGGTGATAAATTGCACTCCGCCGGCAGAGCTGGTGGAATTTTGGCCACTCTCCGTTACGATTTTAACTCGAGTTCTGGCCAAATTCTGCCAGCTGCTGAGAGGCAGATTTTTTTTACACGTGTGACTCACCAACAGTGAGCGAGAATGTGCATTTCCTAGTGCAATAAATTTCCAGGTGCCTGGAGAGCACCCAGCGAGATTTTCTCACTGTAGGTGGTTGCGGGTTGTCAAGTAGAAAATATTCTCGAGCACCACCGAAATCGTGTGGTGAGGTTCGTGCTGCTTTTCAATATGGAATGAGCTCCAGGCACTAAAAATCAGCACAAGGAGAGCAACATGACGATTTCCACCCATTTGCTGAATCTCACAGAGTTTTCATGTAACTCCGCTGAATTCAGTTCCTCCCTTTGTTAGAGTATCTGTTTATTTAATAGCTTGCATCTTTAGAACTTGAGTGAGCTGGTTTTCAAGTGCAATGAGGGATTGTATTTTCATTGGGAGCTAAAAGGACAAATGTTGTCTTTGAGACTTTGAATTTGAGATTGGGGATGGGATCTTCCTATGGTAAAGTAAAGGGAAAAGTAAAACTGTTTAATAAACTTGAAAAAATAGTTCAAATATTTTTATGTTGCATGTTGTTATCTTATGTGTATTTGTAGAGCATACTACCACCGGCAAGGGTAACCTTGCACTCAGCAGGTGTATGTGCCTAGCTCTGCCTATGGGAGGTTGGTTAATTGAAAAGCCAGATCTTCAGCTTCAAGAAGACCGGAGGAGTCTCTAATGTGGAGTGTCCATGCTTTAGGTGTGAAATAAGAGAATGCCCATCCTCCTGACCCTATTCTGTGTATGCGTGGGGGGTGGTGTCCTGAAGAATGGAAGTAACTGGGAGGTTGTTCGAAGGACATGTGACTATTGAGGTAGGCAGGGCCTATGTTGTATAGTGCATTGAGTGTGTATGTGTGTGAGGAGTTCAAAGTGAGCATATTTGTGTATCAGGAGCCTGTGGAGAACCCTGAGGTGTGGTGTGATGTGAGTTCTGTGTGGGAAGTTAAAGATGAGTCTGCTGCAGAGTTCTGAATAGTTTGTAGTTTTATAGTGAGTTACTTGATGATCTCGGTATAGAGGGTGTTTCCATAGTGCAACGTGCTCATGACTAGGGCATGAGTGATGCTTTTTCTAGTGTTACTTAGGAGTAGGAGTGGGCAAAATATTTAACTCTGTTGGTGGAATTGGAGAAATTTAGTAATTCCACTTTACTCTTGTAATGCGGAAATACTAATAATTCCCACCACTTCTCTCTGCCTGCAGAATCATTCACCACTGAGTCAAGATTAAGAACAAAACAAGGAATACACATTGGCAATGAGAACAGTGTCATCTTTCTGCTCATACGTTTGTGTAGAGAGAGCCTTGAGTACAATGTTCCTCATATGGTTATTACACATGCTTTGAGATTCAGTTGCACATGGAGGTGGTGCCAAGGTTCAGAGCTGACAGACACCTTGAAGCTCTGCCTTCACAGCCCTAGGTTCTGGGAAGAGGGATGTGTCCTCTTGGAAAGGAGCATGTCCTCACCAGAGACATTTGTCTTTACAGAGGGGGACATTGCCCATCGCTGAGGTCAGGCTGGTCAGAGTAGGAAAGAGATTGACGAAACTGCCAAGGCAGAGGAGTTTTCCTGTGGTAGCCGGCCTCTTGCATCCCGGGCACAACCACCATGAAGAGACCACGCGAGGACTCCAGTTCGGACAGCAACATGGGCCAGACCATTGACGTGGGCAGCGAGAAAAACTGCTTGGAGTGAATGTGAGTCGCAGCTCATGCACCTGCCTACTGCTGCAGAGAGGGCACTGCCACGCAGAGGGTGCACACCTGGTCACTGCAATCCCAGAGAGTCAATAAGGTGCAAGACAGTCTTGCCTGCCAGTGCAAGGAAAGGCAGCAAGTAGGGCTGGCAATGGTCATGACTCCTGATGGACTGCTAAACCAGGCTGCAAGTGACAGGTAGTTTTAGTCATCTGAAAACATCTCTCCTCACACAGTGTTGTCTCACTGGTGCAGAGATCCCCATCACCTGCACATTGTGCTCATTATTTCCACGCACTGACCTCACTCTCACAATGTTTCCATTTGGCACTTTTTTCCAGAAAGTGTCCCATTTGCCGTACCCATGATTGCCTAAAGATATTCTATTTTACCTAAAGCACCCTTCATTTGATTAAAAGTCCACTCTCAAGTCGGAAGTTCTCATCACCTGTAAAAAGAGCCCCTTGCTACAAGAGGAAAAGTCCCTTCTCTTGCTTAAAGTGCTAATCTTTTTGATGAAGTGCCCCTCTGTTGTCTAAAGTGCCACTCTCTTAAGCAAGGAAAGCCTTGTTTGTATAAAATGCACCTCACTTGCACCGACTGCTTGTCACTTTCAGACACTTTCCTATCTTGCACGAAGCAGCCCTCTCGTTCTCATGAGACTCCCACATCTTGTGTGTATGAAGCGCATAAGCTTGCACAAAGCAACTTTGCATGCACAAAATTCCTCACATTTACACAAACACATTCTCACACAGATAGGGCTTAACTCTCAAAGTGTGCCAACACTTTCCACGCAATATGGAAGTGAAGGTGTATACTTGGGTCAGTGGTTAAATTGCCTACTTGACCAACTAGTACTTTTGCACCCGTAGTTACCGCATAATGCCTAGGAATGCTACGTTTAGCGCTATGTAAAACAATTGACTCATCCTTTCATCAAGTAAACTATGTTAAACTAAACACGTCCTTTGGATAATTGAGGCTTCCCTTCTTGTTTCAACGCATCACCATTTTTGGTGGCATACACTTGGACTGTCTACAGTTTGATTTGATCCATCTGTGGGCTCGAATACTAAGAACAATACTCACAAGGGGGCCTCCCTAGTGTAAAGTCCTGAAACAACTCCAAGTTATAACTTCAATGTTTCAACCAGTTACTTCTAAGGTTGCCACACTTTGTTAACCCTAGACTCCAAAGGCTTTATACTGATGTTTCTCCAAACCAAAACATGTTATAAACCCCAGTGTTGGAGGCTCTCTTTAGAAACAAACTAAGGTATATCAAGACCTCAGCTAGAGACAGGTCTCCTGGAGTCATTGGTTTCCTTACTGAGTCACAAACAGCTCATTTCAGACCTCCACTGGTGGCACTGGCAACCTCTTGTGTCCCATCATTCCTCTTGCTCTCCACACAGCCTTCCATATCATGCTCGATAATGCATTGCAATTATAAAAATGCATTATTTTATTCTAGACTTGAACTGTGAAGTCCACCAGTTAAGCAGGAACTCCTCTGCACTGAGCACTACTTTGGAGAAGAAAAAGCCAGGGAGGTGTATAATTTTCAAACTAGTACATGCTTTATGCCTGCCTCATCTGAAAAACAGTTGCTCGCTCTCACCACAGGAGCGCTGGCAATGAATCTCTTCTAAAAAATCCATCCAATGCATCTGGGAAAGTGTACGTCTGGAGTGGGCGATCTTTTCCATGCTCCGGTCTTCATTAGCTGGATACAACCTTTATCTTACAAGGCTCTGGTGCTGGTCCACAAAAGTTCATAGAAGAAAGCGTTGGCTGGAAAGCGGCCAGAATCCATACAAAGGGGCCCCACGCATAGGCATGTAACATTTTACATCTTAACACGCAGGTTGCATTGTAATAATGCAGACCCCTTACAGCCTTCACACCAGCTTGCCAAGAGTATTTTAGGGGTGGACAGAACTCCACGGAATCTCACAGAGTTTTTATTTAAATCTGTGGAATTCCACAGAGTAAAACTCTGCGAGTTCCACCCACCCCTACTTAGGAGCTATTTAAATATCTTCCTCATCATCTTCATGGCGGGAGGCAGGATGCAGTGATGGTGTTGACTTGTGCAGTGATGTCCAGTTTGCTGTCAATGATATACCTGAGGTACCTGGTGTGGGTGCTAGGTATG
This sequence comes from Pleurodeles waltl, assembly GCF_031143425.1. NCBI lineage: Eukaryota > Metazoa > Chordata > Amphibia > Caudata > Salamandridae > Pleurodeles > Pleurodeles waltl. The sequence goes on along the minus strand of NC_090446.1, from coordinate 110,516,752 downwards.
GGTCAGATTTCCTGGACAATAATGGTGTTTGAACTTCTCTACAGCTCCCTTTGTGTGCAGCGTGTATTAATATCTACATGAAATTTTCACATGATCTATTGATAAACTCTTATGTCAGTTATGCACCAATGATTGTAGTTAATGGCCATCAAAGAAAGAATTTGGGAATCCTAAATGGATATATTGAAGTAATTAAATTAAGAATGAATCTGAATTCACCACATTGAATGCCAGGAAGATGAAACTGATGTTAACCATCTATAAAGTTCATGTTAACAGCCAAGATAATATGAGGCACAATCATTCCACTGATTAATAATGTTAAAACCTTGGGGAAATACATTGCTAATAGGCCCAGGTGAAATTTGCATTTGCTAGTGTAATGTTGTTTAAATCCTCAAGTGTCCACACTGAACTTACATCATGCCACACCTCTGGGAGCTCCACTGGCCCCCAATAAACAAACATACTTACTTCAAACTCCTCACACACACATTTAAGGCACTACACAACTTAGGCCCTGAACAGTTGCACATACTTCCACTAGCCATCAAGTCAGCTCTGCCCATCAGGGCTCCTCCTCGATCACATCCCACTCATACACAGGACCAGATCAGGAGGATGAATGGTCTCTCACATCGCTCTCAAAGTGTGGAACGATCCCGCTCTCCACATCAGAGCTACATCCTCTCTTCTTAAATTCCACAAGAAGTTGAGGACCTGGCTTTTGAATTAAAAACCTACCATAAGCAGGGATAGGCATGCACACCTGCTCAGTGGCAGGATATATTGTGGGTGATAGTGGTATTTAGAAATACATATAACAGAACATAACATAACATGACAGGGAGCCTTGAAGCACTGAGACGCGCTTGTTTAAACTGTCAGCTAGGATGAGGCAGAACTAACCAATGCATTTGTTAGATATCCATTACCATCTGCAATCTGTCTCCCAAGATGCTATGATTACCCAAACTATCAAAAGCAATAGACAGGTCTATAAATATCGTTATTGATCTGTGACAGAGGTCTCCAGTAGCTGTTCACCTACATCCATCAGAGCTAACTCTGTTCCCCTGCTAAGATTAAATCCAGTCTGTCAGTCTCCTAGGAGCTCACCAGTTCTCACATGACTTCTGTGTTGCAATGTTATATTTTCTCAAATGGTGAAGCATGCTGTACAAAAAATATACTGCTCACAGGGGACCACAAGCTTACAATGTGCAGGGAGTCGCAGGGCATGGTGAGTAATATAGTATTTCTAATACACTATTAAATAATATCTTGTATATGTGGTGCAAAATTTGGAAGATAATATCATGCATGAAACATAAGATATTCTTTAACAGCCTCCAAATCCGGCCATGTTATGTCATTTCACTAGTCTATGATGCTGCACACCAACACTTTGCCAACTACAGAATTAACGCCTGTTCTGCTCAACGTAGAGTTGTTAGAAGGTGAATTCTAAATGCATATTAGGCCTGGGAGAATCTTAATTACAACAAAGTATTCTGAGTAATTTAAGTAATTAAGTATTGCTCATATGATGCAAAATTACCAAAATTATACTATTATGCCAGCTTGAGTGATTAGGAGTTATTTGCAGGACTCCTCCTACCACAAGAGTACAGGAACAATGAACTAAGAGAGAGCGAACAGTTGCTGGATTTTTGGAAAGAATATTGAATAAAAAATATTGCAGGGACATATTGTGTCAAGAATATCGAGGACAAAAATATTGTGAAGGTAAATTTGTATAAGTAAGCAAAGTTTTACTATACTTAACTCCACATTTATGTACCTTCATAATATATATCTACAAGGTACATAGATGTGGAATTAAGAATATAAAATTATACTTATCTCAATGCACTTACCTTCTCCATATTTTGGTCCTCGATATTTTTGACACAATATTCGGTCCACACAATATTTGTTTCATTGATATCCTATCAGACAACTGACTGCTGGCCACTGCTGTTCATGTCCTGTAGCATTTATTGCTATTTACTTAGCGCAAAAGGCATCATCATGCCCATTTTGGAGGTGAGGGTGCACTTTGCACTAATAAAATAGCACTAAGGGCCAGATGTATCAAAATATTTTGCACTCGCAAACGGCGAAATCGGCCGTTTGCGAGTGCAAAATCGTGGTCTGCAATGTATCAAAGGCATTCGCAGACCACAAAATAGAAATCGCAAAATTTGCGATTTTTTGCATTGCGACCTGAATGCGATTCGCAAAATCCAGGTCGCAAGGCAATTCTGCAAAAACCGCAAATTGCGATTTTTCACAGAATGGTATTTTGCACATGCAAAATACCATTGTCTGCAACTAGGTGGTAACCTGGTGCAAAATTTAAAAATGCAGTAAAACTGCATTTTTAAATGTAATATGTAAAGCACACATGCCCTTTTGGCATGTGTGTACTTTACATGGTAAAAAAAAAAAAATTGGGGTTCAGGAGAGGGGGCCTTATGCCCCCAGCACCCTGGCCTTTTGCATTTCCCAAATTGCGATTTCTGGTTCAGAAATCGCAATTTAGGAAATGCAAAAAATTCCCAGCTATGGGCCAACAGGCCCATAGCTGCGAATGGGGCCAGTATCACAATTTGCGATTCGGTAATTGCATTTGCGATTTTTAAGAAATCGCTATTACCGATTCGCAAATGTGATACATGTCCCTTTGCGATTCGGTAATAGCGATTTCTTAAATTAATTACCGAGTTGCAATGGGCCAGAATCATACATCTGTCCCTTAATGCTGGATTATCCTACTCACAGACTTACACATAATTATGAGCAATTTCCCCAAATTGAAAGTATTTATGTTAGAGAGAATGATGCCAGTTATGCCCACCCCTAATGAATATTGGTCTTTCTGGTTGTGGAATAGGTGTACAACATTTGCTGACTATTAAATCCTATCTATCACTTTGTGAGCTATGTTTGACTATCGTGCCACATAACAAAGAATAGTTTAATTATATGTCGGATAAATACATATTCAGCATACATGTTACTATTTCTTTGGGTGCTGGCATCCTGAGGTGTGAGGTGGTTGGGGATTTTTAAGAGGCTCTGCTTTATCCTGTAAATAGGTATAATACGTTCTTTATATGGGTACTTTCAGTTATGTTGCAGATAAATAAGTAGGGGCCAGATGTACGACCCAGAGTTTTGCGACTCATTTGTGAATCGCAAAACCATATGTACAACAGTGTACTTGACACTGTTTGTGATTCCCAATGGGGTCGCAAATGACCTACCTCATTAATATTTATGAGGTAGGTCGCAATTTGCGACCCCATTGGGAATGGCTGCTCTCTTCCCAGGTATGGAGGCCTTCTGGGGACAGCAGACCACCATGTCTGTGACTGTTTTTCAATAAAGCAGGCTTTTTTTGTTTTAAATGCAGTCCGTTTTCCATAAAGGAAAATGGGATGCATTTAAAAAACAAAAATAAAAAGTTTTCTTTTCATTTTTTCAGAGCAGGCAGTGGTCCGATGGACCACTGCCTGCTCTGAAAAGTATTTTTTCTACCATTCACAAAGGGGAAAGGGTCCATGGAGACCCCTTCCCGTTTGCGAATGTGTTAGCACCAATTTGAAATTGGTGCTAACTGCGATTGTTTTGTGATTCACGGTCACAAACATTCCTACATCGCAGTGCGACTCGCAATTAGGAAGGGAACGCCCCTTCCTAATTGCGCTTCGCAAACCATTTTTACAATTCGATAAATAGATTAATAGATAAAAAATGGTCTGTACATGGCAAAGTGCTTTTTTCTGCGAATCGGGACGTTGGCGACGAGAAAAAAGCTTTGTACATGTGGCCCTAAGTCTTGCTGCCCAATTTTCTGCTGATACATTAGGGCCAAAGTTATTTTCTATGATTCTTAAGACTTTTTCAAAGTCTGGGCAAGAGATGCAATTTCAATCAAAGGCATTGACATCTGAAGCCTAACTATGCCATCTCTGGAAATGTTATCGGCTAGACTATTTAACAATTCTGAAACCTGAAAGAACAGATCTATTTGATACTGAAGAATAATAAACAGTGCCATCATGAAACCACGTGAACAATAACAATTTTTTTTTTATTTCCCTCGGGTTACCCATAAAGAAGAACTAATACATAAAGCTATGTAATGTTAAAAGATGGCGTAAACCCTAATCAACTCTAGCCCAATCCCAATGTTAAACCAGCTGTAACCCAAACATTATCTTACCCACACTCTATACAAACCCTAACCCTAATTTTAAGGTGCACTGAATCCCAGATTTCAACCCAGACTTCCTTTTTATTAAAATTACATTGCTGTTTTTCAAATATTGATACAATGAAAAGATTATAACCTACAGCACTTATTACATTTGTGACGAGTATCCCATCCGCTAAACTTCCCTAAGTAACAATGGAGCCCTCTATGAAAGCCATCCAGTGATAAACTGGGGATACTGGCAGGTAAAGTTACCTGTAAGCCATAAGGTAAGCATAAAGGTGTGTGCGTGTGTAGCCCTCGCATGGAAGTAGCTCGTAAAGAAGAGTCATGATTGAGGTGACCTTTCTGCCTGTAGAACTATTGCAAGAAGTAAGTTGCATGGCTTTTCATTACTGTGTGTCTCCTGAGGTGGAAAACTCACAAGGTGGCACAGCATAACCGAGGTCCATTTTTGATAAAGGTATCTGTCAAAGATATATGGACATCAAATGTTGAAAATTAGTAGGAAGGGAAATGGTGTTGCAATACGGAGGCTCCTGACTGTATTCACGTTTTAGTAGCTATTTTTTTACTAAAAGGGGAGGTTTAGGCCAACCCCGGTGGTTTCCAGTTGCAGTGTGTCAACACCACCGAGACACAGGCAATGGCATCCACAGTCAGCCAGTGTGTGTGTGTGTGATCAGCAGTCTGCACAACGTGGGCACAAGAGTCTCTCTTTACTTTCCAGCTAACCTCCCAGCTCAAATGACACTCTTCGAGGACAGTCAGTAATTCATTTTGTTTTAATGATCTCCTTGTTGAGAGGGTATTTCCCCCAGATTTATCACCTCATCATGACAGAAAGAGACTCGACACTGTCGCTGAAGAAAAGACAAACAACAATCTGGAAATGTTTAAGAGTTTCTCGTCTTCTGTAGCTTAGAAAGGTAGCACATCTATGGATTTTCTATTTGAATTTCACACAGTTGTGTTTTATACACTAATCATATCCACATATATAGGACACAAAACAAACTGAATGGTTTTGTGGTACCTACTAATACGTTTTTATTACTCGTCAGCGGAACCCATTTTAATCAAACTTAGGATAGGGAAAATGGAGTTCAAACCAAAAACGATTTAAATGTATCTCTTGCAGATTACGTGCGGTTACTTTGTGCTGGTGCATTAGATTACGGGCGATTTTACCTTGATTATTTGACTTTGGGTTTCACAAGATCTCTGTCATAAACTTATGAACCCACCATGCTATGTTACATAGCATCCAATCTGATAGCTTAATTTTGCAGGAGACAGTTCATCCTCTAAGCTGTTTTATGAAGCGTCCAGTTTATGATCAGAGACTATGCACAGGTATCTCCAACAAGTGAATCTACAGCATCATTTACATTGGAAGTCTTATATCCTGACACACGTGCTGGATACACAAACATATCTGCAGAATTTGTGCTGACGCTCCAAGCCATTAGACAATGCCTCTAATATATCCAATTAATAAGCTAGAAAAGGTTATACCATTTTCATAATTACCAACTGCTTTGGGTGAAGAGTTTGTTAAAAAAAAAAACTGCGAAAGTACTGGCGGAGAGTCTGCAACAAACCATGACATAGCACAGTATCATATTCTGGCCACATGATTCCACCTCTTTGCTTCTACATATTTTTTCTCCCTCTTCCTCCACCAACCAATCTATGAGATCCCAGGGTAATCTATTTCCATTCCCAGCATTGGTTTGAAGTGGTGCTTAAATTGAGTTGCTGGTTGCAGGTGGGGGACATAAGTACTCATTTTTGGGAATCAAGACTTACTTTTCATCATCAGACTTTGATCCAGAACAAGAGGGAAAATACAGAAAAGAGAGAAAGACAGAATGGAAATGAAGAAGGGAGAAAGCAGAGAGGAAAAAGTACCTCCAAGAGATGGAGATTAAGGGGGAGAGTGTCTTGCGTTTGATTTAAAGAGGAATGAGTTTGACTCAAGAATAAACGTCCTTGGTAGTCTGCACCCTCACATTGACTAGCACCGGCTGCGGGCTGCTGAGAAAATCTTTGGATCCTGGCACATACTCTTTTACAAATTGTTAGAAATGGGGTCTTTGGTTGGCAGTCAGGTTACCCCCTATCCAAGCAAGGAGCCTCACTCCAGTCAGGGTAAGTCACACACAATCCAAATTATCCTGTGCCCACCCTCTGGTAGCTTGGCACTGAGCAGTCAGGCTTAACTTGGAAGGCAATGTGTAAAGTATTTGTGCATAAATCATGCAATAACACAGTAGAATACCACAAAAATACACCACACTGTGTTTAAACAATATGTATCTGGATAAATGCAGGTCAAAATGATTAAGATGCAATAAGTATATGTTGAGATATCACCTTAAAAATGATATAAAGTGTCTTTAGTCTCTTAAAAGCAACAAATGTCTCTTGCAAGCACAAAGTACCTGGTTTGGGTTCAAATTCTCAACAAGGGACCGATGAGGAGGAGGTGCATGGAAAACGGGGAGGTGAGCCTCAATTTTTCCGGCTCACACAGGCGATGCGTTGTCGAGTTTTCACTCAGGGCAGGATTTGCCTCAATTTCCGGCATGTAGACTGGGATCCTCTTCAGGTTGTGGGGTTTTCAGACACCCAGGGAAGATGCGTTGAAATCCGGCGATTGCAGGACGAAGTCAGAGCGGCTGCGTCGATCCGGTGGGCGTTGCATGGAAATTTCTGCCGTACAGCAGGTGCTGCATCGATTCCTCTCAAGAAGTCAGGCTGCATCATTCTGGCTCGGCTTCGCGTTGATCCAGTGGGCCATGCGTCGAATTTCCGGTTACTACGCTGGCGCTGCGTCGATCTTCTCCTTGCGAAGTCGGTCTGCATCGTTCTGGTTCGGCGTGCCGTGATTCTCTCACCGCGATGCAGGCTGTGCATTGTTTCTTGCAGGCTGTGCGTCTATTTTCGCTACACAGGGATTTCTTCTTGCAAGAATGAAGTCTTTTTGGTCCTGCGACTTCAGGGAACAAAAGGCAAGCTCTATCCAAGCCCTTGGAGAGCACTTCTTCAGCACAGCCAGAGAACAGCAAGGCAGCAGGTCGACAGCAAGGCAGCAGTCCTTCTCAGAAGGCAGTCAGGTGAGTCCTTTGGGCAGCCAGGCAGTTCTTCTTGGCAGGTTGCAGGTTCTGGTTCAGGTTTTTCTCCAGGAAGTGTCTTAGTTGGTAGGGGCAGAGGCCCTGTTTAAATACCCAAATGTGCCTTTGAAGTGGGGGAGACTTTAAAGATTGGCTTAGAAGTGCACAAGGTCTCCTTTCAGTTCCATCCTGTCTGCCAGGGTCCCAGTGGGGGGGGGAAGGGGGGGGGTAGTCCTTTGTGTGTCCTTTGACATGTAAGTGTCAGGCCCTCCACCCTCCCTGCCCAGGAAGACCCATTGAAAATGCAGATGCATGCAAGTGTAACTGAGCATCCTGTGTTTGGAGTTTGTTTGAGTGAATGCACAAGGGAGCAATTAAATCTAGCCAGACGTGGATTGTAAGGCACAGAAGGATTTAAGTGCAGAGAAATGATCACTTTCTAAAAGTGGCATTTCTAAAATAGTAATATTAAATCCAACTTCACCAGTCAGCAGGATTTTGTATTACCAATCTGGCCATACTAAATATGACCTTGTTTCTCCTTTCAGATCAGAAGCTACCACTCAAACAGTGAGGGTAGCCCTAATGTTAGCCTATGAAAGGAGCAGGCCTCACAGCAGTGCAAAACGAATTTAGGAGTTTTACACTACCAGGACATGTAAACTACACAGGTACATGTCCTGTCTTTTGTCTACACAGCACCCTGCCCTATGAGTTACCTAGGGCCTACCTTAGGGGTGACTTATATGTAGAAAAAGGTGAGTTTTAGGCTTGGCAAGTACGTTTAAATGCCAAGTCGAATTGGCAGTGAAACTGCATACAAAGGCCTTGCAATGGCAGGCCTGAGACCTGGTTAAGGGGCTACTTAAGTGGTTGGCACAAGCAGTGCTGCAGGCCCACTAGTAGCATTTAATCTACTGGCCCTGGGCACATATAGTGCACTTTACTAGGGACTTATAAGTAAATTAAATCAGCCAATTGGGTATGATCCAATGTCATCATGATTTAAGGGAGAGAGCATATGCACTTTAGCACTGGTTAGCAGTGGTAAAGTGCACAGTCCTAAAACCAGCAGAAACAGTGTCCAAAAAGTGGAGGGAGGCAAGTAAAAAGTTAGGGGTGACCACACAAAGGCTGTCAGGTCTAACATGTGTCTCCCCCAGCTGAAAGTGGGGAGAGCTACCTAACCTCCTGTAAGCTCTCATCGCTAAGGCGGAAGTATCTGGAGAGACCATCAGTGTTGGCGTGGTCAATCCCCGGGCGATGCTCCACCGTAAAGTCCATCTCCTGTAGGGAAATGGACCACCTCAGGAGTTTAGGAGTCTCACCCCTCATCTGCATGAGCGATCTGAGGGGCCTGTGGTTTGTCTGAACCTGGAAGTGAGCCCCAAACAGGTATGGTCTCAGCTTCTTCAGTGCCAAGACCACAGCAAATGCTTCTCTCTCAAAAGCACTCCACCTCTGTTCCCGTGGTAATAGTCTTCTACTAATAAAGACTACTGGTTGGTCTAGGCCCTCCTCATTTAGGAGTGCTAGAACAGCCCGTATGCCATGCTCTGAAGCATCAGTATGCACAATAAATTCCTGGGAGTAGTCAGGGGCCTTGAGCACGGGGGCCGTGCACATGGCTTCCTCCAGGGAGTCAAAGGCTTTCTGACAAGCCTCTGTTCAATTCACCAACCTAGGTTGCTTTTTGGAAGTCAGTTCTGTCAAGGGAGACACAATATATCCATAGCCCGTGACAAATCTATTATAATATCCTGTGAGGCCTAAGAAGGCTTTCATCTCTGTTTGGGTTCTAGGTGGTTGCCACGACTTGATAGTTTCAGTCTTGGCTTGGAGTGACTGCACCTTGCCACCACCTACTTGGTGTCCCAAGTACACCACGGAACCCTGCCCAATCTGCACTTCCTCGCCTTGATGGTCAGGCCTGCCTGTTGCAGGGCCTGAAGCACCTCCTCGAGGTGGTCCAGCTGGAACTATAGACGGCTATGTCATCTAGGTAGGCTGCGCAGAAGGCATCCTTGCCAGCTAGGACCACGTTAACCAACCGTTGGAAGGTAGCGGGGCATTTTTCAAGCCAAAGGGCATTACTTTGAACTGGTAATGTCAAGGCGATCAGCGATCTGCCAGTACCATGACGTGAGGTCAAAGGCACTAAGGAACTTGGTAGTGCCAAGCCTGTCCACAAGCTCATCAGCTCTGGGGATGTGGTGAGCATCTGTCTTTGTGACAGAGTTGAGACCCCGGTAGTCCATGCAGAACCTAAGTTCTGGCTTGGCACAGTGAGCAGCAGCCTTGGGAACCAACACCCCGGGGCTGGACCAGGGACTGCCGGACTCCTCTATCACCCCAAGAGCCAGCATCTTGGAATCCTCATCTTTGATACTGGACCTCACTTTGTCTGACACCCTGTACATTTTATTCTTCACAGGTGGACTGTCTCCTGTGTCAATGTCATGGAAACACAAGTGTGTGAATCCAGGAGCGAGGGAGAACAGGGAAGAGAACTGCTCCAATAGCTCGTAGCAGTCTCCTCTCTGATCTAGAGTCAGAGAGATTGACACCCTCCACTGACCCATCACCTTCTTTTCAGAGAGGAGGTCAGGGAGAGGCTCACTTTCCTCTTCCATGCGGTAATCTGTCACAAGGAGCATATTAACCTCAGAGTGCTCAAAATGAGGCTTTAGTTGGTTGTGGTGGAGAACCCTTAGGGGGTGTCTATGGGTCTTGAGGTCCACTAGGTAAGTGGCCTCCCCCTTCTGCTCCTTGATCTCAAATGGGCCAGTCCAGCATCCTGGAGAGCTCTAGGCTGTACTGGCTCCATTACCCAACTTTGTCACCAGATGAGAATTCAACCAGAGTGGGATTCCGGTCATACCACTCCTACATCACCTCTTGACTGTCCTCGAGGTTACTCTCTGCCTGTTGCCAGAAACACTGTGTCTGGTTGCGGAGGGCCAGCATATAACAACCATCCCCATCAAATTCTACAGTATAGTCTACATTAAACCAGAATTTTTTTTCACAGAAAATTCGATTTCTAAATTAACTTGTCATTTATTACATAGGAGTGGACAAAAGTCACCCCAAATAAATATTTTTACCCCCAAGCAGTACCTTATGAATATAAAAGTAGAACACAAATGATTGCGAACAGGGGGCAAATTTCAAATGATACAATTATTTCTGTCACACATCCTATACACTCACATCCTGGGGAGGTTTCTTGGGAGCTTTCTCCTATCCCTCTTTCACTATGCTTAGTGGTCCCCTGACAGAGTGACCATAGATAAGTTCAAAGAGGCTGAACCCTACCCCTTTCTGGGGCACCTCCCTATAGGTAAAGAGAAGGCATGGCAAGAGGACGTCCCACTTATGCCTCACGGCCTCAGGTAGGCCAGTGATCATGCCTTTTAGGGTCTTGTTGAATCTCTCAACAAGCCCATTGGATTGAGGATGGTAGGGGGTGGTAAACCAGTAGGTTACCCCACACTCATCCCACTTGAACTTCATGTACGCTGACATGAAGTTTGTGCCTCTGCCAGACACCACCTCCTTTGGGAATCTCACACAGTAAATACTCCCATCAGAGCTCTGGACACTATCGGTTCAGTCACTGTCCTCAGAGGGATTGCCTCTGGGTAGCAGGTGGCATGGTCCACCAAAATCAGGGTAAACCTGTTATCTAAGGTGGTTTTGGGGTCCAAGGGACCAATGGCATTGATGCCCACCCTTTCAAAGGGAGTGCCAACAACGGGGAGTGGGATCAGGGGGCGTTAAGCCTTTTCCCTGTCTTCCCACTAGCTTGGCAGGTGGGGCATGCCCTGCAGGAATTATCTGAGGCTACCCAGATTCTAGGCCAATGGAAGTGGGTGACAAGCCTGGCAAAGGTCTTGTCTTGGCCCAAATGTCCTGCCAGGGGGATGTCGTGAGCCAGGCCCAGTAGGAAGGCCCGGTAACACTGGGGGACCACCAGCACACGTGCTGCCCTAATGGCCAGAGCCTTAGGCTCACTGTAGAGGAGATCATTCTCCCAGTATATACAGTGATCGCCAGAGGCTTCACCTGCTGCTTGGGCTGCGGCCTGTTGCCTCAGACCCTCAAGAGTGGGGCACTCCTTCTGCGCTTTGCAGAATTCCTCCCTGGTTGGCCGACCTCTACTTGCAAGCCAGCAAGTTCAGGCAGGTTACCCAGATCAGCAATATCCTCTCCAGTTGGCTCAGGGGCCTCCTCCTCTGGGACCCCGTCCACCACCGTGGGAATATTTGAGGTGGGTTTCCCGCGCCTCTTGCCCTTCCTCTGTGCAGCTGTCTGGGCCATTGTTCCAGGCTCCAGACGCCCTTGACTCCCTTCCCGGGCAGCTATAGACCTTGTAGTCATGCAGACCCATTCAGTCAAACATAACATCTCCAGGTCGGATCTGAGCTCTACCTCCTTCCTGGTGGTATGCTCTAGATCATTGCCTAACATCTAGAGGCAAGGCAGGACTCACAATTACCTTTAGAGTACCAGAGACCCCCCCCCCCACCTCCCACTGAAAGGGAACCAGAGCCACTGGTCTGTGACTCTCACGATTGTCAGCGACTATGACCTGGGGGAATGTATTAGGGATTATCTGCTTCACTGACACCAGCTGACTCTTGACAGTAGTCATACTGGCTCCTGTGTCACGCAGAGCTTCCACCCTTTGCCCATCAATGGTGACCCAGTGCCTATACTTAGAAGAATTGGCAGGCAGGTGGGCTTTTGGCACCATTTCCTTATCTCACAGAGAGACAAGTGACACCTCTATCTGCTCCTAACTTGGACTGTCTCCTCCCCAAGCGCTACACTAGACATCCCCGGTGTCTGCCCTCCAGTGGGGGGCTATGCCCTCTTGGGACACTGGGAGTTGCCGTTAGAGTGCCCATGCATGAAGTGCGCAGAGTCCTAAAATCAGCAAAAACAGTGTCCAAAAAATGGAGGGAGGCAGGCAAAAAGTTAGGGGTGACCACCCTAAGGTTGTCAGATCTAACAAAAATAAACAACTGTTTAGCAGATTTTTATGTAGGTACTCAAATTAACTGTGTTGGGCAATGGACGGGTCTCTGAGCCTCCTATGTGCAGCCACTTTTTGGAATGTCCAAAACAGGACAAGGATGCCACGTTACAGCATATTTGCCCAAACTGATTTGCTTTTTTCTTTAATATGCTCCAATTCCTCTTACTGGAAATCGTTTAGTGAAATCCTTCCTCTTTTGGCAGCAGAAATTGTGCAGCATTTGTTCACATCTATTTATGTCACTTTATCTGCCACCTGAATGCCTAAAATGCTTCCTCATCAGTTCTCATGATGCAAACAAATGGCATTCTGCCACGTTCATTTTATTACAAGGCTGCCCTCTAAACTAGGCATTTGAGTAAGCGGAGTAATTGTCGCTAGTGTAATTACTGCAAAATTTCTAGTAATTTCCGTAATCATATGAGAAGGGTAACCTAGCACTATTTTCTTAATGCAAAATGCACCCGGGCATCCAAATGATCCAGAGGATGCAGTCTACACTAAGAAAACAGCACTAAATGCTACAGGACACAGACTGCAGTAGTCAGCAGCCACTTTCTGACTCTTAGTTCACTGTTCCTGTGCTCCTGCAGTAGGATTTTTTCCTAAAGTCACTCTTAATTACTCAAGCTGGCGTAATCACATAATTTTGGTAATTTTGGATCACAAACGGAATGCGTAATTAATTAAATTACTCCAATTACTCTGGAGTAATCAATGTTTCTACCATGCCTAGTGTTAACAAGAGGTCACGGCAGCATGGTGTATAAATCCCTCATTTACTGGTTGGACATTCTAGCCAGCTTAGAGGTTTCCTAATGCATTTGGGATTCATGCCAACTCTCTAATAAGCAATACAAGGATATTGTAGGCAAAACATGCTGTGATATTTAGTTCTTCAATCTGTTTTAAATAAGTGTCACCTTAGGACGCCCTAAGCTACTAGAAGTTCGTACCCACAGTGGCACAGCTTTGTAAATGGAGTGTTCAATGGGTAATGAGAGTATAAGTAGGATTGCAGGATAGTTGCAATTTTCTAAGGGCTTGGGTTAGAGAAGGTCAAATGTGTTAAAAAGTTTGTAAATTGTGAGATCATTTTCTCCAGTTTAATGTTAGTTTTTGTTTTGAAACTATCGTGGTATTATAGTACCACTAATAGAACAATACTACTTTACTTCACAGAAAAGTGGTGTTGTTAACCCTTTCTGTGCATTGGACTGCCAGGAGCCATCTGACGCTACAGTGGCATGTGCGTCGAATGGCTGACATGGACACTAAAGGAATTTCCTTTCTGCCAAAACTGCACAGGAGCTAGGGAATAGCTTCTGCCGCTCCTGAGGCTGTTTTCGGTTTTCAGTGAAATGACGATCAGCTCCCACTGTGTGCTGACGTCATTTCACTGAAAACAAAAGTGAAATGAGCTAATCGGCTCATTCCACTTTCACTGCCTCAGTGCTCAGGGGGCCATCTCAGCCCCCTAAAACCGAGGCAGATGGAAGAGGTATGATTGGAAAGGGGAGAAGCTCCCTAGTGGATCCCCGCTTGAGGATTGCCGCAGGATGGTGATCCCAAAGCAGGGATACACCCACTAGACATCAGGGAGGGGGATGCGGCCCCTTGCCCAAGGGCTTTGCTCCTCCCTTATTTTTTGCACATTTTTAGTCTTTCTACCCCCCTGGGGGCAGGTGGGGGAAATAGACCCTGATCTGCCCCCTTGGGAAGGGGGGCAGAAAGCCCACTATAAATCAGGGATTCATTTTTTTATATATATGTAGGGGTGGGAGTGTCCCTGAACGGGCATTGTAATTCACCCCTCCCAAAAAGTGGCATAGTCTTTCTGCCCCCTATGGGGGCAGATGGAGGCAATAGCCCAAAAAGCCTAATAAGCACCAGAGATTTTTGTATTCATCTAGGTGTGGGGGAAGCCCAAAATGGGCATTGCGATGCCCCCATCCCTTCCAAAACAAATGGACAGTCTTTTGGGGCAGAATAGGGCAATAGGACCCCACCTGCCTCCTAGCGGGACAGAAAGCCCACTAGGCACCATGGATTTGTTTTTGGTAGTGTAGCGTTAGGGGTTGCCCAGAATGGGCATGGCAATGCCCTCCCCCCAGAATAAATGGGCACAGTCTTTCTAGTTTTTCTGCCCCTCTTGGGGACAAGAGTGGGATAATTACCCCAGATCTGACCCCCATAGGATACAGAAAGGCCACTAGACACCAGGGAAGCATTTTTTAAAAATAGAGGGGTGGGGGCTGTCCACCACCATGGGCATGGTTATGCCCTCCTCCCCCAACTGAAGGTGGCAACAGTAATTCTGCCCCTGCCATCCTCCCAGTCTAAAGTATCTCATCCCAATGGCAAGCAAAAGGACATTTGACTCTTTTGGGTTTTGATTTTACATATGGAACAAGAGAGCTTGTCTAACTCCCAATATCGTCCCACTCTCAATGGTGTCCGACTGCACTTTTTGGACTTGGGTACACTGCCACCTGGAAAAACCTACTAGACCCAGACACTTCTGAAAACTAAACATTTGGGAGAGTCCAAGGTGGTGTGCTTCACATGCACACTACACCATTTTCTTGCCCATAATACCCTGCAAAATTCCAACTTTGCCTGACATCAATCATTTTCCCTACATTTCAGTGATAGAAACTTTTGCATCCGCAAGAACCCACAAAAATCCTACCACCCAACATGGCCTCATCTGTGCTGATAAAAATTCTGCCCCACTTGTGTGGGTGCCCGAAACAGAGTAAGTCTAAAAACATGTGAAACGAAACTGCCCTTTTGGACCTGCTTTGTTTCCCCCTCAATTTCTCCATGCTTTTGGCCCTTCCCTCTTGCAGGCACTTAACCACCTAGACAAGCAACATATAATTTTTATCTGGAGACCAAGGGGAACGCTGGGTGGTAGGAAATTTGTGCCGGCATGGTGATACTACATAGAACTGTAAGGAAAATGTTTTTTAAAGTTAAATTTGAGGTTGCAGGGAACTCTGGGTAGGAAAACGTTGGGGTATACACACAAGTCACACCTTGATGGACTCCCCCAGGTATTGATTTTTCAGAAATGTCTGGGTTTGGTAGGTTTCCCTAGATGGCCGTCGAACCATGGACCAAAAGCTCAGGCCCCGCCCCCCTTGCAAAGACAGGTTGTTTTTTGTTAGATAATTTTGATGTGTCCACAATAGATTTTGGGCCCTTCCCAGTCATGGGGCCCAAAGTGAGGTAGCAGTTTTATCAGGAGACCTGGGGGAATGCTGGATCATAGGAAGTTAGTGGCTCCCCTCAGATTCTAGAACTTTCCATCACAGAAATGTGAGGAATATGTGGTTTTTAGACACATTTTGAGGTTTCCAAGAAATTCTAGGTAACACAACCTGGTGAGTGCCACACAAGTCATCCCATCCTAGATTCCTCTGGATGTCTAGTTTAAAAAAATGTACAGGTTCACTAAGTATCTCTAGATGGCGGCTGAGCTAGGACCCCAAATCCACAGCTAGGCACATTGTCAAAGAGTGTCAGTTTTTGGTGGAAAATGTGATGTGTCCATGTTGCTTTTGGGCCGTTTCCTGTCGCAGCAACCAGGCCTATCGACACAAGTGAGGTATCATTTTTATCAGAAAACTTAGCGGAATGCTGGGTGGAAGGAAGTTTGTGGCTCCCCTCAGGTTCCAGAACTTTCCATCAGAGAATTTTGAGATAAATGTGTTTTTTAGACACATTTTGAGTTTTGTAAGGGATTCTGGGTAACAGAATCTGGTGAAAGCCACACAAGTCACCCCATTATGGATTTCCCTGGGTGTCTATTTTTAAAAAATGAACAGATTTGCTAGGTTTAACTAGGTGCCGGCTGAGCAAGGGCCCGAAATCCACAGCTAGGCAAATTGCAAAAAAAGGTCTGTTTTGGGTGGAGCAATGTGATGTGTCCATGTTGCATTTTAGACTGTTTCCTGTTGTGGGGACTAGATCTACCCAAACAAGTGAGATAACATTTTATCTGGAATCTTGGGGCAATACAGAATAGTAGATCCAGGGTTTTTACCAATTGTCTTTCTCTGCATTTGCGCCTTCCAAATGTAAGACAGCGTGTATGAAAGAAGTCATGTTGAGAAATGCCCTCTAATTCACATGATATTATTAGTACCCACAAATTAAAAGTTGTGCAAATAACCACAGCTCATAAACTCCATATCTTGTGCCCATTTCGGAAATACATAGGTTTCCTTGATACCTATTTTTTACTCTTTATATTTTACCAAATGAATTTCTGTATACCCGGTATAAAATGAAATATATTGCCTATGGGTACTTAGGGTTCTTGGTGTACTTACAAGCCTTATATATCCCTGCAACACGAAGGGTCCAGCAGACGCAAAGGTAAACTGCTTTTTAAAATCTGCCATAGTTGAAAAAAGTTACAGATTAAAACGTAGACACAAATGGCTGTTTGTTTAACTCAATTTCAATATTTTGTTAATTCAACTGTTGCTTTCTATAGAAACACCTTGAAGGATCAATGTAAATGACCCCTTGATGAATTCATTCAGCATGTTGTCTACTTTTCAGAAATCTATAGCTTTCCAGGATCCACCAGCGGTTTCATACCCATTTCTATTGCTAACTGGAAGGAGGATGAAAGCACAAAAAAGGGAAAATGGGCTGCGTCCCAGTAAAATGCCAAAACTCTGCTGAAAATGTTGATTTTCTGATTGAAGTCTGCCTCTTACTGAAAGCTAAATAGTTGGTGATTTTAGCACTGCAGATCCTTTGCTCATGCCATTTCATTTGCAGGGGGAAAAACAAACACTTTCTTCTACAGTATCATTTTTCCATTTTTACCCCCCAAAATAAAAATGTAGCATTATTTTGCCCATTTTCTTGGTCTACTCTAAGGAAATCCACAAACCCTGGATAACTTTAGAATTCTGAGGATGTTGGAAAAAAAGGAAGCAAATTTGGCATGGATACCTTATGTGGACAAAAAATTAAGGGGACCTAAGCGCAAACTACCCCAAATAGCCAAAAAGGGCTCAGCACTGGAGGGGAGGTCTAGCAGTGAAGGGGTTAAAGATAATGGGGGTCATTCCGACCCCGGCGGGCGGCGGGCGCCGAGCGTCAGACGGAGACCGCCAAAAGACTGCACCGCGGTCAAATGACCGCAGCGGTCATTCTGACTTTCCCGCTGGGCAGGCGGGCGACCGCCAAAAGGCCGCCCGCCCGCCCAGCGGGAAAGACCCAGCAACGATGAAGCCGGCTCCGAATGGAGCCGGCGGAGTTGCTGGGGTGCGACGGGTGCAGTGGCACCCGTCGCGATTTTCAGTGTCTGCAAAGCAGACACTGAAAATCATTATGGGGCCCTGTTAGGGGGCCCCTGCACTGCCCATGGCAGTGGCATGGGCAGTGCAGGGGCCCCCAGGGGCCCCACGACACCCGTTCCCGCCATCCTGTTCCTGGCGGTAAAAACCGCCAGGAACGGGATGGCGGGAAGGGGGTCGGAATCCCCATGGCGGCGCTGCTGGATTCCCTGGGCCAGGGGAAAACCGGCGGGAAACCGCCGGTTCCCCTTTTCTGACCGCGGCTTTACCGCTGCGGTCAGAATGGCCCAGGAAGCACCGCCAGCCTGTTGGCGGTGCTTCCGCGGTCGTTGGCCCTGGCGGTCGGTGACCGCCAGGGTCAGAATGACCCCCAATATCTCAAAATATTGAGGACAGAAATATTTACCTACTAATGTACAATGTCCAAAATATTAATTAACACCATATCGTCTGGGTAAGCATAGGTGGGAAAAGATAGATTTAGTATAACATCACATCCACTTACACTCATGGTTTAGTGCAAGGAGATATTGTAGGGTCAACAAATGTGCAGTTCAATATTAAAAACACTATATTTTGGAACCACACAGTCCAGCAACACCAGCAAAAGCTGTATAAAAGCTTGTGACCATTTATGCATGTTACTTCCTAATGAAAGTTAAAATTGCACAAGCATCCTAATTACTATGGCCCTCATTATGACATCGGCGGTATTCTCAGAATACCGCTGATGCCAAGGACGCCAGAAGACCGCCATATTATGGACACTGCAGTGTTTCTGCCACGATAAGGGCGGAAATCCTGCAGTAGCCATGCTGGCGGACGGTGGCGCCCTGGCGCTGCTACCACCAGCACCGCCAGTAGGATGCCGCCAGCCGTATTAAGGCCATTAGTATGGTCTGGGGGTGTCCTGCTGGCGGGGTGCTGCTGGCGGTGGCAGTGCCCCTTCCCTGCTGGATGACCTCCTCGCCGAACAAGGTAAGTCGGGGTCCGACATGGGAGGGGGGTTGAAGGGTGGGGGTGTTTTGTGTGAGTGTGTGGTGTCTGCCTGTGTGTATGCATGTGTGTGTGAATTTAAGTGTGGTGGTGTATGCGTGGTTGTTTGCGTATGAGTAAATGCATGTATGAAAGTTGAAGTGAGTACGTGTCTGCATGTCAGTGTGTATGCATGCCTGAATGGGTGTTTGGATATCTAAATGAGTGCGTGCCTGAATGCATGTTGGTATGTATGATTGAATGTGTGCATGGAAGTGTAGGTGAATGGGTGTATGCATGCTGCGTGTGAGTGTCTGTGTGCATTTTTGCGGGGAGGGGGGTGTGGGCTGAGGGGCGCTGTGACTGCGGGGGTGATGTGAGTGTGTGTGGCTGTGTGTGCGTATGGTTGGGGAGGCAGTTGTGTGGTGGGTGCATGTCTTTGTGTGCATGTATGGGTGTTGTGTCTGTGGATGTGTGTGTATGGGGTCTGGACTGTGTGTGAATGAATCGGAGGTGAGGGGGTATGTTTGAATCGGGGTTGGGGGGTGTGTGTTTGAATCTGGGGTGGGGAGTGGGGGTGTGTGTTTAAATGGGGGGGTGTGTTTGGATGGGGTGGGAGGGTTAGGTGCTTGCTGGAGGGGTGGGAGAGTCGCCTACCAGTGACAGGGAAAAAATTCCCTGTCACTGGTAGGCCCTACCCCCATGGTTTTCATGGTGTTGCTAACACCGCGGATACCATGGCGGTAGGCTGGCTCATAATGCCGCTGGCAGTACTCTGTGGGCCTCCGGGTTGGACATGAATATCTCCAGCCCTGAGGTTCATACCACCATGGTGGTATGAGTGGTGATGTGGCGGGTTGGCAGCAGCCAACCTGCTACACTCATGATGTGGGCTGGTGGTGATACCACCACGCTAACCCTGGTGGTCAAAAGACCGCCAGGGTTACAATGAGGGCCTATGTGTGGTATTTCATTTATTTTAGGTTTTATTTCATGTATTAAGAATCTGTCAATCTCGATAAATTGTTCACCATCTGAGTGAAGGAGGAGTGGTTTAGAGTACTGAGAAGGGACTTGGATTTGTGTCCACAACTACCCTTCCATCAATGGAATGAACTGGGTCAAAAGAAGAGGGAGGAGCTTTACTCTTAAAGCCTGGGCTGGCTTGGGCAGACTGTAATCCCCCAAATAATGAACTGGTGTCCTGGAGAATTTGCAGGAAACTGTATACCTCCATACATTACTGACTGGATACTTAGGCGCTTATTTACACTTTTTTTTGCGCTGCATTTGTGTCATTTTGTGATGCAAAAGAGGTGCAAACTTACAAAATATAATTGTATTTTGGAAGTTTGCGCTGCTTTTGCATCAAAAAATGACACAAATGCAGCGCCAAAAAAGTATAAATATGGGCCTTAGTTTGTCCAGGGATTTCTTGCTCACCCTTTATTTCAGTGTGAGATATTAGCACTTCATTGGGAGACCCTGTGAAGAGAGTCGATATCGTGTGACACACAAGGGAACCAAGTGAATGGAGTTGTAAGGTCTGATATTTCCACATTACAATTCTACAGCCCTCCTCATGGAAAGTCAAGGGCTGAACATAGAACAGAAGAATATGTAACCTAATTATGAGCATAGCGAGAGATGCAGGAATGTTTTCAAAAAGAACTCAACAGAAATAATGCACCTAAATAAGGAAGGAAGTGTGTAACACACATACTTGATATTACCACAAAAATAGCATTTCTACATATGGACAGAAGAGTGCTCCAGTTCACTCCTCAGTATTTATGTGTGATGTTGTAAACATCAGCACAGTAATCTGAATTGATGTGACCAGCACAATCTGAGAGAGGCAAGAGGGAGAGCAATGGGAGGTAGGATGAAGGAGGGGAGAAGAAGAGGAAAGCAAAGCTGTGGAGGGAAGAAAAACATGGATTTTAAGGTGTGGTGGAGGCAATGAACTGGAGAGACAGATTGGAGAAGGGCAGACAGGGGAAGCGTTGTAAGGGAGCCTGGCGTTTTCTTAACAGGTCCCATTAGTATGGAGGTTATCGGTCAACAAGGTAATGTTTGAATGCAGGTTTTAAGTTTCTTTCTGACCTGAAGAGGGAAGGATCTCTTGTGGATTTCAACTGGGATGGAATTCAATTTTTCTACACGCATAAGCAGCACAGTAATTATTTTGCTTTATCTAACCAATGTAGGAGGAATGAAAAAAGAAGTGAAAGAACATTGGAGTACAAAGGAGCATAATTATGAAAAAGAAAAAAAAAGCAAACAGAGAAAACAAGTAGTATTGAGAGAACAGTTTGGAGAGGGGACTGTGTTTCCAAGGAATGTATGTCGCAACAACGCATGCTGGAACCACGCATGCCTAAACAACGCGGTCGAAACAACGATCGTGTTGTTACCACTAATGCCTTTACCACGATTTTTCTTTGTAAAGGCATTCCTGGTAAAGGCATGCCATTGTAAAGGCATTCCTGGTAAAGGCTTTAGTGAACGGCATGCGTGGTTCCAACATGTGACCCCCCTGGCCCCCACCCCTAAAAATTACCGTGACCCCCCACAGCCTGCCCCTAAAACCACCCTAACCTCCCACCCCAGCCCTAAAATTACCCTGACCCCCCACCCTGAAACCTGAAACCACCCCAACCCCCCACTCCTAATATTACCGCGACCACCACCCCGCCCCTTAAACTTAAAATCACACCAACCCCCCACCTGCCCCAAAAACCACCCCAACCCCCACCTCCCAAAAAAGTAAAAATTCCCTAGACCCCCCACCGCACCCCAAAGCTAAAAATGCCCCAACCCCCACCCCCGCCCCTAAAACTAAAAATGCCCTGACCCCCCACCCCTAAACCTAAACCACCCCACCACTCACCCCCAAAAACTAAAAATACCCTGACCCTCCCCCCTGCCCCTAAAACTAAAAATGCCCGATCCCCCTCCCTGCCCCTAAATCACCCGACCCCCACCCCCAAAAACTAAAATACCCCGACCACCCACCCCTCCCCTAAAACTAAAAATGCCCCTTCCCCCCAAACCACCCCAACTCCCTCCCCCTAAAACTAAAAATACCCGACCCCTCCACCACGCCCCTAAAACAGCCTCAGTCCCAGCCCCACTTACTTCCTCCTTGATCGCGTCCTCCTCCTCAGCCGACTCCCTTCTTCTGTGCCTTAACCACGCATGTGCGTGGTTAAGCACATGCGTGGTTAAGGCCCCGAACAAGGAAGTCGTGGATAACTTCGGGAGTCGGGCTTCAGGCTGCTTCCCGTTTCCAAGTGCCCACCAATAGAAGCTATCTTCTCTTGTTGCTATGGTATAAATACAAATAGCATGATTGGTCCCAGAGCACTTGAACTTTAGGGATGTACACAACTTCCACCAACTGCATATTTATATATGGAGAATAGAAGAATGTTGTGTGTTGTAGCATCTGTCACAGTGCATTGTGGCCCCAGTAGTGTAACAGAAAATGATGTTGCCTTCTGCAAATGTGAAAAGAGCCTCCTGAGTCTCATTCACACAAAGAAACACCCGGGTCTAAACGGAAAATCAGAAAACTAGCACAACAAAAAGTATTCCTTTTTTAGGATGAAATTCCTCACCCACCAATGATGGCATGCAGTGGTGGCTGGTGACATTTGAGTAGTGGGGCATTAACGTCTGGGTGTGACTTTTGTGTAGCGAGTGAAGCGAGCAACCTTAATGGACAAACGTGGGGTCCAGGGGGGGTCCTCCTCCCAAGAAAAAAAGAAAAAAAGATTGACAAACGGTGCATTTGAAAGGAAATAGATTTAGTGAGAAAGCAAGGTTTATAAAGCAGTGGGAATGTATAGTCTTGAATTGTTAAACACATTAAAAACTGCTCTTATCTTACTGCATTAATATGTTCACCCTTTACTTTAATGCACAAATTGTACACTGCAGCAACTTCAGGCCTTTTGAAGTGTGTACTTACCTAGTGTCTTGCACAGCATGTGGCATCAACTTTGGAAGAAAATGCTCTAACCTGGCATCAGGAAGCACCCACAGCCGCTGGCTGCAATCAGTCATACAGAAACATGTGCAGACAGGTGTTTAAGTGGGATGAAAAAAGTGGGGGCTCTCTAAAAGATAACATGCAAATCACATTTTTGTGATTCCCATATTTTGCCATCTGGCCTGTATTTTAGTTTCTGTGCTGTTGGTTTTGCCAACGGTTGTTAGCTGTTTAAGATAAATGAGTAACAGTTATTAGTTATAAATAATTACCATTGGAAATGTTTAAATTATGAAATTGTGAAACTGCGAATTAAATATAATTGAGGCCTGTGGAAGAAGTAGGGTGTGTTTTAGTTATGTGTGCTTTAAATTAGATATGTAAGCCCCTCCTCTCTGATCTGTTCAGCACTGTCTTTTTACTCTTTCCCTGAATGCACTTCCTCGCATCTCCCTCATTTTACCGCCCCAAACATACACTGCACTCTTCACATATAAGCACTTTATTTCCTTTTGCTTTTGCCTTCTAAATATTTTGACCTCTATTCACCCCCTACACACATATTTACAGTGAATTCCAATTGTTAGTGGAATACGTAACCATTGTTCTGTATGCTCTGCAGAAATGCCAACCCATGGCCAGGCACTTTGCTTTGCCATCATCCTCAGCACCAGCACTCTCAATCAAAGTATGCCACAGCCAGAGAGGAGATGAGGTCACAGTCTCCTGCATCTTCCCTTCTTTTTGCCGCGAGCAAAGATCGGACGACTGTGGGGAGCGGCCCACCTCCACGTTCTATACTGATATAAGAGCCACCTCTCCTGGGGGTCAGGACTCTCTGCTCTTGATGTAGGGCCTGGGTGTGGAGGTGACTACAGTAAGATCCGGTGCCACCCAGTGGAGTGCAGGAGATATAGTGGACTTACACTCCCTCTCTTCTGTTTGCTGCAACTTCGGACTGCATTGGACAAAAGACAGCATTAAGTCTGATCAGCCATTCTGGTCAAAGAGTGGTTTTTGCCAGCCCTCTGGAGGGTTGAAGGGGGATTCCCTCCCATATAAATGCAGGGAGGAGAGCGCTGCTCGAGTTGACCAGCGTAGGATCAGCTGCTGTCTCTACCAGCTCCACAATTTAGTGGAGACCATAGGAATACACTTTGACTTTGCTGTGTCAACTTAGAGGCAGGTGAACTTTTTTAATGTTGCCTCAGCTTTTCACATTATTGTCTTTAAAGAATTTGATCATCATGCACCTAAAATTCTATAATTGCAAAAAGGCTTGCCACACAGACTGGTGGTCAACAACCTCATTTAAATACTTCACTGCAATTAATTAGAGGTTAATGCAGGGATCAGACTGTGGGACTCTAAAGATGAAGGTAGATCAAAAAGCAATAATTTGCTGTGAGTAGGTAATCCAGAGGGTGTGGATGGCCCTAAACCCACCCAATTCCTGCTCGACTAGTTCATATACTGGATCCCTGAAAACACTTTGGGCCCAATTAGGACTTTGGTGGTCGGACCGCCATGTTGACGGTCCCAAAAAGACCATTCGACTGGTGGTCCCTAGACCACAGTATTATAAGTTATACAAGCAGCACTGCCATTCACCAAGCAAAAAAGACAGACCGCGAGCAGAAATGCAGCTGATACGTAGGCAGTCTGACCTCCAGCGCCGGCAGCGTCGCAGCCAATCACCTAGCCCATTACAATCACACAGTGGCTGCCGCAGTTAGCCTTAGGTGGTCGACAACTGCGGTCCGCGGTCAGCAAAGCAACAGACAAATGCACATTGGAGGAATTCAAACACAACACAGCTGACACACATTGGCCAAGTGCAAACACCTGCAAAGGGCACCATAAAACACACCCCTCCACAGACCACAATCCTTTGCATTTCCACTGCAGCACAGAACGATAGATCACACATCTTGCTATCCATTTTTTAAAAATAAGGCAGCCCTTTTCTTCTCCATCCCATTTCACACCCTTCACACACATCCTCTGTTTTGTCTTCCTAATATTCACTTTTCTTGTTTAGTTAGTCACTGTCACCCCCTAACTTTATAGTCATGTCACAGGCCAAAAACCCATGATTTTCAGAGGATGAGTTGAGAGTCATAGAGGATGAAATCATTAGAGTAGAGCTTCAATTGTTTGGAGCCCAAGTCCAGCACACCCCCCTCAGTAGGAAAATGGAAATGTGGGGCAGGATAGTCGGCAGAGTGAATGCTGTAGGCACATTAGGAAGTGGTGGAATGACCTCAGGGGCAAAGTCTGCCCTGTGGTCTCCAGGCACCCGCTGCAGGCCAAGAAAACTGATGGTGGCCCTCCCAGTGCCCAATTAATACTCCTTCCCTGGGAGGAGAAGGTACCTGCCATCCTGCATCCTGAGGGTTTGACAGGAAAATCTGGGGGAGTGGAGTCTAGTAAGTAACAACACAAAAAGCACTACAAATTAAAACGTCCTGCCTGTTCACAGATCACCTTTTGCCACTGTCTTGTTCATGTACTCAACCAACATTCAGTACCCAGAGTACCTGGCTATTAACACTGTCAGTGTGTATTGTTGGATACAACGCCCCACGCCAGGAGGCCCTGATACTGTAATCCCAAACACCAGACCAGTCTTCAATTGTCCACATACCCCTGTTTGTTAACTCCCAATTGAAGTAGACTCACCTAGGGGGATACCATTTGTAGAGTGTGTGGAGGAGAGGGAGTGACCTCACTACAGCTGTAACTCTAAGCCTTTGGAGGCAGTTGTCACAATTCAACCAGTAACAATGTACGTTCTTCATTATCAGGTCGAGCTGCCACTAGGCACACAGAGGACACAGAACAGGCTATAACTACCCTCCTGGATGAAGCCCTCAGCGACGACAATACTCTTGGACCTCTGGACGTGGAGGATGATCTGGCCCATCTGGCAACCTGGTCATACGGCAACAGTGAGTCTCACTGTGCCCACAATGTCACCTCCCAGATCTGTTCCATCAACATCCCAGGAGGCCATTCAGAGATCTTTATAGGCCCTGGCCTCCGCAATGACGGCAGCCATCCACCCCTCACATTCCTCCCCACCTCCACCTCCCTCTTCCCAATCTGAAATCCCTCATCCCCTACCTGTCCCAAGCACACAGACACACCCACATGCACCCACCTCAACACACACAAGCAGCACACACCAACACAAAAACAACTAGACACACTGGCACACAGGTACTCACCATCCACCCAAAGACACCACATCAACCACCATTTCAACAGAACCCCCCACAAGCCCCCACTGACTCACACACCACAATACGCATATCCCCAGACACCACCTCAACATTCATAGACACATCCACCTCATCAACCATACCCGCAGACACCACCCCAACGTGCACAGACACATTAACCACATCAACCATACCCGCAGACACTATCCCAACACACACAGACACATCCACCACATCAACCATGCCCGCAGACACCACCCCAACACACACAGGCACATCCACAACATCCACCATACCCACAGACACCACCCCAACAGACACACACACACACGTCCACCACTCCCACATCACCCAGCACCCTAAGACACGCAAACATGCACACTCACACATGAAACAGGCACCACCCTAACACAGGCATCCCTCACACATGCACACACCCAAGGCATCTACAACCACAGGCGCGCCCACCACTCCCTTAACCTCCAAATCCCCAACCCCTTCTGATAACTCTCCCCGTTTTCCCAAGGAGAGTTTAATTTTCAAACTTGCCCTTTCACCTCCAAACCCAAGCCCCCACCAACTTCCCAAACCATCCCTTCTACATCAAAGTCCTTCCCTGTCACGCCTGCCCCCCCTAAGCACCCATACCCCTCCACCCCAAAGAAGAAGCTGATCCCTCCAAAGAAGACCACCCCTCCCAAACACAAATCCACCTATCCCAAATCACACCCTACCCCACCCAAGGATAATTCCTGAGGTGCCTGTCTGCCCACTTGATGCCCATTCCTGTGGATGTTCCCTGGAATTGATTGGAGTCAAGTTTGGGCACAGTGATGTGCATGGACACATGTAGACTGGCCAATGGCCTTTGCTCTTCAGCAATTGTTTTTGAATAAACACAAGTTGTTGTTTTGTTGGGTACACCTTTGTCCTGCAATTACTTTTCTACCTTTATGTTGTTCTTGGGTAACTTGTGTTTTATGCGAACAGTTGTGTGGGATTGACCCTGACTGCTGATCCATTTGCTGTTTTTTTAAATATCAAACTTTGTGGGCTGTGCTGTGTCACCCAAGCCAGAGGTAAATGTATACTGTATGGATATTTGTTTGTTAATCAAATTTGTGGGTCATTGCACTATGTTCTGTTTGCTAAAGTAAGTATTTCATCTTGGTGGTATGGAAGCCATGGGTCTGACCCAACTTGTTAAAGGCCCTTCCTAAGAAATGGGTCATACTACTGACTTAGTGTTTAGTAACACTCCTGCCCTGACATGTAGGTCTCCGACCCCACTAGCGTGGTCTGATCATTTTTTAATTTCTATTGAATTAGCCACGGGTACAATGGTGAGTGGGAGTAAGCCTGTTGTTCAGGTCGGGAGATCGTGGAATAAATTGGATAAAGCAAATTCTTTAGTCAATTTGGAATCTCTTAAGTCCAGTGTCATGAGTAAGAGGGGATCTGAAGTTGAAGCTTTCAGTGACTGGATCACTGAAAGTCTGGACATAGTTCTTCCCCTGAGGAAAAAGTCTGGTCCGCGTAGAACAACTATTGCCCCTTGGTTTACCCCCTCATTACTTCTCCTAAAAAAGGAATGTAAAAAGTTAGAAAGAACTTGGCGAAAGCTGTTTGTTCCAGCAGATAGAGAAGCTTACAAGGGGGCTATCAGAAGGTATCATGCTGATAGTTATGTTCAATGATACATTCATACATATGTATCTTCAATTGAATGACAGTCCATGGCATGTGTGAAATGTAAGGGTGCGAGTTGAATTGTGTGTGATGTTGTGGTGGTGGGTCTGCCAGCATCGTAATAGGGGGGTCCGACTGCCAAGCAGATAGCTCTCAGACTGCCGCTGCCACCATGGCAGTGCACAGCCTGCCAAATTCATAATGAGGCCCTTTGTCTTCATCTTTCTTCTTGGATGGAGCCCACCGTGCACTAATTCCCCTTCCAATAGAAAACAGGGTTTTGAACTATGCCAAACATGATCAATCCTAAGGGCTATATGGGTACGTAATGAGGTGTGGTGAACTCTACCAAAAAAATTATCTTCCCAGATTATATTAATATGGTGCACCAACATTGTAGATCATTCTATGAGGTAAAGCAAACATTTCACACTATGCAATTACAATATTATTATACTTAACCAACCTTAAAGTATTTCACTAAGGAAAGTCACATATTTTTGATGTGCCTGAAAGAGAAGGGAACTGGCTGGAGCAGTGGATTGACACCTGTAAAATGATTGAAGTACAAGTTCCTCAGGGACTCAATCCAGCTGAGAGAGTTAGTCCTCCCTTCTCAAAGCAGAGACACATTTTGGGAGGGCGCAGAAGACATGGGGGCTCAAAGAGTGAAAAAGTGATCAGATCCAGGAAATATCCTCTTCCAGCTCCAGTGAAGATGAGGACAAGTGAGTGGCTGTTGGAACTAATTCCTTGTGCAAAATGAAATTGGGTAATTATCCCTAGAAAAGTGCTTAGATCACAGGGACTGTCAACATGTGAATCAGAGAACCACCAATCCTTGCTCATCAGCAAGTGATGGCTTATTGACTTGAATCCTAACAGTATGGGGGTCCTTATACCCTGGGGGTCCTGCTCCGCCACGCCGGCGGTGACGGCCAAACCGCCAACAGCATGGAGGTGCAGGACTGCCAAATTCTGACAACGGTAGTGAAGTGGCTGCATTGCAGCCAGTGCACCACCTGTACTGCCGGGGGTAGGACCGCCTGGCCAAAGGTTGACCACCTTCCAACTGGATGTCCACCTAACACTACCCACAGTATTTTGAGTATCCTTACCGCCAGGGATTCTGTGGCAACAGCCCCGCCATGGAATCCCTGGCTGTAACGATACTGGTGACAGGAATACTCATTCATATTGCCACTGCAGGACTCCCCAACCCCCCCTCCATGTAGGACCCTCCCCCAACCCCCGACCTCATCAGAAGCCCCCACCGCCCAAGCAGTGACACCCTCCTTCCCCTGATCCCAATTCTGAACCCCCCACCCCGTACATCCATGCACGCACATATCACACATTCATACATACACGCACACATACACGCACACTCATTCACAAACGGCCACAACACCCTCCACACCCTGCAAACACGCATTCACACAAGCACACATACACTTGCATACACATGCACACAAACACACACAACACCCCCACCCTCCTCCATTCACACAAACCCACACCCCTATTCACGCACACAACACTCAACACACCCTGTCGGTCGATCACCTTACCTGGTGGTTGTCCGGGAGGGAACGGGGTCCATGGTGCTTGCTCCGCAGCCAGCGCCTCATCACCACAACACCGCCACGCCATTTACAGTGATGTAATATGGCGGGTGTTGTTGTGGTGACGAGGCGGTGGTGGTGGAGCAACCTCTACTAGACCGCCGACCGCCAGTATGGCTGCTTCTCCGCCTAATAGTGGCAGAGAGCAGCCAGCAACCCTAACATGGCGGTCTGAAGACCGCCAACAATGGCGGTCATTTGGCTGGCATGACATTGGCGGTCTTTGTAAAAGACCGCCAATGTCAAAATGAGGACCCATGTGTGGTTAAATGGCTGGGCAGGCAGCTTAGCTGAATGGTGGTCCCCAGGTTGTTTGTTAAGGTTCGCTGATTGTTCAAGTTGGGAAGTGTGGGGCGGGGAGGAGTTAATAGTGGAGTTTGGTTGTTTAATTTTAATGTAAACATCTTGGATTACCAGGCCTTAAAACAAGTAATAGGAGCACGCACACTTATCTTACAACCTAGACAGTATGGGGAAACATGAATGAATTAAAATCACCTCATGGAATGTTCACAAACTGCACAAAAAAATAAAGAGGGGAGCTGTCCTTCAATTTGCACAGAGACAAGCACCAAGTTTTCTTTTTCCTCATCTATTAGGAACACAGTGCACTTTGTAAGTTGTTACAGCTTAACCAGGGTCCATCATTTGAGATTCAAACGAGGTATCATTGCTTGGCAATATTAATACACAAATACACAAATCACTTCCATTGGCTGTAACAGAAGTCTGACATGATATCTTGGGACTTTATATGTGTTGCTGTTAGGTCAGTTAAATGGCACCTTTTGGACATTCATGAGCGTTTATGTCCCATAAACTCTGGTTGACACTACATTACAAGTACTAATGGGCCTGCCAATATCTGTTCCCTCAGGCAATTTGCTTTTTTGGGAGTGACTTCATTAGGTGTTGAACCCCAGAGACAATACTAGGGAGTTGGAGTCCTCACTGCGACAAACTACATCCTATGCTGTGCCACCTAACTAGAAATTAGTGATGTTTGGAAATAAAGCATGCAGTGGCTTGGGAATAGCCGTTTTATTCTGAGACACACTAGTAGTATTCTAGTTTAGATTATTTCTTTGTGCTAGCAGCAGAGTTACTAGTGATCTGCAGATCAAAGATTCTGCCCAGATGTTGTGCAGATCACTTCCCAGTTGAGATTTGTAAGAAATTGGAGAATTAGCTCAGAGGTGTGAGAACCCACCTCAAATATTAACCACAATCCTTGTCAGGGCGAACCACGTAAGTCACTAAATAAGTCTGTGCTTAACCATCTGGTAGCTTAGGCACAAAAAAAGTCCAGCTTAACTTAGAGGCAATGTGGAAAGTATTTCTGCAGTGAATAAACAGTAATAGAGTGAAAAACAATTTAGAAAAATAGAGCAAATTGATTGTAAAAAATAAAATAGCACCAAAAAAACAAAAATGAAATAAGTAGTACCAGAGATATGAATTTTTAAAGTTTGAGTTAAAAACACCTCCAAAAAGAACAAAGTGCCAAATGCAGTTATCTGGTCATGATAGCAGGTCAAAGTAAAAAGTTGAGGCTGACAGAGATGGAGGGCCGGTCAGACACAGGGACCAGGTTTGTTTCAATGGAAAGTTTACCTTCTGACTTAGAAACTTTAATGGAGAAAAAGTGTTTGTTGAGATGCCATCACAGGGCAAGCTGCAAGTTGGATCCAAAGTGGAGCTCGTGAATGGCGGGTTGCTGAAGAGTGGGATCCTGGTGTGGTCGTCAACAAAAGCGAGAAAGCTCCAAGTGGGTAAAGTCTAAAGTCTATACTCTTGGAAGGCCTGGAAGATGATGGGATTCTGCTCAGCGTTGGTCCATTGATGCCATCTACATTCTGACTTAGAAACCTTTCTGGAAGTCTGCTCTCCTTCAGCAGGGTGAAACAGCAAGATGAGGCCAGCCAGTAATTTGACATCAATAGCTGCAGCTTTGACAGCAATTGCGGTCTCCACTGGTTCTCAAGGCACAAAGTTGGCAAATAGTTTCTAAGTTCCTACTTGTCCACTGCAGGCAGGAAGAGTACACTCAAATGCCAGCCAAGTTCCAGGACCTGGGTGGGGTACCACTTGAGAGTTTGGACTCACTCCAACAGAGGCCAGTAGCAGGGTCCCTGGTAGGTCCAGTTGGTAGTATTCTGCTGAGAGTTGCAGGGAGAGAGGCCTCTGGAAGTTTGTTGTGTCCCTGTAGCTCAAACAGGAGGCCATCCAACTGACTCTTAGAGTCATCTTTGGGGTCCTGGGTTCAGGGCAAGCCGGTAGGTCCAGTCTTCCTTCGGACTCTTCTGACAGCAGGACTGTCCTTCATTTGATTGTCCACAGTTCCGGGAGTCTTCTCAGGTGAGGTCCATGGGGCTCACTTGTGCCAGTCTGTGTGTGGGGGATAATCTTGGTCACTTCCTAACCAATAGGGTAAAGGTTCCTGGGTGATCCTACCCGTTTTGTAGAATTTGTGCTTTTTAATGTAAGCTATCCCACAGTGCCCTCTCTATGTAAATATAACACAGCAGAACCCTTCTTCCACTTGTCAGAGCTCCCTATGCCCACCCAGAGGTGTAGCTTTGAAAATGAACAAACCCCTGTGATCACTCCAAACCAGTTCTGCTTCACCCTCCCACTGGGTTTGGAGCCAAGCTTACTAGGAAGAGAAATGGAGACAGACCTAGATATGAGCTACATCTGCCAGAGACAGGGTAGGTAACCTCTGAAGTTCAGGAAGGAGCTGGGCACAGCCTACTAGGCCATCTTGCTCTAGGAGAAAAAACACATCTCCTCACCAAAGCCTTTTTCCAACTGTCTGAAAACAATCCACATCTCATCACAAGGGAGCCATTCATTAGTCAGGCGACACTGGACACTGGCAGAAAGGGCTGTTTGGCTTAGGCAGAAAAATTAAACATTGTTCTTTCTGAAACAGTAATATAAAATCTGACTTGACCACATGGGTGGATTTTATATTACTGTTTTGATGAGCCCTTGAACTATTTTCTAGCTATTCCCAACCTTAATTTAGCACTTATTATAGGTAATAGTGTGAACCAGAGATAACATACAAAAGCACCAGAATTGCCACAGGGAACAACGTTCGCCAGGCGATGTAAAACAATAAATATACATGTCCTACTCTTAAATACTATGCTCCCTGCCCTATTAGCGTTTAGGGCTGATGTTATGGGTACCTTAAAGTATTAATGAGGAAGGTTTAGGCCTGGCAACAAGTTTAGCTTGCCAGGGCAAAATGACAGATAAACTACATATCTAGGTTGCTGGCCAGACAATGAGAGAAAAATGTATAGTGGTACTTAGTGGGTGATAAAATGAGTGTTGCAGCCCACTAGCAGTATTTAATTTACAGCCCCTGGGTACATGTAGTACCATATTCTAGGGACAGACTCACAAGTACATTAAATGTGCCAATCAGCTCTACTGCAATTTGAACCTGTTTAGAAAAGAGAGCACAAACACTTCACCATTGGTTAACGGGGTAAAGTGTACAGAGCCCTGTAGTCAACAATAAAAACGTTTGAACAACCAAAACAAAAAATCTGGGGTCATTCAGCAGAAATGGCAAATTTCAAATAAGATTACTATTGTGGGCCACCAACAGCCAGTAGAGCCTACATTTTTGGTGGTTTCTAGATAGGCAGTTTTCCGATAATGTTCAGGAGGGCATTGTTGAATACCTAGAACTCAATACACCTTCTGTTACCTCATCTATTAGGGGAACCGCCTTTACCACGAACGCTACTCAATGCAAAGCATTACGAAGGCTTTATAACAAAAATGCCATTACAACTAAAGGCTTTCACGACTAAAACTTTTTTTAAAAATATGCCTTTACAAGGAATACCTTTTACAATGAGAATCGAGGTAAATGTAAATATATTGCAAGTAAGTAGAAAACGTTTAAATATATATATATTTCTTAAAGTGATATATATTTATTTTTAAGTTTTAGGGTGATAAGGGAAATTTTAGGGTTTATGGTGGATATGGGTTGGGAAGTAAGGGTATTTTTAGGGATTACGCTGGGTATTGGCTTGTGGGTGGTAAGGGTATTTTAGGTTTTAGGGTGAGTATGGTTTTGTCGGTGGTAAGGGATGAGTTTTTAGGGGTTAGGGATGATGGGGTTTTGGGTGGTAAGGGAAGAGTTTTTAGGGGTTAGGGATGATGGGTTTTGGGTGGTAAGGGATTTGGGTGGTAAAGGAATTTTTATGGTTTATGGTTGGTATGTTTTTCTGAGTGGTAAGAGTATTTTTAGCATTGAAGGTGGGTATGGGTTTGTGAGTGATGAGGGAATTTGTAGACTTTAGGGTGGACATGGGCTTTTGAGTTACAAGGAAACTTGTAAGGTTTAGGGTGGGTATGGGTGTCTGGGTGTTAAGGGATTTGCTATGGTTTAGGAGGGTATGCGTTTTAGGGTGGTAATGGAAATGTTACCACCCACAAACCCAGCTGAAACCCTCCCTGGGGCATTTACTAAAATGAATGCGGGGTGCGCGCCCCTCCCTATATATATATATATATATATATATATATATATATATATATATATAGTTAGCCAAAAAGTGTTTATACTTACTTGGTAAACACTTACTTTTTTGTAAAGGCATATAAATTGTAAAATGTTTTGTTGTAAAAGCCTTTCGTTGTAAAGGTATTTTCGTTATAATGCTTGTGTTGTAAAGCCATTTGTTGTAATGGAATTCTTTATTCTGTCACACATTCCATCTATTATCACATCAAAAGAAATGAAGGAGACAGTATGGGTCAAATAATTTCATATATAATGGAGCAGCACAGGGACAGGATATAAAACCATCACGGAGCTAGAGGTAAAAGTCCTTGACCTAAAAAACCACGATATTCATCAAACTCTGACACGGGCACCGGAAGGAGCTTAGAAGGGGTGCGACTAGCCCTTAAACAGAAGTTACTACAGTCTGCTAAACAAGCATGTACTGTCTTACAACACAGAAATGATGATGTGAGGGAATAAAAAAAGGGGGTAAATTGTTGTGCTGGTTAGTAAACACTGAGACAGAGCTTAATCTTTCTGCCGAAAAAAATCACCCCGACAAGTAAAATGTCACTAGAGCAGAAAACGTAGCCGAGATCTTTGCCAAATATAAAAGTCCTATACCGTTGATCCGGAGTACCTAGGGCATAGTGAGAAAATTTGGGGCTTAACTACAGGCCCCTAGATCCACCGGAGCGTCACTTCCAGTGACACTCCAGTGGCGCTGTGCCCAATTCCACGTTTACACGGTGGAGCTAAGCCACTTTGCGTGGCTTAACGCCACCTTGTAAATATGGACCGACGCAGATTTCTGTGGCAGAATACGTGCAATGGGTGTTGCTCTGGGCATTTTCACGCAACACCCATTGCTTTTGACACTGCCCCAAATTTACGGGAAATCGTATTTCTGAGGCAGTGCCAAAAACTGACCCCACCCCAGGGGTGGCGTTAGAATGGCGCAATGAGGAGAAATACTTTTATTTTTTCCTCGTTTTTGCATTTTCTATTTGTGCTGCGTTCTGCAGCACTCATAGAAAAAGAAAAACTCTATTAATAATTGTTAATGTGCGGAAAGTGTCCCTTTCTTCACATAAACCATCATTAAATAATGACGATTTGCTACTTCTATGTGTGCTGCACTCTGCAGCACACATAGGAGTAATTCGCCATTATTGATTGTTTATGTGACAGGAAGGGACACATTCCTGCACATAAAAGGGCATATTTACAAGCCCCTAGTGCTATATGAACAAGGTGGCATTATGCCAGTTTCTGCGGCTTAATGCCGCTTTGTAAATATAGGCCCCCAACACAGTTTTCTGCGGCAGAGGGTTGTGCAGTGTGTGTCGCTGTGGGCGTATGCACGCAACACCCATTGTTTTTTTACACTGCCCAAAGATTTACAAGGAAACATAAATCTGAGGCAGTGACAAAAACTAACGCTGCCACAGGGGTGGCGTTAGCATGGTGCAACAAGGAGTAATACTTTTATTTCTCCCCATTTTTGCTTTTTTTATGTGTGCTGCATTCTGCAGCAGACATAGAAAGAGTAAAGGGCCATTAATGATTGTCTATGTGCAGGAAGGTATACCTTCCTGCACATAAACAATCATTAAATAATGACGATTTGCTACTTTTCTTTGTGCGGCATTCTGTAGCACATATACGAATAACACGTTGTCATTATTGATTGTTTATGTGCAGGAAGGGACACCGTCCTGCCCATAGACAATCATCCCTGCAACACAGGCACCCTTGCACTGTGGTGCAAGGCTGCCTGCATTGGCGCTAGGCGCATTTTAGCGCCAGTGGAGGGGGGGAGGACAGAAATGTGCCCTATCTTGTAGATACTGCGCATTTCTGCCCTTTCCTGGTGGCGCAGGGAGGCACAGCAAGACACTTGCTGCGCCGCCCTGCATCACAGGGGCTTGTAAATGAGACCCTTTGTTTCTTAGGGATGCGCTTGTCATTAAATTAAAAGAATTAGGTAGTGTTGGATGCTTTAATCTCTGAGGACATTTTGGAAGCAATTGCATCAATTTATAAAAAATCATGGAACCCATCCACAGGTTTTAGCTGATTATTATAAAGCCTCTGATTCGGTTTGTGGACGTTTTTGTCCATCAAGTACTGGAGAAATGAACTTTTGACCTAGTTCTTGGGCCTATGTGAAGTTACTCTATTCCTCCCTCCCCCAGCCATGGATGGTATCAATGGTGTAATGTTACAGCAATGTCCAATAGAGGACAACCCTCCTGTTATCGCTACTCAGGAAGCCAGATGCATCTGGATTCAGAGTCAATTGGACAAATCCAGTGTGGTGCCACTGACTGAGGTAGATAATACGTGGTCTTAGGATATCCTTCCCTCAAGATCTCCTGAGGTAATTTTGCATATCTTGAGATAATGACTGCAAAGACAAGGCCCCCCCTGCTGCTGCTATAGCGAGTTCCAACACAGGGAAAGCAATAAATTGTGATAGACAAAGGACATTCAACATGATATGTCAAGCTACATAATGTAAATCACTTCACACAAAAGAGCAAGAACAAGTGTGCAACAACCTTCTATTAATATAGCAATAGAGTTTCTTACTCCACTGCACAAATTAGATTTGACAAATATACAAAACTCACTCAATTAAAAACAACACTTATATTCCATATTTCCAATCACTTCATACACCTTTCGCTTCCACAATTGCACATCACTCAACTAGTAACCAGATTCAAATTTGACAAAAATTGCAAGAGTAAAAATATCCAAAACGCATAATCTGAACATCTTAATTGGTCTAAGCATCACCAATGTTTGATAGAATCTTTACTTAGAGTTATACCAGTACTTATTACTGACTCAATTAATTGTACAATATAGTAGTCATCTACAAAGAAATACAAAAATCACTAATGACATCCTTATAACATAACAATACAGCCATAGCAAATAAATCAACGCGCGTTTTGGTGCAAAAGCACCTTCTTCGATATCAGGAGCAGCTCGTGGTGGTAAATAGGGGCGGGTGGCGCATGCACGCGTGGGGGGTAATTAATAAAAAAGAACCATATCTGGTCCTCCGTCACCACCGCAAAGCTCCTCTCCTAGGCTACACACAGGCTGCAGGCACAGCTTCCCAGCCTGCCCTGCGGCCAAACCTGATGCTGCTCAGAGCAGAGTTAGGATAGGCTGGGAGTGCCTAGCCAGGGTGCTCCCAGGCAGACTGGTAGCCTGTGACTGCTCTCTCCAGCTGGGAAACACAGTGCCGGGATGGAGAGAGCCTACTCCGCATGTGTGTTTGGCCGGCCAAACACATTCACAGTGATGGAGAGTGCTGTCCAAACCCACTCAGTGCTCGTCACAGCCTGTGGCCCACCCCTTTTATCAAAAAAAGATAATAAACATAGTTTATTATCGTTTTTTGGTAAAAGGTTTGTAGCTGCGGCTACTGGAGCTGCGCCTATTCAGGTCATCCACAATTTAGTTGCTCCTTCAAACAAATAACACAATGTGCAATTGCTTTTGCCCAAAGTTTAAAAAAAATAATTATGTTGTTGCACACTTGTTCTTGCCCTTTTGTGTGAAGTGATTTACATTATGTAGCCTGACATATCATGTTGAGCGTCCTTCGTCTATTACAATTTACAACACATCTAGAGATACACATCTCACAGACCCCAGAGGGGAGCAGGTCGTTTAAGATCATCCCTTTGCTCCAAATATTGAAACTTCTGATGGAGGCCTGGGATAAGTTCCCGCCTTTTATAATGGACAAAGGGACGTTGTACAAAATGACATCGCTGCCACAGATTATATATACCCTTCAGAATGTTTCATACAAATTCCCCCAACATTTTTTAAGCCATTACAATCTACTGTGACATTCTTCCTCTGAGATGGGGACATATACAGCATTGTTATAATCCCTCTAATTCTTACTTGGATAGGTGATGAAGCAGGTCAGGTTTTCTGATCCTTGAATATTACTGAAGATCAAAAAACAGTTTGCTGTTTTGTAAGAGTTCTGTAGCAGTGCAGATAGTTTCTGCTCGTTAGCTTTCATGCTGTGCTCATTACAAGGTGATTAACTATGATTTAACACACAGTTTTGACTTGCAACCTTGCCTTCTGCCAGGATAATTTGGGGTGAAATGCTAGAATGGCCATATGAGGCACCTAGAGTACCCTGGGTAGCCTGAGGGCTAGGGAGCTAACACCACCGTTCGTCTGCTCCTAAGAATAACTATGGACGTCTGCACATGTTTTACGACAAATGAATCGCCAGAGTTTAGAAGGCAGCAAGCACTGCAGAGAGATGGAGGTAGGTGATGCTGAGGGACAAAGGGCCACATTAGCTATTCTGCCGCTCCGGCATTCTCTCGATGGGCTGCAGGCTAGTAGCCCTGCTTTCGGAGCTGGAGAGGCTGGAATGACCCCTGGTACCCATCTTGTCGCTGTCTCCTGCAGTGTGGGACTCGCTGATTTGAACATCTTTGGCCTCCAAGCCGGCCGCAGGGGACCAGACGCCATTTCGCTGCCAGCGCGGATTTCAGGTCGGGTTAAGGCAAGAGTGATGACCCCGGAACCTCTGACACTGACGAGGAGAGGGGGAGATGTTAGTACAAGATCAGGTATTGCTGACACAGCCTATGAAGGCAGCGAGATAAGAAGAGTTGACAGCTTAACATCATGTTTACAAATTGCTGTTTAAATGGCACATCTGCTCAAACTCTCTGCTCCGTGACTCCAGGCCCGGCTCTTTCCGCAGTTTTCCAGGGCAGGTACTGAAGCTGCTGCGCTTATTTTGCTGACATCGGGGGATTTCTTAGGCAAGAGCCGGAACTGCTGCCGAGCGCGAAAAAAGTCTCTTTGCTTGCTCTGCAATTAATAAAAACATAAATCAGCACGGAAATTAAATTTCTTGATATTGGTTCCCTTAGTAATTTTGGCATCAAATCCTGTTTTACTAACTCTGTTTGAAGTTTTGTCGTTATTGCTTTTTAACCCTCCACGCAACTTCTGAAAGGCGCCATTTCTGCTGCTGTAGCGTTTGTTGCCGGCATGGACTGCTTCCGTGTGCTATCTGGGAAACATGATGGGTAAACATGAGTTAACTCCTCTTTAACTTCCAGGAGAGTTTGCACAGGATTTTGTACCCCGTGTGTTTCCCCTGAAATTTCAGAGACTGAAATTGACAAGCTCGTGTTAAAGGAGCTGACAGAATACCTAATGAAACTAGGGTCCGGATGCACTAAGACTGAATTTGCAGAAATACGTAACAAATTGCTCACCGATAATCTGATTTTGGAAACTGACCTGTATATTAATAAAGCAAAGAAGCACAAATGATTGACAGAATGCGGAACCAATCAAACATTCATCCCCAGTCAAAAATCTGGGTTTAATCTATCAATTCTTTTGCTCACCATGCCACCCCAGTTCAGACCTAGCCATATGCCAATCAGTTTTGACCACTTGTTCTTTTTGCATTTGTTGCCCTAAGTGAGAAGGGTATGCCCAGACATGGGTCCCTTGCTCCTCCCTGCCACTGGAGTCAAGTTAGCCTGGCTGATGAAGGGTGATATCCTGAAACCGGTCCCAGGACGCTTGTTTCCAGTCCAGGGAGGATCTGCCTTGGCAGTTGGGGCTGGACTGTTCCATGGAGAACAGGGTCAAGACTGATTTGCATATGGCTGGGTTCAAATTGGAATGGCATGGGTAGCAAACAAATGATCGATTTAGGCCCAGATCTCTGGACTGGGGGTCAATGTATGACATTGTTCAGCATTCTGTCCATCACTTCTTCGTTTTGCATTTGTTGCCCTTTGTGGAAGGGTATGCTCAGACGTGGGTCCCTTGCTCCCCCATGCCACTGGAGTCAAGCTACTCTGTCTGGCGAAGGGTGATACCCTGAAACTGGTCCCAGGATGCTTGTTTCTAGTCCAGGGAGGATCTGGCTTGGCAGTTCGGGCTGGACTGTTCCCATGGGTAATAGGGTCAAGACTGATTTGCATATGGCTGGGTTCAAACTAGAATGTAATGGGTAGCAAAAAATTATGGATTTAGGCCCAGATCTCTGTACTGGGGGTGAATGTATGACATTGTTCAGCATTCCGTCCATCACTTGTTCTTTTTGCATCTATATATTAATAAGTCAGTTCACAAAATACAAAATGCAGTGAGTTTTCATTTTCTTCATAAAGATCACTCTAATGAAAATGGCTCCTTCTTCATTCTTTTTATTTAGACTTCTCATTTCCTTTCTCCTGATCCTCTTCTCCATCTCTCCTTTCTCTTCCATGCTTTCCTTGTGGTGTC
This sequence comes from Pleurodeles waltl, assembly GCF_031143425.1. Classification (NCBI taxonomy): domain Eukaryota; kingdom Metazoa; phylum Chordata; class Amphibia; order Caudata; family Salamandridae; genus Pleurodeles; species Pleurodeles waltl. The sequence goes on along the minus strand of NC_090446.1, from coordinate 110,476,678 downwards.
TTAAAAAATATGTGTTTTAATAAGGAACACACTTCTTAAGAAAACATATCTACACTTTAAAGTGTTACTGGCTTTCTTTGTATCTCTCTCTCTCTTTCTTAATTTTAGTATGTGTCTCAATGGGTTTCTCTCTAATAGACATTAAGGAATTTTCAGTCTTTGCTTCCCTTTGCCCTTTGCCCTATGCCCCACCATTCTCAATAGACATTTCTGGTGCACTTGTTTGAGGAAATCTGTAAAATTACTAGGAATTTCCTTAGTAAGGCATTTGATAATGGCACTTTGGTTGGAATACTAATATGTTTTGCCTTCTTCATGAATGATTTGTTGTTCTTGTTCAGTCGTACGAGACATGGTTTATCATGTTGGCTGTCGAATTACTTTATTTGACATTTCAGTGCAGGAAGCCTCAGAAAAAGATAGGACAAGGATGCTAGTCTGCTGGAAGATGTGGATTGGGAAGAAGCACATAAACATCCCTCAGGAGTAGCAATACAAGTGGTGTTCAAACTGGTCCAATTAAAAATCCTGCATCATCTCTAATTACAACTGAGGAATTCATCCTGAATTAGGTATCTGTGATATCACGGGTCCCCTTTAATCCTGCATCCACCGTCATCCTAGAGCGTGGTGCAACATGCAGAGCTCCAGTGCTTTGTAATCTCTTGAATAGTTCCTTTAAGAATGGACAGGCTCCCCAATCCTGGAAACATGCCATCGTAGTGCCTCTGTAAAGGAAGCCTCTGCTTCATGCCACTAAGTCAGAGAACTTTAGGCCCATCTCGCTGCTCCTCTTAGTTTTGAAGGTAGTGGAAAAATACATAAATCAGCAGCTTCCCTTGTTCAATGAAGCAAGAGAACTCCTGCATAAGACTCAATCAGGCTTTTGTCCACAAAACAGTAGAGAGTCAACGCTAGTGTTTGCCTGCAAATCCATCCATCAAGCTTGGGACAGAGAAAACACCAATGCGTTACTCCTTTTGGAGCTCAGCACACCATTTGACACTGTGTCCCACAACTTGCTGCTTGAACGGCTGTGCAACCATGGAACTTGTGGCATTGCCTTGAGGTGGCTGGCTTCCTTTCTGCAGAACCACACATTTCAGGTGGCACAAAATCCTGTTTCTTCGAAGGTTTTTCCACTAGAGCAGGGGGTGCTCCAGGGCTCTCCCCTGAGCCTGATGCTGTTCAATCTGTACATGCAACCATCTAGCTGATATCGTCAAGCGTTATGGCTTTATCATTGTGTTGTACACCGATAATATGCAGTTAATAGTCATTCTTTCTCAAAATTCATCCAACACAGTGGCGCTGCTCTGTTCCTGCCTGACAGAGCTGGCTGAATGATGAGCCTCACTTGTCTCAAGCTAAATGCTGGGAAGACTAAGGGCCTCATCTTTGGCAAGCAGTCTTCAATCTGGTTGACTGCTTGATGGCCTAACTCCCTGGGCCCTTTACCTAAGCCTAGAGTCACAAAGTTGGTCATCTGGTTGACTCAAAGCTAACATTTGATAATCAAATCATGAGTCTAGGGGGACAATGTTTTTGGATCTTAAAATCCCTGGAAAAAATCCTTACTTACTTTCTTGACAGAGGCAGCTAGGAAGACAGTGGTATGACCATGTCCTGACTGGACTACTGCAAAGTACTATATCGGGGGGGTTCTCTCAGTCACGACTACTTAGACTTTGACATGTGCAGAACATGACAACTCAACTTCTATTAAATCTGCCTAGACACTTCCCGTCAGCTCCTGCTCTGGCAAAGTTACATTGGCTTCCTTTGAGAGAACGGGTTTCTTTTAAAGCCATGTGCTATTGCCACAAAATTCTGAACAGCAAAGGCCATAGGTATTTGCATCCTTTGGTTGTTTCCTACTCCCCAAAGAGAAACTTGAGATCGGGGGCTCTTCCCTAGCGTGTATTCTCAGCATCAGAAGACCTCATATCAGAGGATGCTCTTTCAGTTTTTGACAGCCAAGCTGTGGAACTGCCTGCTGCTCCTGCTTAGGCAGGAAAAATCAGAATTATCCTTTCGTATGAAACTAAAAACTTGGCTCGTTAGATCTACATCATATCAGCCATTTTGGCTGTTTATGCTCTGTACTTTGGGAAGGAAACCTCAGCACTGGGACATGTCAGATGACGTACCTATGTGGTTTACAAATTATCTTATTATTATTATTTCCACAAACATAACTTATATTTTTTGCTAAGATCACACTGCGTGACTGTCCATGGAGATACAGGTGAGAATGAACCTTCCTATTTGCAATATAGGTATCACCTCAGGTAAATGCATTTTGAAACAGAGTTGGGGAATACCTTTCCAAGGTGACTGGGAATTCAGTGGATCTGATGGCACAACTGGTATTGCTGGGATCAGGGGTGATAACATCCCACAGAAATATGGAAAATAAATGTATGAAACTGGGCTGGTAGTAGCGAGATACAACATTGGGAAGTCATACTGAGCACAAGTAGCGTCACAATTAGATTCTTGGTGTGAAAACATGGACTCGTCAATGTGGGTCCAAAAGGTTGTTTTATGAAGGCAGAGTTGCCTAAGAAAATTTGCAAAGATTTAGGAATGAGGGGAAGAAAGACAGGGATGGCTGAATCACTTTAAGATTATGTCCACTAGAACTTGGGTAGGCTGAAGGAGAAAGTACAGAACACAAGTAGTTGGGAGATTCTCTTTGCAAAGGTGACAATGGGATTGATGAGGCTGATTGCAACTTTTTTCTGATATGTCTGAAATGATGGCTCACCAAAATTACTATGTAACCTAACACCAATACTGTTAAATGTTGGGTTTTACAGTGTGTTAAAAATGAATAAAAACAGTTAGGAAAACACAAAAACAACATGCTATGAAATGTGTAACTGGAATTAAGGGTGCAATGGGTGCAGGCAGGAACGGTGCAATAATAATCAGCACCATCAGCAAAAACAGTATTTTTAACTACAGCACTATCTGCCTGCCCTTGTCCCAAGTAAAAGGGACATATTTACAGCTCCCAGCTTCAATGTGGCTGAGTGCTGCCACGGGTGGTGGCACAATAAGGCAACTGTATAACAGTGAAGATGTGTTTCACCAACATTGATTATAGTATTATTCAAAATCCTTGTCTAATTCAGAATTACCACAAATACCTCACAACGCACCACATGACTATATGTAATGTTCCAGGAAATTTAGATTTGTATAGTGCAACATTGTTTTTTAAAGATAAAAAATCACCTCACCTGAAGTGTTTCAGCATTTTTTTGTTTTTTAGGTGTTCCCTTTGTATCTATTGTCACCTTAACTTTCATTTACACCTTTTTTTATTTAATAAGTATATGTTCCCTTGTATTATACATATCTGCTACTTGCATCAGGATTCACTGGTTACCAAGTGCCCCATAGTCAACTAGGAGATACCATTATTGTTAGTCTCACAAAAACGAAAGGCTGAGATGCCCTGCTGGAATTCAAACTGTATGCTGGAGACTGCATATAAACCCCAGCAGATGGTGCAGTATTGGCGCATATACCCACCCAGATATATAAACTTATGCACACACACAAACACATGCTTATCATGTGCATTAAGTAGAATAATGGCTGAAATAATATGACTGTCGTGTCACAGGGTCGATTTCTGCAAGGCCCAATAAACTGCATATAAGTAGCACTTGCGTTTCCAGCACTTAAAAAAAGTCAGAAACGTGATATGAAGTGCAAAATAAAATGTCAAATATTTATTTAAACAAATGTCAAAATTACATTTCCTTCATTCGTTTTGTTGCAAGTTCTGGAAGGTCGTGAAGCACAAGGAAATAAAATGAACCACTACTGAGTCTCGTGTTCTAATTTTACAATACTTAAATTTACTTTTTTCTGATGCAAACTCATTGCCAGATAGTTATTTTCCAGTTGCTTTCTGTTATATAATTATATAATTACTTTTGTCATAACTGTGGTATCGCATGACACCTCTGCTCTGCTGTTTTTTTTTGGGGGGGGGGCTGTTAATGGGGGTGGTATGGGAAAGCAGCAAGTTTCACAGCTGCTTTCACATACATTAACATGCATACATCATTGCATGTTTGTGTATATGGGGAACCATAAGACATGCATTGGCTTCAGCAGAAATTGGACAAATAAATGATTAAAGCAAACAGAGCGCATGTAGCTGTAGACACTAAGGCCCATATTTATACTTTCTTAGCGCCTCATTTGTGGATTTTTTTTACGCAAAAGTGGCGCAAACTTACAAAATACAATTGTATTTTGTGAGTATGCGCCACTTTTGCATCAAAAAGCAGCGCAAATGCGGCGCTAAAAACGTATAAATATGGGCCTAAGACTATCCAAGCGGCAAGATGCTTTACTGAGTAAACCAGTCTCCAGCCCCAAGCCAGTCAGCCCTGTCCACAGCAACTGATGAGGGGAGGGGAATGGCCATTTTAGCCCAATGAGTATTTTAACATTATATGCCAGCGCCATTGTTGGAAAATCTGAAGCTCACCCCCCCAATCTTACTGACCAAGCTACGTACCTGAGTATCACTGTCGACTCTGGCCTCCCAAGCATTAGGAGCGCAGTAGAATATAGTCATATGATATACTACCAAGGTCCTTTCTAGGACCGGGTGAAACTTTTGAGACATTGGCATAATCTTGAGTAATTTTGTGAATTTCGCATTATGCTTGTTACATAAAATTTCTGAAATTACACCATTCCTTCACGAGACAACATTTTAGTGTCGGAATAATGTAAGTAACCTGAACATGTGTGGCTGTTGTTCACATCATTTGTGTTTTTGAGTCTTTTTTATCTCTGGATGTTTGTTCAAGTAAAAAATGGACGTGAGAATGCATTTGTACTAAAATTTAGCATTAAATCACAGTTTTGTATTATGCTTAATGTTTTAAGAATTTCATGTAATCATACAAAATCAAATTACCCAAATTTCAGAACCTCTGGCCCGCTACAAATCAGGCACCTTCACTTTTTGTGGTGGAAGTCAGAGGTAGGCGGGGCTTACTTGGAGTAGCGGAGGGGATCGAGTTACAAAGAAACCACATTTTGTAGGGCACACTGTTGAGTAAAATGAGAGATAATAACAAAAATGGTAAGGTATAAAGAAAACAGCTACAGAGATAGTGAAAGCGGAAGAGAAAGAAAGGGTAGCATGGAAAGCGAGAAGAGAACAAGAGTAAGAGAACGAGCAGAGGTAAAAAAGTGATTGGGGGTAAATATTGTGCTTGAAGAATTAGCACTAAAGCACTGTTCATTAGTTCAGATGTATTGCATATATGAAACTAATGCAGTAAATTAAAATAACCAAAGGGATCTCTGAATACTGAAAATGTATAATGCAGCATCCTTTAGAGAATGGGCAAGGGATGGCTGAAAAGCTGAGACCCAACACGGTTTGGGCTCAAGAAACTAGGCCCCTGCTTGCGTATACCAATGTGATTCTGAGCAGCTCACTAGGTTGCTCTATGAATGTGCCAATCATTGATGTTACAGTAGTAGGGTAACCCGTGGAAAGGTCTTCTCTGAAGGTCTCAGGTTGTCAAGTCACTTGACCTCTGAGATGACTCTGATGCCTGAGCTTGTGAAATGTCTCTGCTATCTAAGGCCTGAGCTTTTAGATAGTGAGTCATATGATACTTGGCTTTACTATTAGAGACCTTATCTGTATTCTCCATGCAGTCTGGGAGACATGTCTGCCATGTGTGAAACCTGAGCTGTTAGTCCTTAGTCATCTGAAAGACACCCCTGATGTGTGGTGTGTGAGCCTACAATGTCAGTGTCTTCTGACAAATAGCTTAACTGCCTAAACAAAGACCCTGCTGTTTTTTGTTGCAGGAGGGATATGTCTGTCGCAAAATATCCTATGCTGTTAGATCTGTGTAACCTGAGAGACATTTGTGATACCCAAGATCTACATCTGTGAGAGAACTCTGCAGACTGAAATCTTGACTTGTAAGTGGTGTGTAGCCAGAAGAATAACACTACTGAATCAGAACCAGTAAATCCTGTGAAGATGAAGAGATAGCTCCCATGACTAATGTCAAAACCATTAGGGGCAAATTTATGAAAAGTGGTGCATCATGTCATGATTTGCCACTTTTGTTGCGCCCCACTGCGCCCCTCTAACGCCACCATGTATGTGCCGTATTTATGATACGGCGCACCATGGCGCAGGTTAGGGAACTAGCGTCAAAAACGTTGACACTAGTTTTGCGCTTTGCAGCATTAGTGCCAAAAAATGTTTATGCTAATCCTGCAAAGTGAAAACAATGCTATAAAAGGCTCTTCAAGATTCCACTGCGTCATTTTTCTGGGCCTCCTAATGTCAGAACGCCCCTCTTGCATACATTATGCCTGGCGCAGGCATAATGTGGCGCAAGGGTTTACAAAGTGGCGCAATGCATACATTGTGCCACTTTGTAAATATGGCATAGCATTTTTGCCAACCTAACGCCACATTAGCTTCAAAACAATGATGATAATGTGGCGCAAGGTGGCGCTAGGGCCTTCTTAAATCTGGCCCTTAATGTCTTATTTGCTACCAGAGGGACAGCTCTGCTGTCTTAACATAACACCTGGAAGATCTGTACAACGAGAGATTGTGTCTGCTGTTTGAAGTTCTAGTCTGTATATGTCTGTTTGCATGAAGGAAACCCCTGGTGAATGAGGGCTGTAAGGCCTGTCAAACAAGAGATATATGCTATTTGTCTCAAATCGAATGACTGTAAGATCAGGGTAAAATGAGGAATGACTCAGCTGTATGAAGCCTGTAAACTATTTGTCTCATGAGGAATGTTTCTCTGTAGAAGCAACATTTTTATGTGCCTTTATGAGGCTCATGTGCCAGCTAAGAACTGACTGCAATGATGGAAAACGTGTGCAAACTGAGTAGTAGTGTGCTGTGGCATGTCCTTGTCTGCCCTAGGGTGCAGACTCCATTAGAGTACTGTTTGGTCTCTTGGAATCGAGGGGCCTGAGCATATAAAATCCCCTGGGGGGGCACCTGTCTTATGTACCTTACTTACATATCTACTTACTTTAAAGAAAGTATTTACTTGAACGTGCCTACCTCCAGTCACCCATCCAACAGCCACAAAGGGACTTCACAGCACCGCTTATAACTAATGCATTCTGGAAGCATGTTCAATGAAAGTCAAGAAGCCATACCCTAGTGTGCCAGTACATTACTGCACCAGTCTCCCTGTGTCAATAGCTCATGAAAACCTATGTGTCAGATAGACATTAAAATACCATAACAATAGATATGATTACACATATGAGAGGATGAAGTCAATTGTATGGTATTTCTCTAGTATTCTAGGGCATTGCTAATAATGTCTTGCTCCACGTGCGAGACTGCTAAGGGGTTTGGTTAAATATGTCAAATGTCTGCTCACTGTCACCTAGGGCTTATGACTTAGACCCAAACGGACCACGGTTGTTTACTCTGCAAGGATTCAAGTCACTTTGCCAGGGATATAGAGTTGGGGGCTAATGCAGATCATGTATTACCTGCAGGTTTCTGGGCTTCCAGTCTCGGTTTCAGACCGATTTATTAATCTTGTAACAGATACTGCCTTGATGCCAGTGTCCACATTGCTTCTGAAAGTTAAGTACCCTCTGCACTGGCGGTAATCCTCTTCACCGCTAGCATGTAATATACCATTGCCATGCTACTATACACATTTTTCCACAGCAAGTGATCTCTAGTATTGACAGCTCCCCCTGCACCACGTCAAGTACTGTTGCCTCTCTACTACCCACAGAATCACAGGAGCATTGAAAGTATCTTATGCAATTGAAGGGTCCACAAATCCTAGCAGCATGTAAAGCACTATTTCTGTATCAGCCACATTCCTCCCGCACTATTAAAAGGACAATTGCCATTCCAGTACCAGGTAACGCAGCAGTGCAGTTTCACTACACACAACAGAGGAGCAAATAAAACACCAGTCCAGTACCTATAATGTCATTATGAACAGCACCACAGCAGGATGTAAAGCACCAGATCAGTATCACTGCCATTTCATTATGAACAGCACTGCGGCAGCATGTAAAGCACCAGCCAAAGATCACTGCCATTTCATCATGAACAGCACCGCGGCACCATGTAAAGCAGCAGTCCAGTATCACTGCCATTCCATTATGAACAGCACCGCATCAGCATTTAAAGGACCACTGCTATTTCAGTATTAAAAGCTCCCAGGAGCATGCACTGCGACCTTAGCATTTCAGTGTCCATTGGCCCCAAGGAGGATCCCTTGTTTGCACTGCTGATGAGAAGGACGCTCTCCCTATCTGCCGCTTCTGCAAGCCCAATACCCCCTTGATGACGAGATCCCTGAAAGGACAGCCATGCTATGGTGCCCTAGGGTGGAATGCAGGCACCCCTGTCCTGCACCCCTAGTCATTATTGAGTGACCATTTCACCACCTGGAGTCGAAGAAGAGTTGTGGAAGGGGATATTGCTAGCCCAAGAGGTTGAAGTCAATTAGAAAATTGTAGCATACTATGGCCCTCATTACAACCCTGGCGGTAAATCCCGCATACCGCCGTGCCCAAAGCCGTCAATATTTCGTGACCACAGCGGTATTCCGCTGCGGGTATTATGACCCACACAGAGAATACCGCCACAATACAGACACCCACACAAGTCTGCCAGACCAAAGGTCAGTGATAAAGTGGCGATAGCAAAACCCACACCGTCACGCCAACAGGAATACGTCCACAGTATCACGACCCATGAATCAACACGGCGGTCTTTCAACCACGGTAAACCATTTGCGGTACACACCGCTGCGCTCAAAATACACAGACACTTACAAAACTACACCACATTGGACAATTCAAACTACACACACCTGACACACATACACACACCACACCCTCACACTCATACCACTATAAAACACACACCCACATTACCCACAACCTTTTCAACGAACAAATTAGGACAAGCAGAGAGAGAAAAGCAAAGAGCACACCTTCACCCAGAGGCACAGAACACCATCACTCATACACCATCCACGCACATCACATAATACATCACAACACAGCACCCCACACCTCACCTCACACATATCACTCACACCACATCATGGCACCTCAAAGACACCCCAGGTTTTCTGAGGAGGAGCTAATGGTCATGGTGGACTAAATCATTTGGGTAGAGACACAGCTATTCGGATCACAGGTGCAGCAGACCTCCATTGCAAGGAAGATTGAGCTATGGCTGAGAATCGTCGACAGGGTCAACGCCGTGGGACAGCATCCAAGAACCAGGGATGACATCAGGAAGAGGTGGAACGACCTACAGGGGAAGGTGCGTTTCGTGGTATCAAGACACCAGATAGCAGTACAGAGGACTGGCGGTGGACCCCCACCTTCTTCCCCACAACTAACAACACGGGAGGAGCAAGTCTTGGTGATCATGCATCCTGAGGGCCTCGCAGGAGTAGCAGGAGGACTGGACTCTGGTAAGTCAAATCTTTACTACTATATCCCCCCTACCCTACCTGCATGCCCTCACTAACTCCTACCCCTACCCTCACCCCCATCACTCCACCACCTCACATATACCCCACTAGCACAACCCACCCATCCCAATTCCAAGCCCTGCATGCAACACCAATGCATGTACACCCATCACAGACCTGCATGGACACCCATCATCACAGCATGCACACTAGAGAGACTCACCCACCCCACACAATCAGCAATCACACAAGGCCAATGTGACAGTGGAAGCACAATTCCATTAGGGAAACACACCCATTGCACAAGATGGCACACACCTATACAATAAGAATGCATTTGCATCCCAGCAGGACCTCTACCCAACGTCACCGGACAGGAGGTGCCAGCTACATCCAGTCCCCCCACAGAAGAGGCCCACAGTGATGACAGCAGCTCTGCACGCCTGGATCAGGATGACCAGTCTGGCCCATCTGGGAACTCTGGACAGTCGGTTCCCCTGCCACAGTCCCAAACCACCACAGAGCCTCCCCCCTCAGGAAACACCAGCACAGCACCCACCGAGCGGGCCCATGCCACTGTCCCCAGGACACGTCAATCAGCAGTGTGTCCACCACTACAGGGACCCCAGGCAACCCAACTAACCCAGGACGATCAGGGACCTGGGGTGAGTGGCAGTGGGCACACGGTTCAGGGGACAGAGGCACAGGACAACAGGGAAGCTGGAAGGACTGCTGTGCGACAGGGGGAGGACAGGCCCAGGGAACCCACTCTCCACGAGGCACTCTCCAACATCATGGGAGCATACCACCATTCCCAGGAGACCATGGACATGGTACTGGCCAAGTTTCAGGAGACCCAGCGGCTGCAGGAGAGACAGTACATGGGGATCAGGGATGACCTCACCAAAATCTACACCATCCTGGTAACCATAGCAGGGGTGCTGGCTGATATGGGCAAGACCATGAGGGAGGCAGTGGCTCAATAAAGGGCCCCTGACACTAGCCAAACCGAGGAACAGCCTTCCACCTCCGCCAGCGGGAGTGGACAGGAGGCACCGCCACAGGAACAACAGGCCACCAGCACCCCACCCCCTGCAGAAGGAGAACCACCCTGAAAACGGTCCCTGTGATCCAGGCAGAAGACAGAGAACATTGCCAAGACCCCCACCAGGAAATAGGACCCTCCTGATTGTCACCCTTCTGTCCCACTCTTTTACCCTGTCCACCTTGAACTGCCATTGCTCCCCTTCCTATGCCCCATTGGACAATGCACCTGTGATACCAAGACACTGGACTCTACCATGGACCTTCCTCAATCATCACCTCAGCCCCTTGCACATACCCCTATGCCCATTAGCACCTAAATAAACACCCTTTAATCAAGTACCAATCTGGAGTCAGTCTGATGAGTCACAAATGTATTACAACAACATTAGCAAAAAATTGCAAGGTATATGTTCATTTACTCATACCAATGTATGACAGTTGTTGGGCAGCAGTACACATAGCAGGAGGCAGCATGGGATACAAAGATCTAAAAAAAGGAAATCCAAAGGGAACAGTCAGTGTCCATAGACAGAGGTTAAGAGGCTGCCATGTACAATGTCCTAAAGTAAACTGATATGTGAAGAGGAGTTACAGTGTCTTACCGGTGTGTCACTGGAAGTACTGCAGGATGATGTTTGTTCAGTTGTCAACATCTTCTTCCTCTGCCTCCTGTTCCTCACTGTCCACAGGCTCCACCGCTGCCACAAGACCATCACCAGGCTCATCCTCCAGCAGAAAAGGCACCTGGTGTCTCAATGCCAGGTTGTGCAACATAGAGCATGCCACGATGATCTGGCACACCTTCTTGGGTGAGTAGTACAGGGAGCCACCTGTCAGATGGAGGCACCGGAATCTGGCCTTCAGGAGGCCGAATATCCTCTCAATAATACGCCTAGTTCGCCCATGTGCCTCATTGTAGAGTTCCTCTGCCCTTATCCTGGCATACCTCACTGGGGTCAGTAGCCATGAGAGGTTGGGGTAACCAGAGTCTCCTGCAAATTTCAAGGGATACCTGTTAGACACACACTAACCCTTAGGGACTACCCCACCCCCAGACACCTACTTATACTGTGTGGGGACCTTGGGCTCACCTATTAGCCACACCCGGTGCCTCTGGAGTTGGCCCATCACATAAGGGATGCTGCTATTCCTCAAGATATAGGCGTCATGCACAGAGACAGGATACTTGGCATTCACAATGGAGATCTACTGGTCCGCCAAACACACCATTTGCACATTCATCGCATGGTAGCCTTTTCTATTTCTGTTCATTTCTGCGGGGGGACAAATGCCACATGTGTCCCATCAATGGCACCAATGATGTTGGGGATATGTCCCAGGGCATAGAAGTCAGCTTTCACTGTGGCCAAATCCTCCACCTAGGGGAACACGATGTAGCTGTGCATGTGTTTCAGCATGGCAGACAACACCCTGCTCAACACGTTTGAGAACATTGGCTGAGACATCCCAGATGCCATGGCCACTGTAGTTTGGAAGGAGCCACTTGCCAGGAAATGGAGCACTGACAGGACCTGCACAAGAGGGGGTATACCTGTGGGCTGACGGATAGCTGACATCAGGTCTGGCTCCAATTAGGCACACAGTTCTTGGATTTCGGCACAATCAAGTCTGTATGTGATTATGATGTGTCTGTCTTCCATTGTCGACAGGTCCACCAGGGGTCTGTACATCGGAGGATGCCGCCATCTCATATGCTGCCTCAGCGGTTGTAGCCTATGGAGGAGAATGGTGAGCAGAAGGTCATTTACCACATAGATAGCACAACTGTGTCTGAACTAATGTTACAGAATCCGTGTGTGAAATTATGAGTCCGTATATGTGCCAATATGTGCTGTGAAGCAGTTAGGTGCCATGCCATGTGCTCCCCTGAAATGGCGGCTGCCTGACTTGTGGGGAGGGACAAGGGGAAATGAGGTAACTGAGCTGGCGTTGTGCAGCGTTGCGGTAGGCGGTCGAAGACCGCCGCTCAACTCCGCATTGATTATCATTGGGCCCTATGGGTCCGAGGAGCTAATGGCGATGTACGCCAGCGGTGACGGTACGCACAGCCGCGGACGTGACCACCATTTTCTATCTCTTCACTCACTTGATACCTGACCATCAACAGGAGAGGACCTACACTGCAAGTGCTGCTGTGACCTGAGTCTAGAAGCGACAATGGCTACAGTGTCTGGGGAAAGGGCCCCTGCCTTCACTGAGGAGGAGTTGGACAAACTGGTGGATGGGGTCCTCCCCCAGTACACACTACTCTACAGTCCTCCAGACAAACAGGTGAGTACACTGTGAGCATGATGTGTGGGCAATGCCTGTTTGGAGTGGTGTGGATGTAAGCCACATGTTGGGGGGTGGCCCGATTGCTGCATGTGAGGTGGTCAGTGTATGTGCGTCAGGGCATGGGTGGGAACTGGTGGTCAATGAGTATGACGGTTCGGGCGGGTGAGTAATTAAATTTGTTCGCTCTGTTTACCCACTAGGTCAGCGCCCACCAGAAGAAGGGTATTTGGCGTGCCATCGCCAAGGAGGTGCAGACCCTGGGGGTCTATCACAGAAGGAGCTCCCACTGCCGCAAGAGATGGGAGGACCTGCGCCGCTGCAGCAAGAAGACGGCGGAGGCTGGCCTTCCAACGTGGAACGGGTGCCCGTTGCATCATGACCCCTCTGATGTTCCGCATCCTGGCGGTGGCCTATGCGGAGTTGGATGGACTCTTGAGGGCATCACAGCAGCCACAAGGGGCTGAGCACTGTTTTAGAAAGCTGACTCTGCGCGGTTTAGGAACTAGCGGGATGGGGGGGTGTGGGCTGTGGGTGCCACTAGGCCAGGGCGATCATGCCAGGGTAGGTCCCTTGTTTGCAGGCTCTGAAGCACCCCTACCCCTAGCTCAGTGTGTGTTGTGTACGCCAACGGTAGTGGTGTTGCTGGCATTGACCATGTGAGTCCTCTGTCTTCCCACCCTTCTTGTTTTGTCACCCTGTCCTTGTGTGCATTAGCATCATCTGGCGGAGGAGCTGAGGCACCGGCGACCGAGGGAGCTGCATCCCACATGGCCCATGAGGGTGAATCCACGGAGGGTGAAGGCACCAGTGGGACGGAGGTCGAGGGGAGCTCCACGACGGGGACCAGTGACAGCGACTCCTCCTCTGATGGAAGCTCCCTGGCAGTGGCGGACACCTCTGTGCCCACCCCAACAACAGGTACAGCCACCACCCCCCCTACCAGCACCGCCCTCCCAGCAGCCCCTCAGCGTGTTTCCCGTGCCCGCTCACCCAGGAGGGTGGGCATCTCCTTTGCCACAGGCACCTCAGACCCTGCCTCAGTCAGCCATGCTGCCCTCAGTGAGGAGGCTATTGACCTCCTGAGATCCCTTACTGTTGGGCAGTCAACCATTCTGAATGCCATCTAGGGTGTCAAGAGGCATTTGCAGCAAACAAATGCATACCTGGAGGGCATTCGTTCTGGCGTGGCGGCCCAACAGAGAGCATTTCAGACTCTGGCCTCAGCACTGATGGCAGCCATTGTCCCCGTGTCCAGCCTCCCCCCTCCAACTTCCACTACCCAGACCCAAACCCCTCTACCTCAGCCTATCCCAAGCAAACCTTCAGACCAGCATGCACACACATCAACACACAAAAGTGGCTCAGGAAAACATAAGCACCACGCATCATCAGACAGGCACTCATACAAGCACCATACCCCTGCACACATACCAACATCCACTTCTTCCGCTGTGTCCCCCTCCTCCACGTCCTCCACCTCCCTCCCAGTATGGTTTCCACTCACACCTGCATGCACTACATCATCAGCCACTGCCTCCATCACCAGCACGCCCATCACAACACACCTCTCACGAGCAATCACAACCTCCACAACCATTTACACGTCCTCTGCGTCCTCTCCCAGTGTGTCTGTGAGCCCTTCTCCAAAAGTACACAAACGCAGGCACACACCTCACAACAGCCTCCAGCCCATGCACCTTAACCCAAACTCAGCAGATGTACACCTCCTACAACCACTACCTCTTCCTCCACTCCCACACCCCTCCATCTTCCCATCCCAGTGTGTCTAAAAAACGTTTCCTAGCTAACATTAACCTCTTCCCTACACCTCTTCCCCCGTACTTCTCCTATGGCCAGGATGTCTTGATCCCAGCCCAGCACCTCAGCCACCAAATCTGCATCTGCTGTGAACCCTCCAAGTCCGGGTGGATCGAAGGGGCACCCGTCAGAGCTGCCAGTGTGCCACCTACTGATGTGAAGGACCACACGATTCTGCCACCTGCCAAGGTTAAGAAGGGGCCGGCATCCAGCAGGGGATAGTTGCAGCACCCACCCAGCAAGGCCTCATCCAAACACAAAGACGACAGTGCCAAGGTCCCAGCAGCGACTGCCAAGGTGGGGAAGGGACACAACACAAAGGGCAAGTCACCTCAGGGCACGTTGCCTCCTGGTGAGGGGCTGGTGACCACCATTTCCTCAGAGATGCCAGCGACCTGTACCACGGTCACCACCGCCGCAACGACCGCCACCTGCAACGCCACCTGCACCGCCGCTGCCACAATGTCAGTCTACAGCATCCTCCCCAAGGATCAGCCATCCGAGGCTGCCGGAGACGGTCTGGTGTCTCCCTCCACCACTACAGACACCTGCACCATGTGCAGCACCGGCAGCATCTCCACTGCAGCCACCGCCGCAGCCACCGCCACCTGCACCACCATCTGCACCACCACGTGCCCAGCCGGTGCCACTATATCTGACATCAGCAGCATCCCAAGTGGGCAGCCGTCCGAGGCTGCAGGTGACTTCCTGGACCCTGGACACGCCACTTGAGGCACCACCACCAGCACTGGAACTACCAGCGGTTTGCAGCTTAAGTTGTCGCAGGATGGAATGTGGCACTGCCTCCATGGAGTATCATGCTACCTGTTCCATGTACATCTCGTGGCTCAGACACCCAGGTGAGAGGATGTTAACTGCCACACTCCAGGTGCAGCATTACTGGGCACACGGTCCCTCTCCAGAACCAGTGGAGAGATGCATCCACTCCCCCTATTCTTGGCAGGATCAAGCACTCTGGGTACAATGCCCCCTCCAGAACCAGTGGAGAGTTGAATCCACTCCCCCTATCCTTGGCAGGATCAAGCACTCTGGGCACAATGACCCCTCCAGAACCAGTGGAGAGATGCATCCACTCCCCCTATCCTTGGCAGGATCAAGCACTCTGGGCACAATGCCCCCTCCAGAACCAGTGGAAGACGCCATCCACTACAGAGACTGTGGCTTTGCACTCCCCGGGACCAAGCAGTGGGCAAACTAGCCACTTGAGAGACTTGTGAGACTGTGGCTTTGCACTCCCCAGGACCAAGCAGTGGGCAAACCACCCACTAGAGAGACTGTGGCTTTGCACTCCCCAGGACCAAGCAGTGGGCAAGCCACCCACTTGAGAGACTGTGGCTTTGCACTCCCCAGGACCAGGCAGTGGGAATGGAGCCCCCTTGAGGGGCAGTGGCGTCGTACCATCTTCCGGCTGAGGTGCCCCCCCTCTCCCTGAGGCGCCTGTGTTTTTTCCCCCTGATGCCCCTGCAGTGTTCTCTCCGTTTTGAGGCAGGTGTCATGTGTGGGCTTCTCCCATGCTTTTTGGGACCACTGGTCCACGGACATTTACAAGGGACAGTGAACGGCCTTGTGTATATCATGTAAAATTTCGTATATACTGATTATTTAAAATTCTATTGCTATATCTGAATGTTCCAATATAACACTGGTTAGACTCATTTCCTTTTGTCCTTGGCGTTCTTCCAGGGGGTGACTGGGTGTATCAGTAATGTTGTTGGATGTGTTAGTGTGTATGTTGTTGTGGGTGAGGGTGGGGGGTGGGGGTGTTGCGTGCCGTGTGTATGTGTCACTCTCTTTTCCCTCCCCACTTCCCTGTGTGCTAGGTGCAGCACTCACCTTCGTCACCGCCGCTGCCTTCTTTCTACTTCCTGGTGTATGAGAAGATTCACCAACATGGGGAGGATCTGCAATTCGGGCTCCATGGCATCCTGGTTCTTCGTGGAGTGTCGAAAGGTGAGTGCTTCCCCTTCGATGTACTGTTTCCCCCATGGTTTCGATGTCATTGGTACCGAACCGGAAAAGCTGGCGGATTGGGCTTTCATAATAGGGTGGGCAGTACATTGTCCTCCGCCTGTCTGTTGGTGGTGACCTTTGTGGTGTTTGTTGCTACCGCCCTAGCGGTCGGAGTGTTAAAGTGGCTGTCTATGTTGGCAGTTTCCGCCGTGGTCGTAATCCCATTTTTTTTACCGCCGGCCTGTTGGCGGTGTTACTGCCGCTTTAACACCGACCGCCAGGGTTGTAATGAGGGCCTATGTGTCCCCTGCCTTGACTGAGGATTCTGGTGCATGAAATGTTGTCTTTGTATAAAACATTGAGGTGTCAGAGGTGGCTTCAAGGCTTTGTGGTCTTCGTCAACTACTATTGTGAAATGTGTGACTGTTGGTGGTCTTC
Organism: Pleurodeles waltl; assembly: GCF_031143425.1. NCBI lineage: Eukaryota > Metazoa > Chordata > Amphibia > Caudata > Salamandridae > Pleurodeles > Pleurodeles waltl. Next base: position 110,459,603 of record NC_090446.1, on the reverse strand, counting down.
TGGTTATGTTTTAATATGAGGTTTGTGACTCTGCATTGTCGTGAGGGGTTTCAGAGTTAACCATGACTGCTTTTTTTTGTCCTTGTCGTCTGCTTGGTTGTGATGGAGAGGGTGAAGGTTTGTTGTTGGGTAACTAGTGTTTGATGATTACTTAATTGAAATGTGAGTACTGGTAGTTTATTTGTGTTATTCGTTTCTATTGGCCTGTAACTCATCTCTGGGCTTGTTTTCATGTGTTGAAAGGGAGGAGTGTGTATCCTGTGTGTCCTCTGCCCCCGCCGAGTGTTCTGATGGAGGGAATTCTGTCTGTGTGTGGAATGATCACTTTCTTTGATTTCACTGGTGTCTTTTAGAAGGGAGAGTGTGTCTAGAAGCATCAATAGCTCCTTGTGGGGTCTAGTGTTAGATAAGTGTCTGAGCAGTCTATGTAAGCTATAACTACAAACTCACTCTTTATTGCACCTGAATCCTAGAGGACCCCTGTCTACCAGTGCCACAAAAATGATCCAAACAGATGATGAGAAGGATGTACTGGATTAGGGTAGATAGATTCTTTACAAAGATCACACCCAAGGCAGATCCTTTACAATATGTATCACTCAGGCTCATTAGTTCATGGCCTATGTCCAGTAATGAGAAGTATGAAGATAAAAAAGTCCAATCACAGATTAAGAGCCCCCTGCACTACGCAGGTGGGAAATCTGACGGACAAATACTAGACTTACTCCTGAAAGTTGCGCAGTGGACCGGCGTTCATCAGGTCATGGATTCTGGAGACAAAGGAAGTTTGAAAACTACATATTCACCAATTAAATCAAAGCTAGGATTAGAGAGAACTGTGGTGGGTAACACGATTTTAGTATCAAACCGCCATGCCCACCCCAGTCCTCAGGGAGGACTAAACAAATGCATGATGAAGTAGCCTAGTGGAACATGAGTGGAAATGGCCTGGAGTAAGCCAGGGATCCCCCAAGCAGCAGGCATCAAGTCATTCATCAATCATTAACTCATGTAACGGATTCCAATTATTCATCACCGATCTAGTGTTTAGGAGCAAACATTGCAGGGAGGGAGACGATTAATTCTCTTTGATGTAAATAGCTTAGTGCTAAGTAAGATGGGAGGCGTAGTATTCAGTATGTAAGTAATATTGCTATGCTGTATTGCATGAAAGGGAGAGAGCAGAACAGTGCTGTGTATACTAAGATGAGGGGCATTCTGCTCTCTCCCTGCACTGGCACACTTTTGACTGCCATGTGCCAACCCAGACACCTTTGTGACATAATCTGGGTTTTGCTCAGCATAGTTTTAGTTCACCAAGGGGTCCCTTCCTGTACAAAAACTATGCTTTACGGTATTTTCCTCTTTGTAGGTGTGCAGTAGTTTGCAGCATGCATGTAAAAAAGAAAACAAACAAGGAAAAATGAAAATATTTCGACTCCTCACACCTGCCTGAAGGAGGGCAAATCCCTGTCAACATTTCTTTGCAGTTTGGGGGTGAGGGGCACAATAATGGGGTGCATGGGAAAGCCCCATTATTGCAAAGTAACATAAGGCAGCACACATGTGCCATGCTACAGATCACTTTTTACCCAGTCAACATAAAAAAAACTAAGGGCCAGATGTAGCAAGATAGCAAATTGTGACTTGCAATTTGCGAGTCCGTGCGACTCGCAAATTGCAAGTCGCAATTTGCTATGCAGAACGGTGTCTCAGACACCGTCTGCGAGTCGCTATGGGGTCGCAAAGACCCACCTCATTAATATTAATGAGGTGGGTCGCAAATTGCGGCCCCATAGCGACTATGGGCACTCACGGGTATGGAGGCCTGCTGTAGTCAGCAGACCTCCATGTCCGTGACTGCTTTTAAATAAAGCAGTTTTTTGTTTTCCAAGTGTAGCCCGTTTTCCTTAAAGGAAAACGAGCTGCACTTAGAAAAAAAAAACGAACCCTTTTGTTTCGGATTTTTTCAGGGCAGGTAGTGGTCCCTTGGACCACTACCTGCTCTGAAAAAATAATTTGGGGTCCAGTCACAAAGGGGAAGGGGTCCCATGGGGACCCCTTCCCGTTTGCGAGTGGGTTTCCATCCACTTCAAGTGGATGGTAACTGCGACTCCATTTGCGACCGCGTACGCGGTCGCAAATGGAGTTGCATACCACTGCGACTCGCAAATAGGAAGGGAACACCCATTCCTATTTGCGACTCTGAAATGCATTTTGCGAGTCGGTTCCGACTCGCAAAATGCATTTCTGCATAGCAAACACACGTTTGCGACTCGCAAACGGCGATTTTCGCCGTTTGCGACTCGCAAATGGTTTGCTACATCTGGCCCTAATTCCTTGCCACTTTGACATCCACCATGCAGCACTCCATTACCATGAAACCCTACTCACAGTAAATAGTGACTGTACGGTGAAAGTGAAGCGGCCCACCTGGGGCAGACTGTCCTAGGCACTACAATACTGAGTGCCCTGAGAGACACAGAGGAGAAGGGAACAAGCGAAGCAGAAAGATTTGGGAACCTGGAAGGGTTGTTTACCATCCTATGCCCAAGAGCTAGAATGCAGTCAGGTTCTGCATTTCTGCAGCTGTCTGCAGGTCGACTGCGTTAAACCTCAAATGCAGGTATGCGCCAACACTGCGAATGTAGCTTGGAATCCAGCCTGGAACAACAGGCTCCCAGTGGGACCAGGATTCTTTATGGAGGAGAAAGGAAGCAGGGAGTGGGCAGACTGCAGAGCTGGTGGTACTGCCTGGATGCCTCGGCTGGACACGGACTTAGGGATCGATGCCTGCACTCTCTCTTAAGCATTCTGTAGTTGTACCTGTCGTGTACTAATGAGGCCCCTTAGTGTACTACAAACCCTACTTTAATTGTACTGATGGAGTTATCTTTGTGTACTACCACTCTATTCAGTGATCTGGATAAATACTCATTTTGCCCTTCAAGTGTATTCATTGTGTACTAGTGTTGCAACAATTAGTGTACTACAGCGATCTGTCAATGCAATAGCACATATAAGCCTCAATCTCTATATCAACTTGCTGTATGTATTTAATGCCAGGAAGTTTTGGCTCCATGGGATTCAGATCTGTGATAATGTGTGCGGCCTCTGTTTGTGGCCTAAGTCTCAGAATGGCATGGTATCTGAGGAATGGGCTCTAATTTCTCTGTACTTTCCACGAGAAACAAGTATCAGATCATTCTCTCCATGTCTCTCTTATCATTCCTCGCCCTGGGGAAGAGGATGTGTCCTAACGGCCAGAGCTGCCTACTTTAGAACTGGAGAACAAGGATTGAGTCTCGGCGTCGGCTCAACATCCTATGATTCTGGGCAAATCTCTTAATGTCCCCTTGCTTAACAAAATGAATCTGACCACGTGTAATGTGACTGGAGCTCAAGTGAAACAATCTAGTGTCCTTGGACTAAGTTTGCGCTATATAAAACTGCAAAACTAATAATAATGTGACGACACAGCAGCTCTAAGAGGGTGAGATCAGACAGATTTGCTACGTTTTGGGTCCCAAAGGAATATTCCCACTTAGAACCATTGGTGCAATCAGCCCAACACAATTTAGGAACGTCTTTAAAGTCTCTCTAAGGCCCCGATTCAAAGCTGTATAGTAAGCAGGGCATGGGATTACTGTGGCCAAGATGACCATTTACGCCCTGCAATTTTATATTTAGGTGTCTGCAATGTGTTTCCTTGCACAGCAGGAATCTGTGTGGAAATACACTGAGAGACACCAGGGGCCACATGTATGAACATTTGGAATTGCGATTCCATGCGAATGTCAATTAGGAAATTGCAATTCTAAATGTAAGAAACTCCATTGAGTTTCTTTTGTGATTCCCAGTGGGTCGCAAATAGACTTGCCTCATTAATATTGATGAGGCAGGTCGCAATATGCGACCCAATGGGAATCGCAAAAATCACAGGAATGGTGGCTTGCTGGTGTCGGCAGTCCCCCATGTCTGTGGTTGCTTTTAAATAAAGCATTTTTAAAAAAAAACACAATCCGTTTTCCTTAAAGGAAAACAGGCTGCGTTTTAAAAGAAAATAAATGAAACGTTTCAGTTTCATTTACCACTGCCTACTCTTAAAAAAACTTTTTTTGCATGCATTCAGGGTTAGGACCAATTCGAAGTTGGTGCTAAGTGTGATTGTTTTGCCACCGCATTCACTGTCACAAAACAATTATACATACCGTGTAGATTCGGTGTTAGGAAGGGATGCCCTGGACACGCCCCTTCCTAATACCGAATCGCAAAACCTAAATTGCGATTCCAAGTTACCGAAGCGCCAATTAGGCTTTGTACATCCCAAAAAAGCATTTTTCTAGTCGCAAATGGGCCGATTCTGAGAATCGGCCCATTTGCGACTAGGAAAATTATTTGTGCATGTGGCCCTAGGTGCATGCCTGAAGCCAGCGAACTCAGAAAGAAGGCCGGGAGGTATCTTCCATGCTAATACTGTTCTGGGAGAGGATATTCAGGCACAAGCTGTTTGCTTCTGGTGCCTAGAGACTCAAACTGCACCTCACCGATGAAGCCCAAGGAGGTGAGAACACATCTCTGTGTATTAGCTCGCTGGTGCACAGGGCATGTGGAACGGATGTGCATCTATGGCTGGAGGCCAGACCGGGTTGCATTAGGTTGGTCCTCTTCTGTAATGACACAGATGAACTAATACACTGATGGAAACGATTATGTTATTTAGACAATCCTCACAGCAGCCAAAGTCAGCAGGATGGCCTGCACTCGCTTTTATGCAGGGCAATACATCCTCTGACTATTTGAGGAAATCTAGGTGTGAGTGTGCGAAAGGGGTTTGTATACAGAAGTTGGGAAGATGTGGAGAGATATAAGGAACATATAGTGGGACATTTATAAAATATTAAAAAAGGGTGAGATAGAGGTGGGTAGAAAGCAATCAAAGTCAACAAACGTAAGGAGGACAGAAAGAATGAGAAGAAAGAGGGCAGAAGGGGAACATGTGTTTTTAAAAAACTTACTTTGCACATGGTATTGTTCAAGGAGGTGTGGAGTGGAAAGCAGCTTCCAGCTGCCCAAGGTAGTGGCTGTGCATGTACACTCATGTGACAGGACGGCTCAGAGGCTTGTGACATCATTCATTGTGTAGCACTGCTTGACTGGTTAGCAAAAGCTGCTGGGATCAGGGTGACGGGCATGGATGGCTCCACCACCTTCTAGAAATAGTCCACTGGCCAAGTCAGGCCATGTCAATTCTTATCCAGAACTACAGCATCACCCTTGGTGTATTTAGCCACTTTCACCAGTGACATGACACAACAGGCCAGCATCTTTGAAAGCTAACACTTTGCTTTACACATGTACGAGGAACACACAATTTTCACCTCAATCTATACAAAAGGGCATCTGGCTGGGAACAGTCACCGATTGGTAGTTGTACAGCTACCGGATCTGGCTTAGTCCTAGATTTATTACAGCTTAGAACTAGCACTCACTCGATGCCAAGATTAGGAGTACACCAAAAAGTCACCTAAACCATAGTTGAAATTAACTTTTGTGAACAAAAGCTGCTTTGCGACAAAATTGTATGAGGTGGCATTACCAAAAATGCTTTGTGTTGCTCAGGACAAACCTCCTGCTTATGTATGTAAAGGGAACCGGACGGGGAGGGTCCTGCTCAAAATGTTTTACATTTGATGCAAAGCCGATCAAATAAAATTGCCTGACCAGGCTTTGCGTGAAATACTAGGGTGAAAATAAACTAAGTGGACACATTAGACATGTGTATCATCGTATAATATTCTTAGGAGCAACATGAGCAATTACACATTTTTTCTGTGCATATCCCTTGATGCTTGTACTGCTAGGTTTACCTCAAGAACAAGCTCCATGCAGGACACTGTGACCTCTCTCTTGTACTGTAGAATGCTTAGCATCATGTTAGCCTGGCATGTGTTTTGTGAGTTCTGCAGATGATATCATTGACTCACAACTGTTTGTATGTTTGGCACTGTGCAAACTCTCCTCGTTCAAACAGTGCAGCACTGCAGTTTGTCCCAAAGACCAAAATACTGTGAACTGCCCCAGTCGCCTGACATCTTTCCCTTTCGACTGACACTCTAGGTCCCTTTAACAGAAAGAAAGAACCTTGGGATGCTATTCATTTGTGACCTTCCCTCCACCCCATCCCACCTAAGTAGAATAAGTGACTAAAATCGAATTCTGCCTTCCTACATGGATTATCCCCTGCTACAGGAGGGTCACCAAATATCCCCAATCCTAGTAGAGCTGTTGTACCATTTGGAGCTCTGTAAGGATGGATAGTAAAGGGATTCCTTCTAAACCATTCTCCGAACTGCACAAAAAGCTAAGAACCACGTGAGTTGAATAATACTCGGCTTTGTCAATATCACCATGTAACAGGCGCTATGAAGAACTAGCGCAGTCTGGTTGCAAAAAAAAAACGAAACTAAAGAAACACATCTCAGTTCAAGGCTGCGCCTAGTTCAAACCAGGGCATCTCATCAAGCTTTTCTATTCCTACCACAAGTGCTTCCATCAGTTCAGACACCGGCAGCCTTGGAACTACAACACACAACATGCAATCTTTGCATTATTGTGACAAGTGATGTGCCAAGCACAACCTACTGGCACTCTATACATAACATCTATGACTGGAGACAGACTTCCAACATTTTGCTGAGCGTTAAAGACAGTGGGGTAGATTTACAAAAAAAAATACTGCAGTACATTTACTGAAGTTGCTGTACTTCAAAGCACTAGGGAAGAGAGCTGCACGGACCCATATCTACAAGGATATGGTACTCTTGCTCTCTTCGCCAGTGACAGCACGCAAACAGGCTGTCTGGGACCACACATACACCGTTGCAGCATAGTACAGAGGTGTGTGGGTGATGTCAAGCATAATTTTTTGCACTTGAAGGATGCCCTTCCAGTACAAAATGCTATATTCACACTTTAAAACTTTTCACACATTGGATGTTTGCTGTACAGTGCAGCACACATGCAATGTGTCAAAGGATGAGAAATTAAAATATTTCTCTTAATGCCTTCATCAATGAGACATTATTTTTGGCGCAAAGCCCTGTCTAACAATAGAGCTTTGCTTAAAAATCCATAGCTAGTAGAATGGGAACACCCATGAACCCCACACAGGACCTTCCATGAGGTATCGTAGTGCAAAGCAGCACACAGTGCTTTCTGCGTTACATTAAGGGCTACTTTTCAGTGCAAAAAGTACACTGGAAATTAAACTCTTTATCAGCACTATGCTCCACTTTTCATGACTTTAGTTACAATTAAAGATTCGTGCATCCACTCATTTGTCCAGAGGCCTCTGTAATGTGTAAGTCAGTCTCTCTAGCTGAACACACAAATTGCAAGCTTGGCAAACTTTCAATGCACAACTGGGTCAACTTCACTATCCACAAACGTTATTATAATCTTCCTGATCCCCAAAGGAATGATGTCTCGCGATCACACAGCATCACCCCTCAGTGATCGTAGATGAACCAATGATCCCATTTAACAAAATAACATATTTCCATTGTTTGCTCCCTTTTCTCTTGCAAAAGCCTTCTAAAGCAGAAAAATACACGTATTAAGGAATCACTTCATATGTGAATAAATAATGGCTAATGTTCATTTTCGGCCCTTCACTCTGTGACCGAAAGAGAAACCAGTCTTACCAGGAACATCTTTGGACAGGGCTAGCTGCTGTTAACCTCCGTGTGATGATGCATGAGCCAGCATCATTGGCAACAGAGTATGTTTTCTGCTCGTTTAAGGCTTACAGGTGTTCACGTTTCTCTGCATAACTCATGTTGTACACAGGGCAGAAAGAAGTGGAATGTCCGCCCACACTACTTAAGACACTCCAGTACACTTATGTTTTTGGGTAATTTATAAAGTCAAAAGGAGCTTGAAAAGGCACATTCCAGGTCAGAAGACGCTGGCTCGTAGTACAGTCTCTACACCAATCAGGCGAGACTATCTTTGGGAAGTCCGGTTGCCATAGCTCCCCTGCCTTGTCAGGCCGTGCTCCCATCCCTTCGGGACCCTCTGCCAGGTCGTCACTGTCATTCCTCTTTAGTGTAATCGACTTTGATGGAAATGTTTTCCCCACAGAGTAATAGGATTCCTGTGCCGCGCGCTGTGATGATTAAAGGCCATTGTGTGCAATCTAATAAACGGAGTGCGTGCGCGGTGCTCACGAGACGGCCCAACTGCGCGGGAGCACGGATTCAGGGATGAGAGGGACGTCTGACTGCGACTGTGCGTGCACGGAGTGCGGGAGAGCACACGCTACGTCTCTTAGACCGACCCCCGTGCACGAAGAACTCTGCAAATGGAGGGAAGACCTGGGTGGCTCTATTTACAGAGGAAAGGGGCCCTTTCCCCAAAGACATTTGTAAGCACTGCCCACTCAGCTTTAGCATACACACGTCTTGGATAACAAGCACAAATTCATCTTTGCAACTCACAAAAGTTGAACTTTCAGGCATAATGTTTAACATTACCCAGGCATGGTGAGTTATCATATATTAATAAATCGGGCCTCATGGGTGTTTCTGTGGGCAATAAACTACTGCCAAATGTAGGAGCAAAACTGTAAGTGCTGATTTTCAGATTTCTTTTAGAATCTTACGAAAACCCCCCTCCACCTCTTTTTCCTTCATTCCTCACACTTGGGGCTAGGTCTTAATCCTAACCCGGGAGGCTCGTAGCTCCACTGGCTATGCCAGAAGCAGACACATAAAACAACAGACAGCAGTGCAGGGAGGGGCAGAGCTGGGCCACGAGAGGTGAGAGGAGGGGAGAGTGCTCTAAGTGCGCATGTGTATTTGGCACACTGTCTGAGGCCGGCCAAACACACATGTGCACTTAGATTTCTCCAGCCGGGCTGTGTACACAGCCGGGCTGCAGAAACTGCGCAGACCCCAGGGCTGTGTCTGAGCGGCGGTCACTGTCACTCAAATCAATCCGAGCGCTGCTTTCATGCAAGGTCTTGCATGAAAGCAGCACCCAGATTGCTGGGGAGCCTGTACTGGTGTCCCAGCAGTGAATGCTAGGACACCAGACGAAGAGGAGGGTGAGGCGGCAGGAGGCGTTAGGGACGGAGGCAAGGTATGTTTTTTATTTATTTTGAATGTTTACCTTGTCTATGTTGTCCCCGCCCTCCCCTTATGTTATGCGGTGGCCGTCGCTGATCCTAACACAGTTGATATGTAGTCGTCTGCAGAATCTCATACTTTTACAAATTATTGATCATTTTCATAAAACACGTGCCGCTTGCAGGTTTGCAGGAGTGCTCATATTGAAAGTTTGTGAGTCCTATTTCTTAGTGCCTGAGGCTAGTCCCTAAGGCATAATACAGCCTTATATCCATCTTCTGAAAGCTATACCAGATGTTAAAGGCCCTAAACTTGAGTTATAGGCCAGAGATGCAGGCAAGAGCGTTTAAAGGAGGGAGAGGGCCTTTAACAACTGGTAAAGCCCAAGGCAGAAGCGCTGTAAGGCTATTAGAATGTTCTACCCACTAAGGGTAGAATTTTCTAAATTAAGAAGGGAGAAGCATGACAACAAACATTGAATTGTTGGAGCGGAAGGCTTATACCAGCCATTCTAAGCCCAGAGCTTACTCCATTGTCTTTAATGGAGATGTCAACTGTCCAATGTTTTAATTATATGTAATATACAAATAAACATGTGAGAATATCTTCCAGGAGTGCAGAGACACTTTTTAACTTGTTTTTCCTTTAATGGGAAAATATTTTTCCCTGTGGAGAAACCCTTTCTCTTGCACAAAAACAGATTTTGGAAATTCTCCTGCCCATTCCCGCCTTAGAAAGGGATTTGCTTTTGCCATTGACATAAATAAATCTATAACCATTTCCAGGGCAGCTGGTGAATTTCCAAAAATAATTACGTTTTTGGCTACTTATACACTCTCATGGCATCCCCACCCTCAAACACTAGCTACCTTCCCATTGGAGCCATGCATTTCCATTTATTATTGCACGTTGCATATTATGAATGCAGTTTGAAATGCAGGAAGAGAAGTTCTCCAGCAAATCTCAATCTGCAACCCAATGTATTACCCTATGCATATTCATATCAAGAATGTATTTATTTACCTTTAAAATGGTTCCTCTTTAGAAATGGCAACCACTACATAATTTATGGCATTACAGGGCAAACACTACACAATTAATGACATTTTTGATAAGCATTAAAAAATCAATTCTGTCTCCCATCCCAGCCCATAGAGCACAGCAGATGTCTGTGTCCTCCTCCAACATGGGAGTTGGTAACCATGCACCCATGTGACTTAGCAAGCACAGCCCTGAAACGCCGGTACAGAGTGACTCCTTTCTATTGCGAGTGAGCCACAGCCAGCTCCTGCTAGCACAGCCCACCACTGGCACAAGAACCTGCCTCCTCCAGAAGCCACCTGATGCCTTCTCAGCACTTCTCTTCAACAGGCCGCACAGGACCATCCACCTGCATTACCAGTCACAACATTTTTCCTTCTAATTGTTTTGGCCAAAACATTCACCTGTAACTGCCAGCAGCTTCCTACCACTACGATCTAGAATACTGTTTTTAGTTCCTCACATGGTGCTTTATTCAAGCCAGGGAATGAGCCAACGTGACAAACTCTTCGCTCAAGCAGCTATCTTTTCAAGCTGGCCATGAGCTTCAAGTTGTTATAAAGATCACTCCACAAATCTGGCTTGCTGTCACCCAGTCTGGCCATAAAGCCTTCATTGTCACCTTGACAATCTTCCTACTGACAGTCCTAACACATAAGATGAGCCTTCATCAGGGAGAGAGACAATTCAATTGCTCCCAACCCTATATGTTAGGACTTTGTCGAAGACACCTGGACTTGGAGTAATGAAGATCTTCGGTAAGAATTCGGGATGTTATAGCTCAGACAGGCCACATCCCACTTCAGCAGTCACTAACAGTACACGATGGCCTAAGTGAGGAATGCAGCTGTTATCTAGTTCTCAATTTTCGGCACTTTTCATGCCCTTATCAGCTCCTTATCTTTCTTGGCTCACTTACATCATGTGCAAAAGTTTCACCTTTTCAATAAATTGCCCTTCCAAAAGTTTTCTTTTCTGGTTTACATCAAATAGACTGTTTCACTTTATTACACCTATATGGGGTGCTTTTTTCCCATATCTCCTTTTAGGTCTCACCGCCTGCTCCTATGTTGCCACATTTGTCATCATTATATTGCTTATTCTGTACAGCCTCGGCCACCACTCTTCTATCTTGGCCTGTTGAAATCCCCAATCTTTCAGCTCTTTGTAGGCCTTTTTTCTCTGTAGCACACTGATGTAATGCTCCAATATATTCTTATAATCCATCTATCACCACCTCCTGCTCCTCTTTCTCATGTCAGTGTTTCTGTTTTTTCAATGCATTTGTGTGTGACATTTCGCACATACAGATACCTAACCATCTTCATCTCTTTCACCTGTATGGGTAACGGCATGTCTCATTGTGACCCTTCTTAATCCCCTGCTTCCATTTCCTCTGTCGAATAACCTGCTCCTCCTTTGAGCTCCTGCTACATGGCTTAACTGAACCTTCCACTCACTAATCCCTGCATCCAAAGGAATAGTGCCAACTCACATGTATTTGCTCGGTTCTCTTTGTCCTTTGCATCATGTATGATATGTACAATGGGTATCATACCTCCCTGCCACCCTCCACTTCACCAACACAGCACAGCTTTTAATTATTTGTTTATGTAATGGTGTAATCAGTAGAGGCCTAGTAATTTAACATGGCTGTTTGTGCACTGCGTATGATGAGGTGCATGACTGTAGTTTACGACCTATAATACAGGTCTTTTCAATACTAATGTAGGTCTTTCAGCTTTAGGTGGACTTACAAATCGCGTGCTCAGTTGTCAAATATTTTATGTTGCTCATGTTAACAAGCTAAAGAAGTGATTGTTTTCTCATTCTCTGCAGCATTTTACATTTGTGATAGCTGGAGATCTGCTCTGCAAGTGTAAATAACCCATCATTGTGCCATGTCAGAGAAACTGGAACTTTGGAACGTTGTTTACTGTCCTGTGTAACTAACAAAAGGGTCAAGCATGAGCAAGCCTCCCTTTGATCTATAGTCTTCCACACATTAAAAAGGTACAAAAGATGAGGGTCTGAGGCTGGGCGGATGGACCAGTTGCTGGAGAAATGGTGAGACTGGCCTCTGACTTCAGGATGTACTGCATAAAGATATGTGAGGGCTTTACGTGACTGCATAAACATTCTAAATTAACTACACAGTATATCTGCTAAGTATAATTTAAATAGAGATAAGACTTGTTGGTTAGGGATTTGTGTTAGTTGAGGGGAGTGAAACCTTACTCAAACAGCAACCACAATTCTTGTCAGGGTGAAACGTAAGCAAAACCCAAATTAACCTGTACTCAACTCTCTGGTAGCTTGGGCATAACTTAGAGGCAACATGTAAAGTATTTATGCAGCACTTCAAACAGGAATAAAGTAACAACACAACACCAGAAAAATCCCACACCAATTTAGAAAAATAGAGTAAAATACGATAAAGTATTTGACAGAAAAGCAACAAAAATCTAATTAGTAGAACCAGAGAAATGCAATTTTAAAAGTTTCAGTGAAAAGAGTGCTTAGAATCACAAAGTACCAACTGTGTTTATGTGGCTGTGCAGGACCGGGACAAAGTCACAAGTTGAGTCCGGCCGCAATGTTATGTTATTTTATGATAGGTCAATTTGTGTGGCGCAACTTATCACTCATGAGGGTATCCAGGCGCTCGAGCAGGGATGTAGGTCGGGCAAAGCCGGTGGTTCAGAAGAAGTTACAGGCTTGCAATGTGGACTTCTGCATTATAGTCGAGGATGCTATCAACGGGGGACTTACGATGCGAAGACCTGCAGCAAGGATGTCACCCACTGGCTGTTCCAAGGAGGCTGTGGTTTGTGAAGTGAAGTCCTGCATTGAAGTGGAGCTGTGAGGAGATGCATTCTGCTGCCTCGTTTCTGCCTACAGGACCACAGCTGGGGTGGCAGAACACCTTCAGGTCCACTTCCAGGGGTCCAGGACTGGGGTGGAACTAGAGCAGACTGAATCTAGGTGATGGATTCAAGATGTTTGTGGCCTGTTCTATTCCTGAGGCTTCTAATCAGGAGGCCATCCAACTAGCTCATGGAATCATTCTGGTGGTCCTGGGTTCAAGATGCAGGTCCAGTCCTGCAGTCAGGCAGCAGGGCAGCAGACTAACAGGACAACACAGTTGCAATCCTTATTGCAGAGCAGCACGGCAGTCCTTCTGAGTCTTCCACAGGTCCAGAGGTGTAGTGACACCTTCCTTTAAGTAGGAGAAGTATCTAGGGACTTCTACCCCCAGAGGTGCTTGGGAATTCCTGTATCCTGCCCTGGCCCCAGCGTGTCTGGGGACACAAAAGACCAGAGTCAAATCCTTTGTGAATGGGCTCAGGCAGATCCTTTGTGATGCCAAGCATGGTAGCCAACAGCTCCACCTCCTATCAAGTCAGAGGTGGCCCACCCTGCCAACACCTATTACCCCTTTGTCTCACTGCCTGGGACGAATACGCGAAGGCTAACTGCCAACTACATCTAGTCATGTGACCCAGGATACAGACTGCAGGCACCAAATGGTTAGGACAAAAAATGCCAACTTTCTAAAATTAGCATTTTCAGATTTATGACTTAAAATCTGACTTTACCATTAAGGAAGGTTTTAAATTACAGTTATTTAGACACCAAACTCGACTTCGTAATCAAACGTTATCACTTAGTAAATGTAACAGATTAACTCAATGTTAACCTATGGGAGTGGTAGATCTGGCGGAGTGAAAAATTAATTTAAGAGTTTTTATTACCAGATTAAGTAAAAGTTAAAAGTGCATATCCAATGTTTTAAATACACTGCACTGTGCCTTATGTGATTTGTAGGGCCTACATGAGGGGTGAGTTTTATTTATTAACAAGGAGGGATTAGGCGTGACAAATGGTTTATTTTTCCAGGTTGAAAAGGCAGTTTAAAACCGCACACACAAGCTTCAATGACAGTCCTGAGGCATGTTTAAAGAGCTACTTAAGTGAGTGGCACAATAAGTACTGTAGGCCCCCGAGTAGCATTTGATTTACCGGCTTTGGAGACACGTAGTACCCCTTTACTATGGACTAACAAGTAAATTGCACATGGCTAATGGGGATCAGTCAATTGTACCATGTACAACGGGGAGAGCACAAGTACTAGTTAGCAGTGGTAAAGTGTGCAGGGTCATAAAAGCCAGCAAACATAGATTTAGAAAACAGAAGGGTGAAGACAAAACATTTTGGGATGACATTCAGAATGGCCTAAAGGATGTGTGAAGAAATCTGTTTCTGATATAATAAGTGTTGACCCTTTTATGCATTCTGTTTGCTGATTTATAATTATGACAATTATTGTTACATTATTTGCAACTGAAAGCACATCATTTGAATTTGTGGAAAAACATAAATACTTGTGTGTATGTACTGATTTTGGTTGGGAGCAGTGCCCTGAATTTTTACCTGCAGCTAAGAAACTCTCTGACAAGTATATCTCACTCTAACACCTTCGTCAACATTAACATGACCCAGTGGGACGCATGAGAGACACCTGCCAGTTTCCTTTTCTCTGAAAAGGTTTTAGTTTCGTTTTGGGACCTTGGTAACCTGCCAGTTGTGACCTCAATAATTTCAGGAAAGATAACACTGATCAATCATGACAAGCTGCATTGAGGCACACCGCCTGCATTCAGCAGTTCCCCTGCACCTTTGATCCCAAAGTTTCACTAGTTAATATCTGTCTTCATATCACCTCACCACTTTAACTCGCTTCTGAGGGCTCAAGCCACTTCCCACCTGCCCCGTTCACGTGCCAACGCCAGGCACACTCAATGGAATAGAAGTGTCTTATTCACTTTCTCTTCATGCTTCAGTTCTGAAGACCCCTTGACTCATCTCCTCAGTATTCCAGCTTCAATAACTCTCTATTGTTTTCCAGTCAGCCTAGATTTGTCTCAAGGACCTGTGTCACAAGTGCACCCTACCACCCTCTCCCCTTGTTTGCTTTCTGTGACCCTCCCTGAAACAGTCCAGCTCAATTGTTTTATGGACTTTCTCCCTTTAATGATTGAGTCTCACACACAACTACTTGGGTGGGTCTTCACATTTTTTGCACGTAGTCCCTTTCTTTTACTGTGTGCAAATGGGGCTCAAGTAAACACTGCTGCTGAAACGTCATGTGAACCTTCCTCTCTCGATGCACAACAATGGCCCTCTGCCCTGGTGCCGACAAACCTTCATTCATAGCTGCCCTTACGGCTGGGATGGTCGAGTCCCCATTTCTGCAGCCTTTCTGTAATCCTTAAACTGTCCAGAATATTTCTGGCCTACCAGCCCTTTCAGGCCAACATTGCTTATTTCTACCTCATTATCACTTTCTTTTCTCTTGATCTCCCACCTACACCCAGCCTGCCATGGATCTCTAAAGAGTGGTGAAACTGATCCCTATAAAATGACCTTCACCAGATGATGGCCACATTTTCCCCAGAAATCCTCTAACACAATTCACGGTCAGCTGAACCCTCAGACATCTGTCTCCCACTTTTACAGTGTAACCCATTGACAACATTTCAGATTCCCTTCCCTTCACTCCCTACATACGATGTGCCACAGCATCACTGTTTATCTTGTGATACCTTCTAATGTGATAGTCATGCAACAAAGGCATAAAATCTCTCCCCACACATCCTTGAAAGAACCTCATGGGAGTGCAGCGCGCCACATTATGCCCGTTGATAAGCTGCACTAGAATAGTTCGCCTGCAGAGGCTCTCCCAGGGGCCGTTGATGGGATAATGATGCCACCAGTAGGCATCTGATTTTTCCAAAAGTTAAGTGAACAACAATCTGCTTAGTTTGAGGGACAGTAGAAGACAAGGTCGCATGACTGATGCCAGGAAGAAAGGACAGCAAAGAGGAACTGCATAACTTTAGAGTTGTGGCTTTGAGAAGCCTCTTAAATGAAAAAAGGCCTGGTCCAACCCATTTAGAACTGAAGATTTGTAAAGCAGCAAGTTGCACCACCATGAATTACCCTTGAGCAGACCATTTCTACCCATCTTATGCACAGTATATAACATATTAGGTTTGTACCCTTCTCTCTCTGGTGAAATATGTTTATGATTTGTAAAGTATTAAATATGTATTTGTGTAGGATATTTTTTCAGAAATATGTCTATATCTCAAAATTAATGCCAAGCCCTGAACTGAGAAACCTGTTTGAAAAAACTGTTCAACTCCCACTGGTACCTTGCAAGGCAACATATCCGAAGCAATTCCTTCCATCGCTGTAGAATTCACATGTCTAATCAATGCACATGCATACATCCACTTCTGATTAAACTGAAATACACTCAAATCCTGTCAAACTAACAACCAATTTCAGATCTACAATTCCCCAGCATTTTTCCTAGAAGAAGTAACAAAACAACTACGTGAAAACCTTAAGCAAAGGAGTGGCCTTCATGATTATTAGCCTGGATTCAGACCAAAGAGAGGAGTTCAAACCACGATAGTCAGCGTAAGAGAACAACTCCTCACCATCCTGGAAGTACACAATCAAGCCACCTTTAGACTCTGAAAAGCATCAGTGTCTTATGATACGGAAACAAGCCCATTCTGCTCAAGAGACCTAAAGAATGTTCGGTGTGACTGCTCTTACCTTAAAATTGGTCCACCGCTATTGGAGCTTGCTTCTATAGAAGGAACTGCTTGCAGACAAATAGGTCCATTTTCAAATGTGCACAAAGGAAACCAAGTGTTCCCATCAGTTAGGGGGACAATTAGGGCAGTCAATCAAGTTTGAAAAAATGTTTGAACACACACATAAATGTATAAAAAAGGATCTCTGCCTTAATGGATCAAAAGTATATCTTAAAATGCAGATAGAACCACTCCATAACAGGACCCCTTTCTTTTTGTTTCTCACTCTGGCACCTCCAAACACCGCTTTAGGGATTGCTTCTCACTATCACACAGTAACACAGTGGTCAAATACTTAAGATTGTAGCAAGCAATACAGTGGAAGATGCTCCCCTTTCTCTAAATTCAGCTTTAGTAACTTTACACATTGAATGCACTAACATCATCTGCACTGGTCACCCGAACAAACTTGCAGATAGACTACGGAGTACAAAGTGAGGCTGCAAGACTTGATCTCTGTCTCAGAAAAGAATGACATGTCAAAATTTATTGGAAATGACTCTATTGGCCCTAGGTAGAATCAAGATTTACATTCAGAACTGTATGCACTATTCATAAGGCGTCCTTGGAAAATGCCCTGAGGTATTTATGACACATTGCACCTCATTACATTTTAATCTGAGACCTTCAACCAGACATCTCCAACTGATGGAACTAAAATAGTTTAAATGGTTAAAAGATGAATGGAGGACCCTCTGACTAATATGATTTCCAACCTCAGGGAAACTCAACCATCTATGCTGAAGTATTCTCGTGATCAAAATTGACCTAAATTACGCACATTTGCATGGGTAACAGCAGCAAGACTCTAACTACATTGGAATGATATCCACCAACAGTACTCGGTTCACATAAACAAACACATTGGCCAGAACTGTGAAGTGACCATAAGGTGTTAAGGTGACACTGTTGCAATGTACAAGACTCGGAGTAAATAAAGGTATGCATGACAGAATATTCAAAAATAAGTAGGTAAGTAAATAAATAAATACTTATTTTATAGTGTCACCAACTTCTGTAGTTGTGCATGGTGGTCATTGGAACATGGACAGAGGCTATAATCTCTTTCAGCGTTTGAATGATATCGTATTATAGTATTCTCCCCACCAGACATGTTTATAGGCATTCTTTTCTGATAAACTATACTCTCCCCCACAAAGTAATTAGACTCTCCCCACAAAGAGTTTCTCCACAGAAATGACAAACAGTCCATTATTCCATGACATTTCCCTCTTGTTTTCTCTTTTATTTCCCTCTGCATACTCGATCCCTCCTCCTTTGAGAGCTGGATATATGATTATCCCTTTCAGCGCTGCTGTGGGTGATTTGAAATATCCAGTCATTCATGCCAGATGCAAATTAATTTGCCATGTGAGATTCTACAGCCATACTTCTATGCAATTATAGCACTTATTGGCTAATTGCATGGCACGCGTGGCTCCCGAAGGCTGCTCCAATGCACTGGATGACAGGTTTAATAGTAAGGGGAGGTGACAAGTGCGAGGCAGACTCGTTATTTTCACAGATACGAATCATTAAGACCCAACATGGCACCAAAGTGCCTTCATGATGCAGTAGTCACAAATATTGACCTATTGAGGAGCAGGGGGTTTGACGTTTTCCTCAAGTATTTATAAATTGTTCAGTTCCTTCAAGGACTTTTGTCAGACAATTTCAAGTGGATGACTTCTCTTCCAACTATAAATGGCTTTGAGGCACAAAAATGACAATTGTACAAAAGCACGATAATGCAAAAATGACTTAAGAAAAGTTAAGAATTTTTTTTTTTTTGTTAACTGCATATGGTTTACCATGAAAACCAACACATTAGCGTCGAATCTATATATTACAATAATTTTTCCTCTTCAACAGCCTATTTCAGCCTCTTACCCACAGGTATGTTACCACTGGGGTGGAGTTCTCTAACAGGCTCCAGGTGTTTCGGTGGGCTAGCAGGGCGGGGGCCAGTTTCACTGTTTTGGGGGCAGTTTTGTTTCTGGGGACCTGTCAGGGTTAGGCACAGGGCCTGGAAACAGGCTTGGCCTAGTGGCCAACTCCCCTCTGTGCATGTCCACAGTGGGGTTGGACGGAGGGCGTCAGGTCCGTCTCCCAACACCCACCAGGCATCCATCCCCCAGCAAGATCCCAACCTCAATGACCACAGCTTTTGGCCACACAAAGCGGTGGGCCACCTGCAGGGCATTACCACGGGCACGTAAGTGGGCAGAATGGTCACACCCTGACTGGAGGGCCATGTGACTGGTCCAGAAAGGACCCTCCAAAAAAGTATTGTAGACCACAGGTACCATGGTACAAGCATCCAGTACCGCGGAATCCAGCAAGGCCCCCCTGTGGTACCGTGGTACAAGTAGTGCATAATGAAAAAGCAATAAAAAAAAATATCAGACCGGACACTGCAGTCAATTGTCAATTTACAGGGTGAGGCCATGTGCAGAGGGGGTTGGCTGCCTGTAGTGGGTTGAGCACAAGATAAATACACCACTGTACCTGACTGAAGGTTGTGCACTGCACAAGGCTGAAGGCTTGCACAGTGGGTGATAGGCCAATATGTGGGTTTTTGGTGCCTGGGCATGTTGGGTACAGGGCCTGGCCTGAAGTCATTCGCTATGGCTAACACTCTGCTGCCCATGGTCAAATGCCATTGGACTCATGGTTTGAGAGACCATGGGGTGTTGGTCAGAGGGCCTTGCGAGAGGCCAAGCCCTCCAGCCAACACTGCTTTTCAGCCATGTGCATCAGAAAGTTGGGCACCCCCATGAATGTTTACACCAGTGGGGAGTTGCAGCTAACCACCCTGCTACATGAGGCTTTTGACCATATGTGCCATGTCTCAGGGACCAGCTTATTGGCTGAATGTTGCCCAAGGAGTTTGGGCTTATGCTTTACTTTGAATATGATCAAACATCCACAGAAATTCACAAAAAAAACAAAAATTAAAGTGATGTTAAAGCTAGGTATCATAATAACATCTTATCTTATGTTTAAAAAGAAACAACTGTGGCAGTCTTACCGCTGCAGACCCAGTGGCAAAGACCGCCGCATTACAAGTTGTGGGTTTGGCAGAAGCCAAACCACCCCAACGCTGCCTGGCCCGACAGTGCGGTCGCACCGACGTGGCCAGCAGTGAGCACTTCCAGCCAGCGGAAGGCCACAGCCTGCTGGCCGGATTACAAGACTGCAGACTGCCAGGCTTTCTGTGGCGCTCACCCTTTCATGAAAACCCTGGTGATAACGCACCCAGTGACAGGAATCCTCATTCCTGACACTGGCACATACATGCACACATGTCCCCACACCTCCATGCACCCCCCCACCCGTCCACACACATACAAAACCCCTCCCACCCCTCCACAGACTTCCAAACACCCCCCAGCTGCACACATCCATCCAAACACCCACACCCGCCCTCCCCACATACATCCACTCACGCCCCCTGCACCGCACACATACACTCACCCACTCTCCCTGTTTGCTCACACAAACACGCACCTCCCACCCCATCCACTTACACAAACACATGCACACACACACCAAAAAACGCCCTCCTCCTCCTCCCATCCACAAACACTTACTCACCCCTCACCCCATCCATAATTAGTCACACACACACGCACCTCTTATCCACATTCATTCACATCCCCACCCCCTCCATCCATGCATACATTAACACACTTCCTCTGCATACGCACATTTACACACATGCACCCCCACTCACTCGCAGACTTGCACACAAACACACCCACTCACTCGCTCACAAACTCGCACTCATACACCCCCATTCGTACACATACACGCACACACCACATGTATGCACCCGACACTCCCCCCTCCCCTTTTGGACAATCACCTTACCTTATCCGGCAAGCAGGTCGTCCGGGAGGGGATGGGTCCTGGCAGTTTTGCACCGCCAGCACCACCACACCAGCAAGAATCCACCAAGCCATATTACGGCTCGCAATACGGCAGGTGGAGTCTTGCTGCCGTAGCGGTGCTGGCGATCCACCCGCCTCTTCAACTCCATTGGCCGACGGAGTCGGACTTCCACCCATAAAGGGGTGGAAGACCTCGCACGACTCCTAATATGGCGATCAGCAGACCTCCAGCACTGGCGGTTTGCTGGTTGCAGCAGCTTCGGCAGTCTTTGAAAAAAACTGCTGAAGTCGTAATGGGGGCCTAGGTCTGCACGAAATTTACTTTACGTTGGTGAAATTTGTGAATGCCAACCATTATGCCACTTTGCGTGATTAATGTTGTTTCAGAGTAAACATTTATGCCCTCATTACGGGTTTGGTGGTCTTTTTTAAAGACACCGAAGCTGCTGCAGCCAGCATACCGCCAGGGCTGGCGATTTGCTGGCCACCCTATTAGGAGGCTTCTGCTGGGCCAGTGGGCAAAAACAGCATTTTCACCTGCTGGCCCAGCGGAAAACTCACCACAACATTGACACCGGCTCATAATCGAGCCAGCGGCAATGTTGTGGTGCATCAGCACCCATTGCGCTTCACTGCCCATAATTCTGGCAGTGAAATGCATGACGGGGATGTCCTAAGGGGCCACCTTGCCAATGCCAACTACATGGGCAGTGCAGGGGTCACCATGGGGCCCCCGACCCCCCTTTTCAGCCAGCCTTTGCATAGCAGTGATACCACCATGCAAAGGCTGGTGGAAAGGGGACTTGTAATCCCCAGGGCAGCGCTACTTGCAGCGCTGGCTTGGTGGATTGCAACCGCCGAGAGTGCTAGGTTGTCGACAGGCAGCAACCTGGTGGTGCCGGTGGTCGGACCGAATAGGGCGGTCGGACCGCATCGCAAGTGAGGGCCTTAACGTGAACATGCTATCCACTGTAAAAATGTTCAGTGAATGCATGAGAGCAACAGAATGCAAGCAGCAGTTGTTCCGAGTGCTTTTGTTTAAATGTATTCTTGTGCCAAAAATTCACTCAAGCACACTAAAATATAGTACAAAATAACAGATATGCATTTTGCATAACTACATGTAATTTCACGTAATTCTTTCTGAATTGCCATGTAATAACACAAAGACAAATTGCACAAATTTTGAACACTCCAAAAAAAAAAACAAAGAGTAAGGTGATGCTATAGCTAGGTGCTGAAACTAGATAGGAACTAATTTTTTGAAAACCAAAAAGGACTGAAATCGCCATTTATAGTTTAGTAAAATAACTATCACTTGTGCTAGCATTATGCACTACTTATGACCTCACATAGTGCATCACTCATGGCATTCTTAATGACACCATTAAAGGCATCTCATGTTACATAATTGGTGACAATACTCATGACATCTCAAATGACATCCTCCATGATGCCTTACATAAATCCTAACATCGTAGAATAGAAAGTTGTTATTAAAGGGCCTGTAGTCCTATACCTCATAGAGTAACTTTGTTATATACAAGTGAGTGCACAGAATGAAGTATCGTAATTCCTGTAGTCAAGTGTGGTTACGCATGTTGAAAATTGTATGGTGTACCTTTTACAAACCTGTAAAATTTAGGTCTTAAATAGTATTCCAAGTTAACAAAGTAAAGGGTGAGCACACCAGATGTGATTTGCAGAAGCATGTTTCAAAGTAAATTGTAACTTAAAGCTCAAGCCTGTTGCGAATAATCTCTTAGAAGAGCCAAAACTTCCATTGACAATAGATTATCCACCTGTGGATGTTTGAGCAGTTGCCCATTCTAAATAGTTGTAATACAGTACTATTAACAAAGTCAGTGGAACAGGAGTGCTATAAGGTGTGGATATTTATTTCCAGAGGTTTGCTGAAGATTTAGAGGCATTGTAGGTTGTTGAATAATGTAGAATTTAGGTGTGATCCGCCTAGTGGTGATTTAACCCACACCAGATTGTAAGCATGACTTTAACAGTGTGTTCTATATTTTACCAAACCACAGAAGGTTGTCCCTAGAGCCTTGCAGAAGGTATCTTTTCATTGGCAACTGCATACCTGTCAACCTCTTGACTTAAAAGTGCAAGCCAGGTGAAGTCTTTTTTTGGAAGCTTTTCAAGTATGAAAAAGGGTGTGACTCCTTAAAGCCTATAGAGGTGAATATGATGAGATCATAAGCAGTTTATGATGGGGACTCAAGTCACTGTTAATTCAGTAAACTGGTGAGTCTCAGTGTTTCTTCACTTTTTTAAACATTAATTCTTATCTCATTTAAGCACCTAGCTATAAATTCTCGGAAAAAAGAAGGTTTAAAGTGATGTTATAATTAGTTGAGGCACAAATATCTTACTTTACATTAAGAAAAACCTCAGAAATTCACTGCAAAAATACCAAAAGTTAAAGTGATGTTATAGATAGGTGAAAATGTAAGTTAAAACCTAACATTGAAATTCCTCACTTGTAGTTAAATGTAGTAACAATATCTTGTGCACTCTCTATGCACTGCTCATAACCTAATATATGACCTCAAATGTTACAACACTCATGACGTTGTATGATATCATTGATGACATCACTGATGACATCTAAAATTATATCATTGATGACATCACTGTGGACGGCGAGTGCACAAGTTACAGTTACTTTAATGAATTATAACTGGGGAAATTTCTTCAAATTTCATATAACGGCAAATTTGTGCATTGCATACATTTTGATGATTTTATTACAGTTTTAACCAGGTGTAGCGAGTACCAGAAATTTGAAAATCTAAAGGCAAACATAAGAGCAAACCAGCTGGTATTGAGTTTCTAATTTCTTTGTAAATCATGAGCTCTGTGCTGATCCTCAAACTCTTCATCTCTCTCTCTTCTTGCATGTGATGAAAAAGCCCTGGTGCCCCGTTTTGAAAATTGTTCAGGGGAGCAGACAAGATTACTGATGCATCAGCTCTGCTGCAGAGCGCTTTCTCTGATCTCACTCTGCCCTTCAACTCTCCTTCCTAAGGAAACAGAAGATATCAGCTTCGGACCTACCTGTGGCCTGCTCATCCATATTCATGCCATTCCCTGTGATCAAATGTTCTTCACAAAGTCCTTGATCCAGCAGCGCCACATGACCTGCAGATCACAGCTCTGCTTTGAAAATGGGACATCCAGTCTATTGGTACAATTTTTGCTTGATTTGCTTTCTTAAATGAGCACATCAGCAATGCATAACTCCCAGATCATTTGAGTAAGAGGCTGTGATGCATGAAAAGCAAGAGGAGAGATTTCCTGCCAATCATGACCCTTTGTGGGAGGAGGTTTGGTTTGTTGCACCGGTAAGTAAAGCTATGTTTTGGGACAGGGATAGAAAAGGATGCATGGACACCTAAGGCTCTTTCTCATTGGTCAACATGGGTCAAAGTGTTTATGATGATATTCTCAGTTCCTCTTGCTTTTTCGGGAATCAACATTCACGTAACCAGGACCTGCACATCTACTAGGATATTAGACCTGCCACTCTAAGCATCCAAATCCCCATGGTGGACCATATTGAGGACATGCTGACCCAGCTGCCTGGGGGAACATGGGTAATTGTGGCTGGGGACTGTAATACCCAAATGAGACACAATGAAGATCACCCATTGTTGACACATCACTATGCAGAACCTCTGGGCAGATCTGGACCAGTACAGGCAGAGACACGAAGAGCCAGGGGATGGCAGCCAAACTGGAGAACTTAATCACTAGTATGGGGCTAAGGCAGGTCAACGGGAATACAAGATCAGATGCTCCGGCGGCACCCAGGTTTATAAAAGGTACCTTTTTGAGTCATCTTGATTATATTTTTTAAACCAAATACTCTGGACATCCCTTATTGACATGTCCGTGACCCTAAGAGCCGACAGCGATCATCAAACCCATTGTGCAGTCTTTGCAGCACCTCTATTTAAAAACAATAGTCTTTCTCTGTGGGTAATGGGCAGTAACACCAAGGTAACCAACAATAAGAAGAACCAAAGGTGGGCAGCGGTGGCAAATGATAATCCAGCCCGAAAGATGGGTGAACCATTTTGAAGAGCTTTATAGGGAAAGGCCTAGTGATAAGGCACTCCCATCAACATCCATGGGCATGTACATTGCCATCAGTCTATTAGACAACAAATTTGGCATCCTTATTCCTGATCCAGTTAGTTTTATCCTGGAGGAAACTACCCAGGCCCTCAAAACATTCCATAAGGGAAAGGCCCCGGCCCAGATGGCATATTGGGTGTCCTGTACCTGTCACGACCCGAGGTCTGGACGCTATTCTAGGGGATAAGGAATCCCCCCACGTGGTGGGGAGCAACAATAGTCCCAAAGTATAAAAAGGGAGACAGAGACTCTGCAGGCAATTTTAGACCGATAAGCTTAGTTGACATCAGCCAAAAGGTATTTTGCAAACAGGTTCTGGCCAGGTTGCACTCGTGGATTGATGACCATCAGATCCTTGTTGATTGGCAGGCTGGATTTAAGAAAGGGGTTAGCACAGTGGACCAAGTGCTTAGGTTTAAATAACTATGCTGGAAGTACTTAACCTTAAAACAAGACCACCTTTATGTCGCCTTCATTGATCTGAGGGCAGCATTTGATCTAGTCCCACGGGAGCTTCTTTGGAGAGTCTTAGGGCCAGATGTAGGAAAGTCCCAAATTGCGACTTGCAATTTGCAAGTCCTTGCGACTCGCAAATTGCAAGTCGCAATTTGGGATGCAGAAAGGTATCTCAGACACCTTCTGCGAGTCGCTATGGGGTCGCAAAGACCCACCTCATTAATATTAATGAGGTGGGTCGCAATTTGCGACCCCATAGCGACTCAGGGCACTCACGGGGATGGAGGCCTGCTGGGAACAGCAGACCTCCATGTCCGTGACTGCTTTTAAATAAAGCATTTTTTTTTTTTCAAAGTGCAACCCGTTTTCCTTAAAGGAAAACGAGCTGCACTTTGAAAAATAAACCGAAACCTTTTGTTTCGGTATTTTTCAGGGCAGGTAGTGGTCCATTGGACCATTGCCTGCTCTGAAAAATTATTTTTTGGTCCAGTCACAAAGGGGAAGGGGTCCCCTGGGGACCCCTTCCCGTTTGCGACTGGGTTACCATCCACTTCAGGTGGATGGTAACTGCGAGTCCATTCACAAATGGAATTGCATACCAGTGCGACTCGCAAATAGGAAGGGAACACCCCTTCCTATTTGCGACTCTGAAATGCATTTTGCGAGTCGGTTCTGACTCGCAAAATGCATTTCTACATGCCAGATGGGCTTTAGCGACTCGCAAACGGCGTTTTTCGCCGTTTGCGAGTCGCTAAACCTTTCCTACATCTGGCCCTTAGACTCTTATGGCTTGGACAGCGACCTCCTAAGGCTAATAAGATACCTGCATGAAGACACCTATGCAAGAGTCAGTTGGATTCAAGGGGGACAACCTTACTATCCCAATTTCCATTGCGAGAGGGGTCAGACGGGGTGTGTCTTGGCCCCTACCTTGTTTAGCCTTTACATCAATGGTGCAGGGGATTAGCTAGCCCAGTGTAACCATGATGCTCCCAAGCTAGTGGGAATGCATGTACCCATTCTCATGTCCTCTGATGACACTCTGCTCATCTCAATAACCCCAATGGGACTACAAAGTGAACTAGATTCACTTGCAGCATTTTGTAAGAAGAGGGGGCTAGAAATTAATCCAGGGAAATCAAAGTTCGTGGCTCTAAACCCACATAAATCCTTTTGGGGGAAAATGGCTATTGGGGGTGTCTTTGTTGAACAAATCAGGCAATTTGATTACCTGGGCATAAGACTAACAGACAATCTATCTTGGACTCCGCAAATAGAGAAAAGTTCTGTCATCCTTCAGCAGCGGTCAGTGGTCATTGGAAGGAAAATTAAGAATTTAACGGGAGGGTCTCTTTCCCCAGCCCTTACGGTGTACAAGGCCGCAGGAGTGACAGCTGCAGCTTACTGTGCAGAGCTCTAGTGTCAATATAACTCACAGAGGTTAACTCTGATTGAAAATAAGTTCATACGCTCTCTGCTGCACCTACCCGCTAGTACGCCCCTGATTCCACTACGATTTGACTTGGCTCTAAACCAAATACATTGCGTAATTGCTCTGAAACCACTTTTATACTGGGTGTGTCTTTGGTCCTCTGAGCACTTGAATCCCTGTAGAACAGCCATGTTAAAGCTACTATCCATTGATAAAACGGTATCAACTCCCTGGCTTAAACATATCAAGGATTTGTGCCATTGGATCAAAATGGAGGAGATATGGAGGTGCCCACAGAGTATAACAAGAAGTACAGCACTGTGACTTTACTGGGAGGGGGTACTAACCCAGATATGGTGAGCCCAGACAACAGGCAATAGAATGGAGCAACTTTTAGATCATAAGTGCTCACCCAAGTTTGAACATTATATGGACAGCATATACCCGGCACAGGCTAAAAATCTGTTCATAAAATTTATATTAGGAATTTTGCTGTTGAACTCTGATATCTCTAGATGGAAAAAAGGTAGCTGTGCGATAAGTTCCTGCCCTCACTGCCCGACAGAAATAGAGTCCTTGGCCTATTTTGTTTTTTTCTGTCCAAGGTACCTAAAGCATGGGAGTAAATGGATCATTCCACTGTGCAGGCTCCTTGGCACCCAGAATTGCAGGGAGATGCTTCATATACTAACAGCAACACTAGTGAAAAGGTAGTGTTTGCAGTTGCCAGGTATCTACGGTGTGCTTGGATCGTGAGATCAAAGGAGATTTCTCATCTTGTAGACTACAATTATTGTCCAATGGTCAATGGCTGAAAAATTTAGATTGTAACAGTGTTTATGCCCTATTTGTTTTAGCGGATAGCAGCTTTTAGATCTACAGCAAAAGCATGATTATTGTGGCCAGTATGTAGTAGGGACCCTACCTGTGATAGAATGTTTACTGCTGCCAAAAATCTAAATTTATGAAGTGAATTATCAGAGTGATCACTCCCATGGGGGTATTTTAAAATTAATTAGTGATCCCTATGAATTGTGAGCTATTTAGTTATGATTTTATGTGCTGTAAATATGTTTTTAGGCCAATGTGTATTTTTTGTTACTTTAATGTATGTATGTTGCTTTTCTGGCTTACAGCCTAAATAAAGCTTAATTTATAGTAATTCTAGGATATGCCCAAGAGTGAAGTTCTATTGAGATGTGGTTTGAAGTCTGTCTAACATTGTTTTAGAAAAAGGATTTAATTTTGACCCTTCGATATTCCCGCTGCATATCATAAAAGGAGATACCACAAACTAAACCTGGATAAATGTTATTGCATCAAATCTGGCTTTGTACCAAGAGACCCAACTGTGTATTTGTATGGGTGAAGAACCACCATCAGTGGAGTGCCTAATGCAGATT
Organism: Pleurodeles waltl; assembly: GCF_031143425.1. Classification (NCBI taxonomy): domain Eukaryota; kingdom Metazoa; phylum Chordata; class Amphibia; order Caudata; family Salamandridae; genus Pleurodeles; species Pleurodeles waltl. The sequence continues at coordinate 110,431,418 of NC_090446.1, read as the reverse complement.
TAGTCAAGTGTTATAAGTATAACACACCTTCTGGCTGTACTAAATGGCATGACTAATTTAAACCTAAAAAAATGATCCTTGCTGGTTTCATGTTTAAAATGAAAAGCCCTGTAAGAATGTATAACCTGGCTCTATTCATTTGTTTTTGTGAGTGTTTGGAGATTAGATGCAAAGTTGGTGTAAACTAAGGGGCAGATTTAAGAGCCCCTAGCTCTACCAAAGTGTCACTTTTCATAATGCCCCGGTGGTGGTAACCACTGCTCATTATTTACAAGGAGGGGTAACGCCACTTTTTGTGTTGTTATGCCTCCTTGTAAATATGGGCCCCTCCGACGCAGCTTTCTGCGTCAGAGGGGTGTGCAATGGGTGTTGCTGTGGGCGTTCCACCGCAACACTCATTGCTTTTGACGCTGCCTCAGCTTTACGAGAAATCGTAAATCCGTGGAAGCGCCAAAAACTAACACCACCCCAGGAATGGCGTTAGCATGGCACAGCGAGGAGGAATACTTTTATTCCTCCTCGTGTTTTGCTCTTTCTATGGGCCAGATGTAGCAAAAGACAATTTTGCAAGTTGCAAATTGCGAGTCATACCGACTTGCAATTTGCAACTCGCAAAATTGTAAGCAGAAAGGTGTCTCAGACACCTTCTGCGACTCGCTATGGGGTCGCAAAGACCCACCTCATGAATATTAATGAGGTGGGTCGCATTTTGCGACCCCATAGCGAGTCCATGCACTCACAGGAATGGTGGCCTGCTGGAGACAGCAGACCTCCATGTCTGTGACTGCTTTTTTAATAAAGCAGTTTTTTTTCTTCTTTTTGCAGCCCGTTTTCCTTAAAGGAAAACGAGTTGCAAAAAGAAAAAACTTCCAAAACCATTTGGTTTTGTTTTTTTCAGAGTAGGCAGTGGTCCATAGGACCACTGCCTGCTCTGAAAAAATATTATTTTTGGCATTCACAAAAGGGAAGGGGTCCCATGGGGACCCCTTCCCTTTTGCGAATGTGTTACCACCAGTGTGACACTGGTGGTAACAGCGAGTTGGTTTGCGACCGCATTCGCGGTCACAAAGCAACTCAGCATGGCGAGGCGGTCGCAAATAGGAAGGGAACACCCCTACCTATTTGCGAGTCGCATCCTCAAATTGCGAGTCGGTACCGACTCGCAATTTGAGGATGTGCATCGCGTTAGGCCTTTTGCATGCCGCAAACTGTGTTTTTCACAGTTTGCGACATGCAAAAGGCTTCCTACATCTGGCCCTATGTGTGCTGCATCCTGCAGCACACATAGAAGAAGCGAAATGTCATGGATGATTGTTTATATGCAGGAAGGCGCTCCTTCCTGGGCATAAACAATCATTCCAAACTAACGCTTTGGTACTTGCAGCACACATAGAAGTGACAAATTGCCATTATAGATTGTTTATGTACAGGAAGGGACACCTTCTTGCACATAAAAAATCTATCCCCTCAACGCAGGCACCCTTGCACTACAGTGCAAGGATGCCTGCGTTGGCGCAGGCAGCTTAACTCAGCGCAGGGGGAAACGCAGGGGTGCGCCGTATTCCTCTAAATAGGGTGCATCCCTGCATTTCAAAAGTGGCACAGTGCGGCGCTGCTATTTTTTACGCAGCACCGCGCCACACCACTTTTTCATAAATCAGGGCCTAAGTATTTTGGCCATCTACTTACTATAAACTCAGCAAAAAACATTTCCTGGTCACCCCGATACACAGGTGCACTTGCCAAGGTCTCGAGCGTGTTATCATGGCGGGCCAAGCCATTGGAACAATCTAACCACGGAAAACTTGCTGTGCCACGTGCTACACAATGAATGATCCATACACACCTGTTCTTGCACAATAGTCCCGTCAACCACTTGCAATGGCTATTTTGACGTCAGAAATTCATCGCTGGGGCCTCCTGGACTTGGTTGCTGTAACTAATCGCCCTGACCCGAGCCAGTGGTCAGATCTTGAGCACTGAAAGCGCAAATTAACACTTTGCACGTCAGGGCATCCTGGACACGGTCAACGTAACCAAAACTGAACACCCTCGCAATAACGAAACCACTCAATTCTGCTGCGCACACTGATTCCATGCTCCAGTAATTATAAGTAATTGCATTTTTTTGCAGTGTGCGTGATGTAAAAAACATAACGTAAACAGATTATTAAATTACGAATTTTTGATTACTTCAATATATGGCAGTGACTGTCAGCAGCATATTTGTACAAAATCATATTCAGATAAACTGTTGTGAGTTCATGGCTGCTACAGCCTTGTAATGGTAGCGTAATGTGGAAATATTTCACACTCTAACGGTCTATGATTACCCGCTGATTGTCTGCAATTGTAAAAAGCACAAAAGGCTATTTTGCAAGTTTTAGGCGGGATGAAACTTCAGCGTTGTATTATAGTCCTATGTCGGATTCTTAACCATTCCTGCTTCTGAAGTTAATACCTTGCAAGACATTAATTAATTGCATGGTAAAATAAGCTGTAATCGACTTGTAGGTGTAAGAAAAAAATTCATGGGCCATTCTGGAAACTAAGGGCCAGATGTATCAAAGACCCGTTTTGCATTTCTTAAATAGTGAATTTTAAGAAATCGTTATTCGGTAAATGCAAAATGGGATGTAAGAATATAGCGAATCCCTAATAGCGATTTCTTAAAATTCGCAATTGCTATTAGGGAATCGCTATTAGGGAATGGGACTCCATTCATCCCTATGGGCCTGAAGACCCATAGGTGTGAATGGTTCTGCAGTTCCTAATTTACAAATTCCTGTTAAGAATTTACACCTTAAGTAATGCAAATTCAAGGGTGCTGGGGGCCTGAGGCCTCCTTTGATGCAGCCCCCCAAAGACATTGTGCACATATAAAGCGCACATGTGCCCTAGGGGCATGTCTGCGCTACATGGCACTTTTAGAAATGCATTTTATATGCATTTTTAAAAATTGCACATGGTTACCACAAAATTTGAATTTGTGGTAATTGAATTTCCTAAATGCCCAGTTCGCATTTAGGAAATGCATGATACAATTCATAAGTAATTGCAAATAGGTATTCCCTATTTGCGATTACCTATTTAGTGATTCGCTATTTTAGCGATTCGTTAAATAGCACTGCGAATGCCTTTCATAAATCCTGAAGGCTATTTTGCATTCGCAAACGGTGGAATTTTGCGATTCGCACCATTTGTGAATGCAAATTTTTTTTATACATCTGGCCCTAAATGTGGACTAGTCCCTGCTCAGAATACAAGATAGGGGGCTCCATTGACTACCCAGTTGTTAATTCCTAAAAGAATTAGTGTAGATCCTTGAAACTCTACTCAGAAGCCCACGGCTGGTGCCTTTAAATGTCAGAGCGCCGAATACCAAGGTTCAGTAGTCTAACATCCACATCATGCCTCTTAAATCGACTACCAGAATCTTCCTGCACCTCTATCTCAATCCTGCAGGTTCCTGCCTTTTCCCTTTGTGACTTTTTTCACCTTTTTGTGTTTTTCCTTCTCTTGCTTGGGGAAATGCCCGATGAGGACAAATAAGTGCTGGTCCACTAAAATGAGTGCTGGTTAGCTCCACTGGGAACTGCGGACTCATATAAGCCCTGGACTAACCATAAACGGAGTAGAACATCCTGTACTGAAATGCACTAGTTCAGTTCTAAGTTGCACACTTGGAGGAGTGCGCGATCACTGGGGAGTGACTCGTGAGGACCTGATGGCAAAGCTGAACATGCTACCCAGGGTCTGAACTCAGACAACTATTACCACTTTTTTCTTAGTTTGTTTCTCATTTGATGGAAACCTTTTGAGGGGTGTTTCACTTGCTTCATGTTGGATGCATGTTTTTGAATGTGAAAGAGAGCAGCACTACCTGGTCCTATCTGCACCTGTCTCGTGTTTTATGGCTTTCCACGCCTTGTTTCAAGGGTCCTTGATGCTTCAACGTTGACAAGTCCTGAATTTTCCCAGGCTTTGCTTCCACTAAACCTTCTTAAATTGATTTACACAACCACTTGCATGGCCTGTTGTTTACCCTTATGCTTCCCCATCCTATAGCGCTCATCCCAGCTAAAGCTGTGAAGGTTACAACCATCTCCTATGGCGTTCTCCTTGTTTGGACATGGTGGTACCCAAAATATCCTAGTGACAGACTACTCTTTTCTTTGATCCTGCCTCCCACCTGAGCCACTATTAAATATCTTCTGTCCTTTGACTCACCTAACCTACTATTTATATTCCTTTCCCAGCATAACCCTAATGCCAGCACAATTACTCGAGAGCACCAGAAACCGACTGTAAAGATTTGCCTGGTCTCTTCTGGGATGACATTTCAGGGCATGTACCAAGTTTCCTATATCCAGTGCTTAGTTTGCGTTTGCCCCCTTGCTCCTGAGTGGAGCTTACTGAGAGTTCATTAGGGCTGTCTATAATAAATATGTTCCTGGGGTTTGCAATTATGTGGCTTCTCACTGGACTCCTTTGTGCATCGACCCTGGCTGCCTGTAAGCATTGCTTACCGATCTGCTTTTCCATCACTCCCATCCACTCTACTGAGCAGCTACCATTGCTTCCTCTATTCACTTCATTGCCGGGATTTGCAGCTCTTTCACTCCTGGACACTCTAAAGCATCTACCTTGGCTGCTGTGGGGGCTTTTTTCAAGAGTTCTCCACTTCTAAACATAATCTGAGCACCAATCGCACCACCCTAGCGCTGCGGTAGTGAGATCGAGAAGTCCTACGCTCACTCAGGGAGATTGTGTGCGGTGGAAACATAGAACTCATTGAAACACATAATAGTAGTCAATAAATCAATTTACAGCCATGGCTTTTACATATAAGAGTAATTGCTTAACTTCACAACTTAATACTGAACATACACAGTTCAGATGGTGGAAATCCATGGTATCAATGAATGTGGAGGGGGCTCAGACGGTTTGAGTTTAAGCTGCTACCCAATTGTAAGCCATTTTAGTCAAAATAGTTAGAGTAATTTAGGAGGCGTTGCCCTCTACTGGAATGAGGTGTTTTGCTTTTCACCTAGTGTCGCCCCAAATTTGGTTAGTGTTAGGTTCCTGGCAGGACATACAACGGTGCAGAAGTTCACTGTTTCCCTAACAATGCCACGCTATTGCACTGTGCCTCGGTTACTCAGTCTGCTGTGGGTCGACTTGCTTCTGTAGCTGAGGATGGGGATGATGCAGCTTCCAGTGGTGTCCAGTCATGAACGGCCCTACCAGAACATTAGTGCTGACCCTGTCCTGGTCCAGCTATTGCTGTAGACGTTCCAGGATTAAATGTCTTCTCCTTTGGCGGACTCTCCAGCTCAGAAGAATGGAGCTCATGCACAGAGAAGGAGGGTTGGCTCCACCGATGTTATTTGTGGTCTGATGGATCTTTAAGCATGGGTATTACTTGCACCTGGACACAAAGCACTACTCTTAAAAAAGGAACGTGTTGACATAATGGAGGATGGTGAAAAACCATGATTGGGGTATGCAATCTCAATGACACTCCAAACCTCACTAGGCTTTGGCTGATACAACTGGCAAAGTGCAGTCAGATTCTTCAGATGGCACCTAGTCATAGGTGCTTCATCTGTTCACAAGGAGATCACATGATGTTGCAATCTCTGGAAGCATAAGAACATCACAGCGGCTTTACTTCTCAGCACAATGAAGGGACGTCATGGCCTGGTAATGCAGTTCCTTCCCTGGGTTGCAGTGATCTGCTTTCTGTACTACTCACCATGGCTGTCTGTAGTCCATCTTTTAAAGGAGCATCTTCCTTCTGCAAATTAATCCTACTCAGAAGTCAGTTGTCTTCTTCCCAAAGTCAGGCCAAAAACAAACCTTCCTGGCAGGTTGCAGAACTTTTAGGTTCCTAATTCGTAAGCTCGATGTATGGAGTTGGCAGTCAGTGGGCCCAAACCAGGAAAAGAGAAGACATTCTTTGTCTACACTGGTGTGGAAATCTCAGCACACAAGCTGGTACTTTCTGCACCATATTTATGAGAAAATTGCAGACAGATTGCAAAAATCCAACTTAGGGACTGGCTTCAGGCAGTTCCAGACTCTTTTGCATGCCTCCAAGACTGGTGCAGCCTTAGTCTTCGACTTGCAGTGTCAAAAGTAATGTGGGGCGTAGTGAGGTGGAGAGGGTCATAACAAAGTCACGGAAGAGGGCAGGACTTACCCATTTAACAGCCCTCCACCTGTTGGGTAACACTTCTGTGGAACAAAGGGGCAGGAAAGGGCAGGCTGCTTTCCATAGCGTACAAAGGGACAATCTCCTATCCTCCAGGCCCTGGAGACTGGTCCACTACCAATGACCTCAGAAGAGCTTTGGAGAAACCTCAACATTTACATTATTTTCTGGGGCTCTCTCCATCTTAATTACCAACCCTTGGCAGGAGACCTGAATGTATCCCTGGGTGGCCAGAGCTACATGTAGCGCACATTCATCCTGCATGTACTCTACCGTACATTCATGGTTAACGCACACCGACACAGGTTATACATGTCTCCCATGGACTGAGTGAAGGACTCGGTTGCAGGGAACTAGCAGATCCATTTAAAAACACAATACAGGCCTGTAGGCAATTACCAATGGCAAATGATTAGTGAAAAACCTTGCCCTGATACTCTAATCTGTTGCTGCGATTATTGTTACTCCTCTACAGCGCAATGAGCGATCGATAGTCACCTTAGCGGAGGAAAGTGTGCATGGTATTCCCATCCAGACCATTTAGACCAGCTCGGTATTCCATGCCACAGGACATGCATGATTGCTGTGAGTGCAGAAGCAACAACATATCAACAGGAACATGATGTGTGAAGCTCAAGGCAGGGGCATATCTTCCATCCAGACAGCTTTCAATCTAGAGTAGATTTCCAACCTGTGGTCCGGGGACCCCTGGGTGTCTGCGAAGCCTCCTCACGGGTCTGTTACTGTTTAGAAATTAAATGATATTAACAGATTAGGTCCCCAGCTTTTTTTAATTAGTTCTCAGTGGGGGTCCCTGGATTCCAATAATGATTCAGTGGGGGTCCTCGGGTTCCAACAATGGTAAAGTGGGGTCCGCAGAAGTCAAAAGGTTTGAAACTGGTGATCTAGAGTGTACCTGGAGTATGTTATTCTTTCACTTCTGAATGAATGATTTGGAGCATCTGCCTTTGCTTCCCAGCCCAGTGCCTAGTAGCTTCGGGGGAATCTCT